>NC_086446.1:133915043-134215043 GCF_028390025.1 Pseudophryne corroboree
GGGGGAGGGTTGGCTCTAATCTCTGCCATTCTTGGGGGGAAAACTCTGTCTAGTAAATACCCTGTGTGTTTGTAGGGTGTTTGGTGTGTGTGTGTGTGTGTGTGTGTGTGTGTGTGTGTGTGTGTGTGTGTGTGTGTGTGTGACAACATGTCTAGGGACACTTTCATACGCTGCAGAGGATTTGTCTTTCCAGGAGGACTCCATTCCATGTAATCAGGACTGCACTGTTGTAGAGCAGATCCCAGTCAGAGAGTCAGATTGGTTAGTCTCTCTGAGGGGGACTATTTCTCAGATTTCTGATAGGGTTGCTAGGACTGAGCATGCCACTCAGGTCCTGCAATCCTCTATGGTGGTATGGTCTGATACTCGGGGTCCCCTGCGGTAAATTCTCCGAAACGTGCACTTGCAATGCTTATGCAGGATGACACGGACACCGACTCTGACGGTGATGTGTCTAGGGGGACAACATCACTTGCTAATTTACGGATAAGAAGTCCCCCCTCACCTTCCCGGCATCCAAAGAATTAAACGCTATCTTTGAAAAAGCCTGGGAAACTCCGGAAAATACATTTCAGATCCCTAAGAGGGCCTTGGTTGCTTTTCCCTTCCCAGTGGAGGATAGAAAGAAGTGGGTGTCCCCGCCGATAGTCGCCGCCTCAGCTTCCAGGCTGTCCAAACAGGTGGTGTTGCCAGTCCCGAGATCTACCGCGCTAAAATCCATTTACACGGCTTCAGGGGCTATATTACGGCCTACTATAGCCTGTGCTTGGATTGCAAAAGCTATTGCAAGGTGGTCTATCACTCTGCAGGAGGAGTCGGCTTCGCTGGATAAAGGTGACGTTGATTTATTTTTATGCCATATTCAGGATTCTGCAGGTTTCCTGGTGGATTCCATGAAGGACCTGGGTTCCATGGCTGCGGGGATCTCCTCCATATCAGTCTCGGCTTGCAGGGGTCTTTGGCTACGCCAATGGTCTGTGGACGCGGAATCCAGAAAGAGCGTGGAGTCCCTACCCTATACAGGTCAGGCTCTCTTTGGGGAGGCACTGGATGCGTGGATTGCCACGGCTACTGCGGGTAAGTATCCTTTTCTCCCCTCAGCTGCACCGGCTACGAAGAAGCCTTTTACGTCAGCCACGTCACAGTCCTTTCGGCCCGCGAGGCCTAGCAAGAACAAACCTTCGAACACCTTCTTTAGGGGTGGTCGTGCCAAAGGAGAGAAACCTGCTCCCACAGGTTCCCAAACTCAGAAGCCCGCTTCTGATACCCCTGAGTCCACCGCATGATGGTGGACAGCTAGGCCTGGAGAAGGGTCAGGTGTGGGCAAGACTCTGTCAGTTCAGCCAAGTCTGGGTGTTGTCTGTCCTGGACCCCTGGGTCCTGGATATAGTGTCCAGGGGGTATAGGCTGGAGTTTCAGGATCCCCCACCTCACCGTTTTTTCAGGTCGGGCTTGCCAGCTCTGCTGGCAGACAGGACAATTCTTCTGGAGGCCATCAGAAAATTGGTGGTGTCAGAGGTCATTGTTCCAGTTCCACCTCAGCAGTGGAACAAGGGTTATTATTCGAACCTTTTTGTGGTACCGAAACCAGATGGATCAGTACGGCCTATTCTAAACTTGAAATCTTTGAACCCTTAACTCAGGGAGTTCAAATTCAAGATGGAATCTCTGAGAGCTGTCATCTCAGGACTGACGGAGGGGGAGTTTCTGGTGTCTCTCGACATCAAGGATGCTTACCTCCGCATTTCCATTTGGTCGCCGCATCAGGCATATCTCAGGTTTGCACTGCTGGACGATCACTATCAGTTCCAGGTGCTGCCATTTGGCCTCTCCACAGCACCAAGGAGTTTCACCAAGGTGATGGCGGAGATGATGGTTCTCCTCCGCAAGCAGGGAGTGAACATAATTCCATATGTGGACGATCTTCTGATCAAGGTGTTGTCCAGGGAGAGCTCACGACACAGATGCTCAGGAAGCACAGTTGGATCCTGAACCTTCCAAAGTCTCATCTGGAGCCGACAAGGAGACTGTCTTTCCTGGGAATGATCCTCGACACGGAAGTGCAGAGGGTTTTCTCCCGTTGGTATAGCATTGGTGATTCAATCATTGGTCCGGGATGTCTTAAAGCCTACCTGGGTATCGGTTCATCAATGCATCCGCCTTCTTTTGACGCCTACGAGGCTCTGCAGTACGGCAGGTTTCATGCTCGGCCTTTTCAGCTGGACCTATTGGACCAGTGGTCGGGCTCTCACCTACACATGCACAAGAGGATACGCCTGTCTCCGAAAGCCATGATTTCACTCCTCTGGTGGCTTCAACTTCCGCACCTTCTGGAAGGCCGAAGGTTCGGAATTCAGGACTGGATCCTTTTAACCACGGACGCAAGTCTAAGAGGTTGGGGAGCACTCGCTCTGGGGGAAACCTTTAAAGGAAGGTGGTCGAATCAGGAATCCCTTCTCCAAATAAACATCCTGGAGCTAAGGGCCGTGTACAACGCCCTTCTGTAAGCAGCACACCTTCTACAGGATCGGGCTGTTTGGGTTCAGTCGGACAACGTGACCACCGTGGCCTACATAAACCGACAAGGCGGAACGAAGAGCAGGGTTGCAATGTCAGAGGTGTCAAGAATCCTCCTCTGGGCGGAAAGGCATGCTGTAGCGATGACAGCAATCTTCATTCTGGGTGTAGACAACTGGGAAGCGGACTTCCTCAGCAGACACGATCTCCTTCCAGAGGAGTGGGGCCTCCATCCGGAGGTGTTCGAGGAGGTAACCGGTTGGTGGGTGGTTCCTCACATAGACATGATGGCCTCCCGCCTCAACAAGAAGCTGGGGAGGTACAGTTCCAGGTCAAGAGACCCTCAGGCAATGGCAGTGGATGCATTGGTAACACCGTGGGTGTTCCCGTAAGTGTATGTGTTCCCTCCACTTCCTCTGATTCCAAAGGTTCTTCAGCTGGTAAGAAGAACAAAGGTTTTGGCAATCCTCATTGCTCCGGACTGTCCAAGGAGGGCTTGGTATGCTGATCTCCTGGATCTTCTGCTGGAAAATCCAAAGCCCTTACCTCTTCGGGAGGAAGTGCTATTGCAGGGGCCGTTCGCCTATCAAGACTTACCGCAGCTACGTTTGACTGCATGGCGGTTGAACGCCAGATCTTAGCTCAGAAAGGTATCCCGAGTGAAGCCATTCCTACCCTGATTCAGGCTAGGAAGGGGGTAACATCAAGACATGTCCACCGTATTTGGAGGAAATATGTTTCTTGATGTGAATCTAGAAAATTTCCTGCGGTGGAGTTACATCTTGGACGTTTTCTCCTTTTCTTTTAAGCTGGAGTGGATGTGGGCCTGAAATTGGGATCCATCAAGGTCCAAATCTCTGCTTTGTCCATTTTTTTCCAAAAACAATTGGCTGTCCTCCCTGAGGTTCAGACCTTTTTGAAAGGGGTTCTGCACATCCAGCCTCCCTTTGTGGCACCAACGGCACCCTGGGATCTCGATGTCGTGTTGCAGTTCCTACAATCAGCTTGGTTTGAGCCTCTACTGGAGGCTGACATCAAGTTTCTCACGTGGAAGGCGGTCACATTGTTGGCCTTGGCTTCTGCCTGATGCATGTCGGAATTGGGGGCTTTATCTTGTAAAAGTCCTTATCTGATCTTCCATGAGGACAGGGCGGAACTTAGGACTCGTCCGCAGTTCCTGCCTAAGGTTGTATCGGCTTTCCATATCAACCAACCTATTGTGGTGCCAGTGGCTACTGACTTCTCAATTGCTTCAAATGCCTTCTATGTGAAGAGGACAGCTCGTCATAGAAAAACTGACTCTTTTTGTCCTTTACGATCCCAAGAAGATTGGGTGTCCTGCTTCTAAGCAGTCGATTTCGCGCTGGATCAGGTTCACTATCCAGCATGCATATTCTACAGCAGGATTGCTAAGTCCGAAATCGGTAAAAAGCCCACTCTACTCGTAAGGTGGGTTCTTCCTGGGCGGCTGCCCGGGGTGTCTCGGCCTTACAGCTTTGCCAAGCTGCTACTTGGTCTGGTTCGAACACGTTTGCTAAGTTTTACCAGTTCAATACTTTGGCCTCTGATGACCTCAAAGTTTGGTCAAGCAGTATTGCAGGAGCCTCCGCGCTCTCCCTCCCGTACTGGGAGCTTTGGTACATCCCCATGGTACTAATATGGACCCCAGCATCCTCTAGGACGTAAGAGAAAATAGGATTTTAATTACCTACCGGTAAATCCTTTTCTCATAGTCCGTAGAGGATGCTGGGCGCCTGCCCAGCGCTTCGTTTTCCTGCATTGATTTTATAGTTCAGTACTGCCTGGTTCCTAGGTAAGTTCTGCGTTCTTTACTGTTTTAAGTACTGTTTCAGCTGTTGCTGAGTTTCCGGCACGTTGGCCGGATTTGTACAGTATGTTGTGTGAGCTGGTATGATTCTTGCCACTATCTGTGTAATTCCATCTCTCGAAGTATGTCATCTCCTCAGGCACAGTTTCTAGACTGAGTCTGGTATGAGGGGCATAGAGGGAGGAGCCAGCCCACACTATTAAAACTCTTAAAGTGCCAATGGCTCCTGGTGGACCCGTCTATACCCCATGGTACTAATATGGAACCCAGCATCCTCTACGGACTACGAGAAAAGGATTTTGTAGGTAATAAAAATCCTATTTTTCCTTAGAATTTTGGCCTTGAGTGCCAAGCCGTTGAAGACGGTTCAGGTCTGGATGCAGGAATGGACCCTGTGACAACAGATCCTCTCTCTGTGCCAACCTCCAAGGTTCCTCCACTAGGAGACTCCTCAGATATGAATATCAAATCCTGCGAGGCCAGTCCGGAGCTATTAGGATTACCCACATTCTTTCCCTAATTACCTTTTTTAATACTTGTGGTAGGAGAGGAAATGGTGGGAATATGAAAGCCAGACTGTAAAGCCAGGATATTGATAACGCATCCACTGCTACTGCATCTGGATCCCTTTTCCTAGTTTGGAAGTTGATGATTGTGTCATGATTGTGTCCATGAGGTCCACCTGAGGTAACCTCCACCTTCTTACAATCGTGTTGAAGACCTGGGGGTGTAGGCCCCACTCACCTGGATGCATGTAAAATCCGCCTCCCAGTTGTCTACTCTGGGAATGAAGACCGCCGACAAAATTATGCCGCAGTTTTCTGCCCAGGACAGAATTCTTGTTGCTTCCTTTAGGGCCATCCGGCTCTTTGTTCCTCCTTGGCGGTTTATATAAGCCGCCGCTGTGACATTGTCTGATTTAATTCTCACATGTTGATTTCGTACTAGGCTCTCTGCTTGAAGAAGCACACTGTATCTATGCCATCCTGAAGCGGTAAAATGTGAGGAATTGGTTTAAGACCTTCAGGTTTAGAATAGGTCTGATCAAGCAATCTGGTTTGGGTACCACAAAAAGATTTGAATAAAATCCCGATCCTCTTTGTGGTACCGGCACTGCCACTATGACCTCTGAATTGATCAACTTTTGGATAGCCGAATTCAATGCCCTTGCCTTTTGAGGACACTGAGGTAGACCCGTAGTGAAGAATTGGCTGTGAGGACGTATGAGAAACTCTATTTTGTAACCCTGGGAAATAATATTGATGACCCAGATCTTTGGAGTGGTTTTGGCCCAGGCTTCCCGAAACTCTGTCAACCGTGCGCCCACCTTGGGATACCCAAGCTGGGAGACCGTCATGTCAATTTTTTTCAGCAGGCTTAGGGTCCTGTTTTCGGCCAGTTGGCTGGGAACGTCCCCTACCTCTATTTCCATGAGATTGTCCTCCATAACCTCTACCTCTGGCACGAAAGGATTGAGTGCTGAACAAAGTTAAGGTTGGTCCTGATTACCCCTGTCTGGCCATGGGTGTGGATCTAGGGTATGAGGTAGACAAATAGGTTGATTTCCTTGCTGTAGCCTGTGAGATCCATTTGTCCAATTCTGAACCACACAAAGTATCTCCTAAAAAAGGTATGGCCTCTACTGCCTTTTTGGATTCCGAATCACCCTGCCACTCTCTGAGCCATAAAATGCGCCTTGCCAATACTGCAGACGCGGAAATACGAGACGCTATTCTAGTAGCGTATTTTTCAGCCTGGCAGAGATAAGAGGCCGATTTGCGGATATGTTCCGCTAAACGGGAAATCTCTTCCTGGTTACCGTCTTCTGTAACCGCAGCAACTATCTCACCAGCCAAAGCCACCATAGCCTTAATAACCCAGGTACTTACTAGTGCCGGTCTATGTGATGCCTCCGCTGCAACAAAAATGGACTTAAGTGCCGTGTCCAACTTACTTTAATGTAGTAACATTGGGAATAGGTAAAATTGTCTTCTTGGACAATCTACCTAAAGAAGCATCTGCCACTGGTGGGTTCTTCCATTTTGTCATAACCCCTATCGGTAGGGGATAGTTAACAGTAAATTTCTTTGGCAATTGGAAACGTTTATCAGGCTGTTTCCAGGCCTGACCCATTTGTTCTTGCAGTGTTTTGGGAATGGGGAATACTGCTGTCTGAGGCTTTTGAGACTCAAACAAATCAAAATCTTCCAGCTCCTTGACTTCTTCTTCCTTCGTCAATAAGGTATTCTAATCTCTTCATATCCAAATCTTCCTCTGAAGGGGAAATATCAACCATCTTCCCCGACTCCCTGTCCTCCTCATCTACCAAGAGGCCCTCTTCTTCCTCCGACTCTTCCAGTACAACCTGAAGGGGTCTTTTAACAGGTTTTCGGACAGGTTTTTCTACTTTTGTGTGTATCGGGGTTGGGGGGGGGGTAAGTCTAATCATAAATACCTCGACAAGGCTTCTCCTTCACTGGGGGTCCCTAATACTAGGTATGGGTCCGGGGTGCAGGACCCCATGATGTCTACTCGTACTCAAAGGGTAGATCGAAACTTAGTGCTGTATAACACATACTCAGTAGAGTGGGATACAGGGAGACTCACCTCACTTCCAAGACCGATCAATACGTTGGTGAACATTGAGTGGATCCAGATGCTACTAGTGTACACTGTCACTCCATGAACCTATAGTGAACACAGATACTCAGTGAACACGGACGCACCAGTCACACAGCCGCCTATGCTGCGACTGGGTCCTCTACGTGTACAGCGTCTGAGATGGAAGCGGGAAACCGTTCCTGGTGGGAGACTCAGAGGAAACTGGTCATGAACTGGGGGGAGGGGCGACCAGGAGAGCGCCTGACTCTCCACTGCAGACATCAACCCTAGGGATCCCGGCCTCATACTATTCCTGGAGCCTCTGATCCCTAAGTTCTAGCGCTGGCAGCCGCGTCAGCGACTGTTTGGTGGTCTCCTCTCAAAACATTGTTGCTGTGTCCATATTCCTCTTCTAAGCGGAACTGATGCTTTACCTTCTCCCCATGCTCCGGCCACAGCCTTGTAACGTTTGCTGGACCTGCTAGCATATCCGACACAGACGTCAGCCGAAACAGTACTGTACTCATGGGTAAGTGTTGTCGCAACCTGGCAGAGAATTGTTGGAGCGACTCTTTCTAATGTACGTATAAGACGCTGTTTAGGAAGATCACTCAAAAAATAGTAAGACTATAAAAAAAAATAAGAAAGCTTAGGGCTGCCAAAAACCAGCAGCCCTTTGCCCATGGTCCGGCTCCTGCCGCACCAAACAAAAAACTGATTTGCCTGAGCAAGGAGGCAGGGATATATGGACGGGGCCATTGCATGCTGGTAGGCCGGAAAAGCTTTGACCGATTGATGCAAATCTGCTGTCGCTTCATCATATCCAATTGTTATCCTGTAGATAACCTGTGGACATTGCCGGAGAAAGATAGATTATTCCTCCTTCAACCGAAACAAATTAAGAAAAAGAATTCAGCAGAGAATAAGCAGAAATGGGCTTTTATTTCCCAATATGATTCTCAAAATAAGCAAGTGGAAAGGATCATTCAAAAAAATTGGCATTTGTTGACGAAGGACCCAATCCTGTGTGACATCATCCAGCTAGTCCCAAATTTGTTTGCAGAACAGCAAAAAAATTTAAAAAGTCACCTGGTCAGAAGTGCCTTAATAGTACCCACTAGAAACCTTATAAGAACAAAAGGGTTCTATCATTGTGGACTTTGCATTGGGTGAAGGAATATTAAAGATCAAAATAAAAAATATACTAAAATCACTGTAAATGAAAAAAAAAATGGAAATTCACGATTTCATCACCTGCCACACCCCTAACGTCATCTACCTGACAGAATGTACCTGTGGACTGTGTTACATTGGAAGGACCACACGACCCTTACAAACCAGACTATGAGAACATTTGCGAAACATCAAAAAAAGTTTACAGACACAAAACCTGTCCCACCACTTTAAAAATGAACATAAGTGTTCCACCCAGCATATAAAAAGATTCCTTGGAATCAAGTATATTAAGCAAACGTGGAGAAAAACTTGGCCATATGTGAAATGAAAACCATATTTTCATTAAAAATGTTGAAACCTACTGGGCTTAATCAGGACTTCAAATTAAAATGGTTTCTTTAAAATCAGCTATCTTCTTTTTAGTATGCACAATCGTTTACGTCTATCTGTTCTAAACTATAATTTTTCTATTCAGCAACTAGGTTTTAGAAAATGAACTATAAAGTAAATGTTGTTTTTAATATATTTTTTATTTGAGTATATTCTTAAGCATACATTTTCTCTAATAGATCTTTGGATACCATGTTACTTTAAGAGGATAAGGATTCCTGCAATCACTGTATGAACTACACAGATACTATTACAGAAGAACAGCATGGACTACAATTCCCAGAAAACGTGGGATATGTTTAATTACTCCTGGCAGCACATCCGGCCAGTGGGACACAATATCACTGTATGGAACTACATCTCCCAGGATCCACTGCGTTAAGCCACACATCCGGTCGGTGGAATATTTTGTAGAATTTCAAAACAGTAGCTTATAGAAAATATTTCTACTGACTATATATCAGGCTAATGCGTCGAGCTGCAGTTTAATAAAACTACACCTACCCATAATTCATGACTTGGCAACATCCGGCCAGCGGACCCCATATGACTTAATTTCCCAGACTACGTCTGGGTGAATGACAACTTCCAGTACAGCGTTATTAATTTCTGGACAGTGGACTCTTGTTAAACTAACTCTGGAATATTTTATGTTATTTAAAAAAAATATTTAAAAACAGTATGTATTTATTAAATCCATTGAGATCCCACTAAAGAAATGATCTGTTTAACGTCCCGATTCCGATTCACATCAACCCGAAACCGGAAGTGACATAAAACTTAACCATAATGTGTTACTATAAATATTGGAATTAGTACCATGCAACACTATGCCTTGAAAAAGAGTGACCACACTCGAAACGCGCCTGTAGAGGAGGTATTGTCCTGGTGATCTGGTGTCTTTCCTTCAGAAGTAGGTAGGACCTCTATTTAAATTTACTATTGACATTTGGAAAATAGGATTTGAATGACCTACCGGTAAATCCTTTTCTCGTAGTCCGTAGAGGATGCTGTGGTCCAATTTAGTACCATGGGGTATAGACGGGTCCAAGAGGAGCAATGGGCACTTTAAGAGTTTAATAGTGTGGGCTGGCTCCTCCCTCTATGCCCCTCCTAAAAGACTCAGTCTAGAAACTGTGCCAGAGGAGACGGACATACTTCGAGAGAAGGAAACACACAGATAGTGGTGAGATTCACACCAGCTCACACATAACAAAAAGGAAATCCAAGCTAACCAACTTGGAATGATTCAGCAACGGCTGACCCAACAAACTGAACCAAGTAACAATGCAGGAATACGAAGCACTGGGCGGGCGCCCAGCATCCTCTACATACTATGAGAAAAGGATTTACCGGTAGGTAATTAAAATCCTAATTTTCTCTTACGTCCTAGAGGATGCTGGGGTCCAATTTAGTACCATGGGGATGTACCAAAGCTCCCAGTATGGGAGGGAGAGTGCTGAGGTTCCTGCAGAAACGACTGATCAAACTTTAGGTCCTCAGAGGACAAAGTATCGAACATGTGGAACTTAGCAAACATGCTCGACCTTGACCAAGTAGCTGCTCGGCAAAGCTGTAAAGCCGAGACAACCCGAGCAGCCACCCAGGAAGTACCCACTTTACGAGTAGAGTGGGCCTTAACAGATTTTAGACACGGCAAGCCTGCCGTAGAATAAGCATGCTGGATAGTAAACCTGATCCAGCGAGTAATTGTCTGCTTAGAAGCAGGACACCCAACCTTGTTGGGATCATAAAGGACAAACAGAGCGTCGGACTTCCTGTGACGAGAAGTTCTGTTCACATATATTTTCAAAGCCCTCACAACATCCAAGGACTTTGAGGTAATTGAGGAGTCAGTAGCCACTGGCACCACAATAGGTTGGTTGATATGAAAGGCTGACACAACCTTTGGAAGAAATTGCTTATGTGTACGGAGCTCAGCTCTATCCACATGGAAAATCAAATGGGGGCTCTTGCATGACAGTGCCCCCAGTTCAGACACACAATTAGCAGATGCCAATGCCAACAGTGTGACCACCGTCAAAGTTAGAAACTTGACATCCACCTCCTGTAAAGGCTCGAACCAATCCAATTGCAGGAACTGCAGCACCACATTAAGATCCCAAGGTGCCGTAGGAGGCACAAAAGGAGGTTGGATGTGGAGAACCCTTTCAAGAATGTCTGAACCTCGGGGAGAGCAGCCAATTGCTTCTGGAAGAAAATGGAGAAGGCCAAAATCTGGACCTTAAAGGAGCACAAGCGTGGGCCCACATCCACACCTGCTTGCAGAAAGAGGAGAAACCGTCTCAGTTGAAACTCCACCATAGGAAACCTCTTGGAATCACACCAAGAAACATACTTTTTCCAAATTCGATGGTAATGTTTAGACATTACTCCCTTCCTAGCCTGTATCAGGGTAGGAATGACCTTTGTAGGAATACCCTTCCGAGCTAAGATCTGGCGTTCAACCTCCATGCCATCAAACATAGCCGCGGTAAGTCTTGATAGGCGAACGGCCCCTGTTGAAGAAGGTCCTCACGAAGAGGAAAAGGCCTCAGATCCTCCAGCAGTAATTCCAGAAGTTCCGCGTATCAAGCCCGTCGTGGCCAGTCAGGAGCAATGAGGATCGTCTGAACGCTTGTTCTTTTTATTAGCTTGAGAATCCTTGGGATGAGTGGAAGTGGAGGGAATACATACACCGACTGGCAAACACACAGAGTTACCAGGCCGTCCACTGCCACTGCTTGTGGGTCTCATGAACTGGAACAGCACCTCCGAAGCTTCTTGTTGAGATGAAAGGACATCATGTCTATCTGAGGGACACCCCATCGGCTTGTCACTTCTGCGAACACCTATGGGTAGAGGCCCCATTCTCCCGGATGGAGACCGTGACTGCTGAGGAAATCCGCTTCCCAGTTGTCCACTCCCGGAATGAAGATCGCTGACAATGCCATCGCGTGCTTTTCTGCCCAGAGGAGGATTATTGTTACTTCTGACATTGCCGCTCTGCTCTTCGTTCGCCCTGTCGGTTTATGTAGGATGCTGCCGTTATATTGTCCAACTGAACCTGAATGGCCTGATCTTGAAGAAGATGTGCCGCTTGTAGAAGGTTGTTGTATATGGCACTTAGTACTAGAAAGTTTATCGGAAGGGTGGATTACAGACTTGACCACTTTTCTTGGAAATTTTCCCCATGGGTGACCGCTCCCAACCTCTGAGACTTGCATCCATGGTTAGAAGGATCCAATTCTGAATCCCGAACCTGCGGCCCTCGAGTAGGTGAGAAGTGTGTAGCTACCAGAGGAGTGAAATTATGGCTTTCGGCGACAGGCGTATCCGCTGGTGCATGTGAAGATGAGAACCCGACCATTTGTCTAGGATATCCAATTGGAAGGACCTCGCATGGAATCTTCCGTACTGTAGTGCCTCTTAGGAGGCTACCATCTTCCCCAGAAGGCGAATGCACTGATGAACCAATACCCGGGCTGGCTTCAGGACGTCCCGTATCATCAATTGGCTCACCAACGCTTTCTCCACCGTTAGAAACACCCTCTGCACCGTCGAGTGTCGAGTATCATCCCTTGGAAGGGCAGTCTCCTTGTTGGCTCAAATGTGACTTTGGAAGGTTGAAAATCCACCCATGATCCTGGAGTAGTCGAGTTGAAAGAGCAATACTCTGCAATAACCTCTCCCTGGAAGATGCTTTTATCAGCAGGTCGTCAAGATATGGAATTATGTTCACTCCCTGCCTGTCGAGGAATAGCATCATCTCTGCCATGACCTTGGTGAACACCCTCGGCGCCGTGGAGAGGCCAAATGGCAGTGCCTGGAACGGATAGTGACAGTCCAGCAGCCCAAATCTTAGGTAAGTCTGGTGAGGCGGCCAGATCGGAACGTGAAGGTATGCATCCTTAATATCCAGGGATACCAGGAATTCTCCCTCCTCCAGACCTGAGATCACTGACCTCAGAGACTCCATCTTGAATTTGAATTCCCTCAAGTAGGGGTTCAATGACTTTAGGTTTAATATTGGCCTTACCAAACCGTCCGGTTTCAGTACCACAAACAGGTTTGAGTAATAACCCTTGTGTTGTAGGTGAGGTGGAACTGGAACAATGACGTTTGAACAAATTTTTTAATGGCATACTGTAGGATAGCACTTTCTGTCAGCGAAGCTGGTAAGCCTGATTTGAAGAATCTGTGAGGTGGGAGTTCTTGAAACTCCAGTCTGTACCCCTGGACAACAGTATCTGTTACCCAGGGGTCTAGGCATGATGACGCCCAGAAGTGACTGAAATATTTTAGTCTCGCTCCCATCTGCCTGATCTCCAGGCTGGGACGTCCACCATCATGCAAAAGATGTTGAGGATGCAGAACTTGGTTTCTGTTCCTGAGATTCTGTTGGTGCAGGTTTTCTGGATTTTCCCCGACCTCCCCTAAAGAAGGTGGAGGGGGTTTGGATTTTTTAAATTTTGCAGTCCGAAAGGACTTTAGTGTAGACGTAGGATAAGATTTCCTAGCTGGTGGTGCTGCTGATGGAAGAAAGGTTGACTTACCCGCAGTTGCCGCAGACAACCACGCATCTAATGCGTCCCCAGAGCCTGACCTGTGAAGGGTAGGTTTTCCACACTTTTCTTGGATTCCGCATCTGCTGACTATTGGCGAAGCCAGAGTCCCCTGCGTGCCGAGACAGCCATGGAAGACGTCATCGCGTTCAGATGAAACCTGCAGAATCCTGTATGTGACGTAAAACATTTCAATGTCACCTCTATCCATAGACTAAATCCTCTAGCAAAGTGCCTGACCACTTTACTATGGCTTTAGAAATTAATGCGAAAGCAGTAGTGGGCCTTAGCACCAAACCTGAAGCAGTGTATATGGATTTGAGCATAGTCTCAATCTTGCGGTCTGACGGTTCTTTCAAAGCGGTAGACCCAGGGACAAGTAAAACCAACTTTTTCTACAATCTAGATACAGAAGCGTCTATTATGGGGGTTTTTTCCCACTTTTTCCTATCCTCCTCGGGGAAAGGAAAAGCAATGAGAATCCTTTTTGGGATCTGGAATTTTTTCTCTGGGTTTTCCCAGGATTTTTCAAACAAAGAGTTTAACTCCTTAGATGCCAGGAAGGTAAGCGAGGATTTCCTAATTTCTGGAAAAATAAGATTTATCTACCTGCTCAGGTACCTTCTCAGTAATATGTAAAACGTACTTAATGGCTTCAATCATTAGTTGCATCCCCTTAGCTGCATATCCCCATCCCAGTCCCCTGCATCAGAGTCGGCATCAGTGGCAACTTGCATTATCTGGGCAAGTGTACGTTTTTGTGGGTATGTAGGGAGGGGGGGGTCTTAGACGAAGCAGTGAGGACTGAGTATGTCAAACCTTCCACGGATTTTTTAAAAAAACCTGGGTCTCTTTTTCATTATGTGACATACTAGTTGAAACCTGGCACATTATTCCCCTTAAAGAATCCACCCACGGGGGTTCGGATTCAGAAGGCTGAGAAAGCATATTGAAGTCCTGAGTACATGGAAGAGACCCTTCAGGAGAAGATAAACACTCTGCAGCACAGGACAGAGTCCTTAGACATGTTAATGTGAGATACTCACCTGCACACACACAGGAAAATGTCAGACACAGTTTCCGCCAGAGTACCTTCAGAGAGTCACAGAGTATAAAGAGCCAGCCACACAGCTCCCTTGTCGGCAGTTATTATGATAAAAGCCTGGCGCTGATTAATCAAACCTAATAGCTCAATTAGTACTATCAACACCCCCCCCCCCCCCCCCCTGTCTATAACACGCTGGTACCACGGAGGATAGCTGGAGTTATATGGAGGGCAGCACTCCCTGTCATCGTTCTGTTCCTCAGATCTGCAGGAAGAAAATGGTGCTGGTGAGTGCTGGATCCGCTTTGAGAAGCCCCGACACCTGTAATGGCACGCGGCTTCCCGCACAAATTGTATTATACTGGCCTGAGGATTTCATTACTAACAGTGGGATTAGCCCCTGTTAGCTGACTGACCAGTGCAGGGTAGCTGCGCTGGCTCAGGACGCCCCTCAAGTGCTCAAACCATGTGTTGCTGAGCCTACATTGGAGCGCAGCCAGTCAGAGCTGCGCTCCCACCCTTGTGCCAGCATTCCCGCCGGCGACCCACTAACCTGGCCTACGGCACTGTACTCGCCACTCTTATTTCTTCCTGCTCTGTTATGGGGTGGCAGCCGTGCTGCGGGAGTGAGCGGTCGACTCGTGGGCTTGCAATCAGCACCTTCAGGAGCTCAGTGTCCTGTCAGCGGAGATAGAGAACCATTAAATTCAAGATTTGGTTCCTACTCCCCCCTAAGTCCCACGAAGCAGGGAGGCTGTTGCCAGCAGCCTTCCTGTAACCTAATAACTCTACTAACAAAAAAACTAAGAAAACTCCAAGGAACTCCCCTAGCTGTGACCGGCTCCACCGTGCACATTTTCTAAACTGAGTCTTGTAGGAAGGGCCTAGAGGTAGGAGCCAGCCCACATTATTGATCTCTTAAAGTGCCCATGGCTCCTAGTGGACCAGTCTATACCCCATGGTACTAAATTGGACCCCAGCATCCTCTAGGACATAAGAGAAATATTGTTTTCGTATTTATACTCCTATTATTGGCTATCCACCCTTAAGGATGGGCACCCCGACCACACAATACTTTGTGTTTAATATTTAATATTTTGGATATTATAATTGTGTGACTAATTTTTTTGACCATATACACCATCACCTAAAGTTTTTTGCAGACTGGAAAAGATATGTTTATGAGTGGACCACTGCTACTCTAATTGTGAGTAATAGGTACGAATTCATCGGCGTATAAAGATACCTTGATATGTGACAACACACCTAGACTCTTGTTTTACATATATCCATGAGTGGTTCACGACAAGCATTGAGGATAGAAAATCTCGGACTCGCTGAAAATTCAAGTAAATATACCTTTATATGCGGATATCAGCAACCCATATTGCGAGTCCTTGGTACGACTCCGTAAAATTTGAAAGATACCTTGATGTGCATTAACACGCCTTTTTACTTTGTAAATTAGGTGTGTTCTGTTTATATATATATATATATATATATATATATATATATATATAGTACAAGGTTATCCACCTAGTGGAACAGATAGCACTCTCCAGTTCAATGCTAATGTATCAATGATCAAAACCTTTAACTTGGCTGAGGTAGGTTAATATAGCTACCCACAGCCATGTAATCTTATAAAAGAGGTGCTGTTTATTTAGCTCAGATGTCTCTGGAACAGCGGTGGATAATAGTCCCCTTTAACCCTATTCTATAAGTGCTCCTTCAGTAGCCTATGGCCATGCACCTCTCAATAATCATATGCACTATTGAGACTTGTAGCGGTTTACCGCTACCATGGAAACTACACTTGCGCAAACACCGGAAGTGACGCGTGCGTTCCAGCACGGACTTCCGCTTTGTGTTCCACGGCGCACCCGTTGTCCGGCCGGTCGCACGGACACACCACACCTCCTGTGTATCAGGAATTGATCTCTGTGGTCCTGCATTGCGTTCCACCACTCCCAGGAAGTGGAGAGGTGGGACTGGCGCCAATAGGATGGGTATATAATGGGGGCCGGTGAGGCAATTTCCCTGTAACAACAGTTCCCACTTATGCTGACCATGCTGTGCTGCTGTCTGCTGTTACCATGCTGTAACTCCTTGACAAAGGTCCTGGTGTGGACCGAAACGTCGGAATTGGACTTTGCATTGGAACTGTGAGATTACCTTTATTAAATACTTTTTGCTGATTAAATTGAGATAAAGTCTGGAAAATGCTATCTGTTCCACTAGGTGGATAACCTTGTACTGTACTATGGGTCCCACCTCTAAGTGGGTCGGACTCTGATTGGCACCCCAGTTGTTGGCAGAGTTGTGTGAGAGTGCAGGGATCTGTATGTGTATATATATGTATATATATATATATATATATATATATATATAAAATCATAATTGATCTATAAAAGAAACTCTCTCACGAGGAGCTAAGTTACCTACATTGCCAGTTAGGCACGCTCTGATATTATTGTAACACCCATACTATGGAAGATCATATATATCTATTTATAGATTATATATCTCTTTAAATAAGAGACAATATTACACATTGTGGTGTATTTTGCTTTATTTTTCTCTGGCGGGGTCCTCAGGTTATCCACAGGATACAATTGGGATATGATGAAGCGACAGTGGATTTGCACCAATCGGTCAAACCTTTGCGGCCTCCAAGCATGCAATGGGCCCATCCATATATCCCCGCCTCCTGGCTCAGGCAAATCAGTATTTTGTTAGGTGTGGCAGGAATCGGACCATGGTCAGAGGGCTGCTGGGGTTTTTTAGCAGCCCTATGCTTTCTTATTTTATTTGTATAGTCTTATTATTTTTTCTTGAGTGATCTTTCTAAAAAAAAAGTGTCTTATACGTACCTTAGAAAGATTCGCTCCAACAACTCTGCCGTGTCGCAACAATGCTTACCCATGAGTACATTGCTGCTTTGGAGGGTGTCTGTGTCGGATATACTAGTAGGTCCTGCAGGCGTTACCAGGCTGTGGCCGGTGCACAGGGAGAAGGTAAGGCATCGGTTCCGCTTAGAAGGGGAATACGAACACAGCCGCACTGTTTTGGGAGGAAACCATCAAACAGTCGTTGATGTGGCTGCCACCTCGGGTGCACCAGCGCTAGGCCTTAGGGATTATAGGCTCCAGGAATATTATGAAGGTTGATGTCAGCAGTGGGGAGTCAGAGGGTCTCCTGTATGCCACCTCCCCCGGTTCATGAACAGTTTCCTCCGAGTCTCCCGCCATCAACTGTTTTTCCGCTTCCTTCTGAAATGCTGTATACGAGGAGGACCCAGTCGGAGCATAGGCGGCTGTGTGACTGGTGTGTCCGTGTTTACTATAGGTTCATTGAGCGGCAGTGTACACTAGTATTGATCGGTCTTGGAAGCGGGGTGAGTCTCCCTGTATCCCACTCTACTGAGTATGGGTAATACAGCACTAAGTCTCTATCTACCTTTTGAGTACGAATAGTTAGATAAGTGCCTATTGCATACGAGTCTGTATACTGTTACTGTTGTTTTCTTTTGCTGTGCATCTGAATACGGTTCGATCTTTTTTAAAGGTGATGCCGTAATATGTTCTCCAACATACTAGAAATGTATTTGTAGTTGATTATGTGCTCATAATATTTATTATATTAATGTATAGTGTGATTGCTGTCTTTACTATAATTGTCAGTTTCTTTCTATCTATTCTGATCCTCAATGCTGGTGTATAGCAGGGTAGGGTCAGATTGTATGTCACTTTAAGAAGTTTAAAGTGATTACAGTCACTAATTGTGTAGTACACTGTGTAAGTGGTAATTATTTATCATGTCCAAGAGCGGCAAAGGTGAGGAAAATAAGAATTTACTTACCGATAATTCTATTTCTCGTAGTCCGTAGTGGATGCTGGGGACTCCGTCAGGACCATGGGGGATTAGCGGCTCCGCAGGAGACAGGGCACAAAAATAAAAGCTTTAGGACTAGGTGGTGTGCACTGGCTCCTCCCCCTATGACCCTCCTCCAAGCCTCAGTTAGGATACTGTGCCCGGACGAGCGTACACAATAAGGAAGGATTTTGAATCCCGGGTAAGACTCATACCAGCCACACCAATCACACTGTACAACTTGTGATCTGAACCCAGTTAACAGCATGATAACAGAGGAGCCTCTGAAAAGATGGCTCACAACAATAACAACCCGATTTTTGTAATAATAACTATGTACAAGTATTGCAGACAATCCGCACTTGGGATGGGCGCCCAGCATCCACTACGGACTACGAGAAATAGAATTATCGGTAAGTAAATTCTTATTTTCTCTGACGTCCTAAGTGGATGCTGGGGACTCCGTCAGGACCATGGGGATTATACCAAAGCTCCCAAACGGGCGGGAGAGTGCGGATGACTCTGCAGCACCGAATGAGAGAACTCCAGGTCCTCCTCAGCCAGGGTATCAAATTTGTAGAATTTTGCAAACGTGTTTGCCCCTGACCAAGTAGCAGCTCGGCAAAGTTGTAAAGCCGAGACCCCTCGGGCAGCCGCCCAAGATGAGCCCACCTTCCTTGTGGAATGGGCCTTTACAGATTTTGGCTGTGGCAGGCCTGCCACAGAATGTGCAAGCTGAATTGTACTACAAATCCAACGCGCAATCGTCTGCTTAGAAGCAGGAGCACCCAGCTTGTTGGGTGCATACAGGATAAACAGCAAGTCAGTTTTCCTGACTCCAGCCGTCCTGGAAACATATATTTTCAGGGCCCTGATAACGTCTAGCAACTTGGAGTCCTCCAAGTCCCTAGTAGCCGCAGGCACCACAATAGGTTGGTTCAGGTGAAACGCTGAAACCACCTTAGGGAGAAACTGAGGACGAGTCCGCAGTTCTGCCCTGTCCGAATGGAAAATCAGATATGGGCTTTTGTGAGACAAAGCCGCCAATTCTGACACTCGCCTGGCCGAGGCCAGGGCCAACAGCATGGTCACTTTCCATGTGAGAAATTTCAAATCCACAGATTTGAGCGGTTCAAACCAATGTGATTTGAGGAATCCCAGAACTACGTTGAGATCCCACGGTGCCACTGGAGGCACAAAAGGGGGCTGTATATGCAGTACTCCCTTGACGAATGTCTGGACTTCAGGAACTGAAGCCAATCCTTTCTGGAAGAAAATCGACAGAGCCGAAATTTGAACCTTAATGGACGCCAATTTGAGGCCCATAGACACTCCTGTTTGCAGGAAATGCAGGAATCGACCCAGTTGAAATTCCTCCGTGGGGGCCTTCCTGGCCTCACACCATGCCACATATTTTCGCCAAATGCGGTGATAATGTTGTGCGGTCACCTCCTTCCTGGCATTGACCAGGGTAGGTATGACCTCTTCCGGAATGCCTTTTTCCCTTAGGATCCGGCGTTCAACCGCCATGCCGTCAAACGCAGCCGCGGTAAGTCTTGGAACAGACAGGGTCCTTGCTGAAGCAAGTCCCTTCTTAGCGGCAGAGGCCATGGGTCCTCTGTGAGCATCTCTTGAAGTTCCGGGTACCAAGTCCTTCTTGGCCAATCCGGAGCCACGAGTATAGTTCTTACTCCTCTCCGTCTTATAATTCTCAGTACCTTGGGTATGAGAGGAAGAGGAGGGAACACATACACTGACTGGTACACCCACGGTGTTACCAGAGCATCCACAGCTATTGCCTGAGGGTCCCTTGACCTGGCGCAATACCTGTCCAGTTTTTTGTTGAGGCGGGACGCCATCATGTCCACCTTTGGTCTTTCCCAACGGTTCACAATCATGTGGAAGACTTCTGGTGAAGTCCCCACTCTACCGTCCTGCTTCTTGTGCCGCCCTGTCTGTTTACGTGGGCGACTGCCGTGATGTTGTCCGACTGGATCAGCATCGGCTGACCTTGAAGCAGAGGTCTTGCTAGGCATAGAGCATTGTAAATTGCCCTTAGCTCCAGTATATTTATGTGGAGAGAAGTCTCTAGACTTGACCACGTTCCCTGGAAATTTCTTCCCTGTGTGACTGCTCCCCAGCCTCTCAGGCTGGCATCCGTGGTCACCAGGATCCAATCCTGAATGCCGAATCTGCGGCCCTCTAGTAGATGAGCACTCTGCAGCCACCACAGAAGAGACACCCTTGTCCTCGGAGACAGGGTTATCCGCTGATGCATCTGAAGATGCGATCCGGACCATTTGTCCCGCAGATCCCACTGAAAAGTTCTTGCGTGAAATCTGCCGAATGGAATCGCTTCGTAAGAAGCCACCATTTTTCCCAGGACCCTTGTGCAATGATGCACTGACACTTTTCCTGGTTTTAGGAGGTTCCTGACTAGCTCGGATAACTCCCTGGCTTTCTCCTCCGGGAGAACACCTTTTTCTGGACTGTGTCCAGAATCATCCCTAGGAACAGCAGTTGGGATCAGCTGCGATTTTGGAATATTTAGAATCCAGCCGTGCTGTTGTAGCAGTACCCGAGATAGTGCTACTCCGACCTCCAACTGTTCCCTGGACTTTGCCCTTATCAGGAGATCGTCCAAGTAAGGGATAATTAAGACGCCTTTTCTTCGAAGAAGAATCATCATTTCGGCCATTACCTTGGTAAAGACCCGGGGTGCCGTGGACAATCCAAACGGCAGCGTCTGAAACTGATAATGACAGTCCTGTACTACGAACCTGAGGTACCCTTGGTGAGAAGGGCAAATTGGGACATGAAGGTAAGCATCCTTGATGTCCAGGGACACCATATAGTCCCCTTCTTCCAGGTTCGCTATCACTGCTCTGAGTGACTCCATCTTGAATTTGAACCTTTGTATGTAAGTGTTCAAAGATTTCAGATTTAGAATAGGTCTCACCGAGCCGTCTGGCTTCGGTACCACAATATAGTGTGGAATAATACCCCTTTCCCTGTTGTAGGAGGGGTACTTTGATTATCACCTGCTGGGAATACAGCTTGTGAATTGCTTCCAATACTGCCTCCCTGTCGGAGGGAGACGTTGGTAAAGCAGACTTCAGGAACCTGCGAGGGGGAGGCGTCTCGAATTCCAATCTGTACCCCTGGGATACTACCTGTAGGATCCAGGGGTCTACTTGCGAGTGAGCCCACTGCGCGCAGAAACTCTTGAGACGACCCCCCACCGCACCTGAGTCCGCTTGTAAGGCCCCAGCGTCATGCTGAGGACTTGGCAGAAGCGGTGGAGGGCTTCTGTTCCTGGGAAGAGGCTGTCTGCTGCAGTCTTTTTCCCTTTCCTCTACCCCGGGGCAGATATGACTGGCCTTTTGCCCGCTTGCCCTTATGGGGACGAAAGGACTGAGGCTGAAAAGACGGTGTCTTTTTCTGCTGAGAGGTGAGTTGGGGTAAAAAGGTGGATTTTCCAGCTGTTGCTGTGGCCACCAGGTCCGAAAGACCGACCCCAAATAACTCCTCCCCTTTATACGGCAATACTTCCATGTGCCGTTTGGAATCCGCATCACCTGACCACTGTCGTGTCCATAAACATCTTCTGGCAGAAATGGACATCGCACTTACTCTTGATGCCAGGGTGCAAATATCCCTCTGTACATCACGCATATATAGAAACGCATCTTTTAAACGCTCTATAGTCAATAAAATACTGTCCCTGTCAAGGGTATCAATATTTTCAGTCAGGGAATCCGACCAAGCCACCCCAGCGCTGCACATCCAGGCTGAGGCAATCGCTGGTCGCAGTATAACACCAGTATGAGTGTATATACTTTTTAGGACATTTTCCAGCTTCCTATCAGCTGGTTCCTTGAGGGCGGCCGTATCAGGAGACGGTAACGCCACTTGTTTTGATAAGCGTGTGAGTGCCTTATCCACCCTAGGGGGTGTTTCCCAACGCGCCCTAACTTCTGGCGGGAAAGGGTATAATGCCAATAATTTCTTAGATATTAGCAGTTTTTTATCGGGGGAAACCCACGCATCATCACACACTTCATTTAATTCTTCTGATTCAGGAAAAACTACGGTTAGTTTTTTCACACCCCACATAATACCCTTTTTTGTGGTACTTGTAGTATCAGAAATATGCAAAGCCTCCTTCATTGCCGTGATCATGTAACGTGTGGCCCTACTGGAAAATACGTTTGTTTCTTCACCGTCGACACTGGAGTCAGTGTCCGTGTCTGTGTCGACCGACTGAGGTAATGGGCGTTTTAGAGCCCCCGACGGTGTCTGAGACGCCTGGACAGGCTGATTTGCCGGCTGTCTCATGTCGTCAACAGTTTTCTGTAAAGTGCTGACACTATCACGTAATTCCTTAAATAAGACCATCCAGTCAGGTGTCGACTCCCTAGGGGGTGACATCACTAATACAGGCAATTGCTCCGCCTCCACACCATTTTCCTCCTCATACATGTCGACACACGCGTACCGACACACAGCACACACACAGGGAATGCTCTGATAGAGGACAGGACCCCACTAGCCCTTTGGGGAGACAGAGGGAGAGTTTGCCAGCACACACCAAAGCGCTATATATGTATAGGGACAACCTTATAAATAAGTGTCTATCCCTTATAGCTGCAATATATCTATATCTAGCCAAATAAGTGCCCCCCCTCTCTTTTTTACCCTGTTTCTGTAGCAGGAGTGCAGGGGAGAGTCTGGGAGCCTTCCTACCAGCGGAGCTGTGTGGAAAAATGGCGCTTGTGTGCTGAGGAGATAGGCTCCGCCCCCTTCTCGGCGGCCTCTCTCCCGCTTTTTCTGAGGTAAAATGACAGGAGTTAAATACATCCATATAGCCCAGGAGCTATATGTGATGTATTTTTAGTCATATATAGTGTTTTCATTGCGTCTCAGGGCGCCCCCCCCAGCGCCCTGCACCCTCAGTGACCGCGGTGTGAAGTGTGCTGAGAGCAATGGCGCACAGCTGCAGTGCTGTGCGCTACCTTTATGAAGACATGGACGTCTTCTGCCGCCGATTTCTGGACCTTTTCTGTCTTCAGCATCTGTAAGGGGGCCGGCGGCGCGGCTCCGGGACCCATCCATGGCTGGGCCTGTGATCGTCCCTCTGGAGCTAATGTCCAGTAGCCAAGAAGCCCAATCCACTCTGCACGCAGGTGAGTTCGCTTCTTCTCCCCTTAGTCCCTCGATGCAGTGAGCCTGTTGCCAGCAGGACTCACTGAAAATAAAAAACCTAAGTCTATACTTTTATTCCAAGCAGCTCAGGAGAGCTACCTAGATTGCACCCTTCTCGGCCGGGCACAAAAACCTAACTGAGGCTTGGAGGAGGGTCATAGGGGGAGGAGCCAGTGCACACCACCTAGTCCTAAAGCTTTTATTTTTGTGCCCTGTCTCCTGCGGAGCCGCTAATCCCCCATGGTCCTGACGGAGTCCCCAGCATCCACTTAGGACGTCAGAGAAAATACATTCACAACAACACCAATACTCATATCATGTTTGTCTTGCAAAGTTGGGTTAACCTCTCAGGATCTGATTCAGGATGGTTTGTGTGCAAATAATTTTAGCTTTCACCAGGGTCTCTTGAAAAATACAAGGCAGATCCAGGTGCAGGTTGATCCACCTTGGGCTATGTTTGCACAAACATTATCCAGTATAGCTTAGCGGATAATTCAAACTCATGTACCAGAGATAGGTTACACAGTTAGCCCTTACATGCAGCTTTCCACCTTCAGTTTATCACTTCCAGCAGCAGCAGCAGCCTCTCAAAAGAAACAGCTGAATAGCCAGTGTAAAGTAAATCTACATCTTCACAGTCTATACATGTTTCAGATGAGGATTCATCAGAGGATGAAGGCTCATTAAGCTCTGGTCCTGCATACGAAGAGGAGGAGGAAGGTTTCAGCTCAGTGGATAAAGCTGAGTTAATTAGGGCAATGAAAGCAATTCTATCCTTAGAGGAATCAGCAGAGCCCGTGTTAAAAAACCAAGGCACCTGTGTCTAAACATCCCAAAACAGTTAAAGACTGAGTTTCCTGGGTCAGACCAGCTTACAGAAATCATGGAAGAGGCTTGGGCTACGCCCAGTAAGTTTAGAATTCTTAGGAAATAGAATTCCAATTATATTCTTCCAGCTGGGGATTGTTTAAAAAAGGAGGTGGGTCTCAAAGTAGATACACATGTGATTTGATTTACCTTCAACATCATTACATGATGCCATGGATAGGAGAGTGGATGTTTTGTTTTTTGTTTTTTAAATTCCCCATCTGGGGCAGTCATAAGACCAGCCATGGCTTCAGCTTGGATGGCAAAGGCAGTGGCCACCTGGGCTGATGCATTGGAAGGCGATTTTTCAATGGCAACTACAGAGCAAAAAAACAGTATAGCACATATAAAACAGGCTGCAATGTTCTTGGAAGAAGCAGCATTGGATACAAGTGCTATTGCCTCCAGGGCATTAGCTTCAACAATAGCTGTTCGCAGAGCAGTTTGGCCACGTATGTGGAAAGCTGATTCAGAATCTAAGAAGGTTTTGGAATCTTTGCCTTTCTCTGGAGATATTCTTTTTGGTAAAGAATTGACATATTTTGGAGTCAGTAGCAGACTCCAAGAAGGTAAAGTTTCCTTCCACATACAAATTCAAACCTAAAGTTCCAGCTTTTCGGCCCTTTCGGTATAAAGGAAAAAGTGATGGCAAGCAGCCCTAATACATTTTCAAAAGTTGTGAATTACAAATGCGCAAAAACAAAGCTCTTATGCTGCCTCTGTGACAAAAAGGAGTCTCCACAAATCTCCTAACAAGAACATAAATAAAAAACTGTCCAGATAGGCGCAAATTAATGGTTTCTCCTAAAAAGACAAAAATGTGTGATGCTTCATTTTCCCAATATAAATCCTTTTTTCTTTAGATTGCTTTTAGACTTTTTGCACTATATTCTCATAGTGTACTATGAGAAAAAAGAAAAATGATCGTGAAATGTAGCCTTAAAAAATGTAACAGATTAATTTTTACATCACACTCACAATAAAAAGACAAGCATATCACCACTTAAGTGGTAGGTGGGGTACCTCTCTCCTTCACAGCCAATGTACACCATCTGGATCTTCCTGGAACGAATGTCCAACCAGTCTATATCAGGTGCAGGTCTCTGGAGTAGTTCCAAAATAGTTTAAAAAATACACTGTATGCTTAACGCGTTTCGGTACTGCGTCCTTCATCAGAAGCATGGTGGCATTACAAAAGTCTCAATACTTATACCTTCACTAATTGATATCCCTCCCTCGAGGTGTGACTCTCGTTTCCCACCATTTTCCGGCTCCACACGACGACCAAAGATGACATCACGGGTCCGTGACCCTCACGTAAGTGATGCGGCTGGAGGTGACCTAACAGTCCTGCGCCACCGCACGAGAACCGCAGCTGGAAGTCAACCCATGGTTTTGCCAAAGGGACGGAAGTGAAGAGAACCAGGAGACATCTCATTTCCTGTAACTTGCGTTCCACTTATGGTCCAAGCGTTACAGGAAGTGATCTTACATACAAAAATTTTTAAAAATGTATCATAAAATTTCGGAATGAATTGGACATTATGATTTGAACATTATGAATTTCAATTAGGACGTTATCCTGGATGGAAAATGAGGAATATATAAACTTCCAGAATCGATGCTGTGGAATATGATTACTGTTTTATATTTTTTGTATGTATGATGGTCACTTCCTGGTAAGGCTTGGGCCGTAAGTGGAATGCAAGCTGCAACGCAAGTTACAGTAAGTGAGACGTCTCATGGTTCCCGTCAATTCCGTCCGTTTGGCAAAATCACGGGTTGACTTCCGGCCGCGGCTCTCTCATGCGGTGGCGCAGGACTGTTAGGTCACTTCCGGTCACGTCACCTTCGTGCGGGTCACGGACCCGTGATGTCACCTTTGGCCGTCGGGAGGAGCCGGAAAATGCGAGTCACACCCCAAGGGAGGGATATCAATTAGTGAAGGTATAAGTATTGAGACTTTTGTAATGCCACCATGCTTCTGAAGAAGGACGCAGTTCCGAAACGCGTTAAGCATACGGTGGCTTTGTGAACTATTTGGGGACTACTCCAAAGACCTGCACCTGATATAGACTGGTCGGACATTCATTCTAGGAAGATCCAGATGGTGTACATTGGCTGTGAAGGAGAAACGTACCTCACCTACCACTTACGTGGTGATATGCTTGTCTTTTTTTATTTTATGGTGCGTGTGATGTAAAAAATAAGATTTTACTCACCGGTAAATCTATATCTCGTAGTCCGTAGTGGATGCTGGGAACTCCGAAAGGACCATGGGGAATAGCGGCTCCGCAGGAGACTGGGCACAACTAAAGAAAGCTTTTAGGTCACCTGGTGTGCACTGGCTCCTCCCACTATGACCCTCCTCCAAGCCTCAGTTAGGACACTGTGCCCGGAAGAGCTGACATAATAAGGAAGGATTTTGAATCCCGGGTAAGACTCTTACCAGCCACACCAATCACACTGTATAACTCGTGATACAATACCCAGTTTAACAGTATGAAAAACAACTGAGCCTCTCAACAGATGGCTCAACAATAACCCTTTAGTTAACAGTAACTATGTACAAGTATTGCAGACAATCCGCACTTGGGACGGGCGCCCAGCATCCACTACGAGAAATAGATGTACCAGTGAGTAAAATCTTATTTTCTCTGACGTCCTAGTGGATGCTGGGAACTCCGAAAGGACCATGGGGATTATACCAAAGCTCCCAAACGGGCGGGAGAGTGCGGATGACTCTGCAGCACCGAATGAGAGAACTCAAGGTCCTCCTCAGCCAGGGTATCAAATCTGTAGAATTTTGCAAACGTGTTTGCCCCTGACCAAGTAGCAGCTCGGCAAAGTTGTAAAGCCGAGACCCCTCGGGCAGCCGCCCAAGATGAGCCCACCTTCCTTGTGGAATGGGCTTTTACCGATTTAGGATGCGGCAGTCCAGCCGCAGAATGCGCCTGCTGAATTGTGCTACAAATCCAGCGAGCAATAGTCTGCTTAGAAGCAGGAGCACCCAGCTTGTTGGATGCATACAGGATAAATAGCGAGTCAGTTTTCCTGACTCCAGCCGTCCTGGAAACATAAATTTTCAAGGCCCTGACTACGTCCAGCAACTTGGAATCCTCCAAGTCCCTAGTAGCCGCAGGCACCACAATAGGTTGGTTCAAGTGAAAAGCTGATACCACCTTAGGGAGAAACTGAGGACGAGTCCTCAATTCTGCCCTATCCATATGGAAAATCAGATAAGGGCTTTTACATGACAAAGCCGCCAATTCTGACACACGCCTGGCCGAAGCCAAGGCCAATAACATGACCACTTTCCACGTGAGATATTTTAGATCCACGGTTTTAAGTGGCTCAAACCAATGTGATTTTAAGAAACTCAACACCACGTTGAGATCCCAAGGTGCCACTGGAGGCACAAACGGGGGCTGAATATGCAGCACTCCCTTCACAAACGTCTGAACTTCAGGCAATGAAGCCAGTTCTTTCTGGAAGAAAATCGACAGAGCCGAGATCTGTACCTTAATGGAGCCTAATTTCAGGCCCATAGTCACTCCTGCTTGTAGGAAATGCAGAAATCGACCTAGTTGAAATTCCTCTGTTGGAGCCTTTTTGGCCTCACACCAAGCAACATATTTCCGCCATATGCGGTGATAATGGTTTGCAGTTACATCTTTCCTGGCTTTAATCAGCGTAGGAATGACTTCCTCCGGAATGCCCTTTTCCTTCAGGATCCGGCGTTCAACCGCCATGCCGTCAAACGCAGCCGCGGTAAGTCTTGGAACAGACAGGGGCCATGCTGCAGCAGGTCCTGTCTGAGCGGCAGAGGCCATGGGTCCTCTGAGATCATCTCTTGAAGTTCCGGGTACCACGCTCGTCTTGGCCAATCCGGAACCACGAGTATTGTTCTTACTCCTCGTTTTCTCATTATTCTCAGTACCCTTGGTATGAGAGGCAGAGGAGGGAACACATAAACTGACTGGTACACCCACGGTGTCACCAGAGCGTCCACAGCTATCGCCTGAGGGTCCCTTGACCTGGCGCAATATCTCTCTAGTTTTTTGTTTAGGCGGGACGCCATCATGTCCACTTGTGGACGTTCCCATCGATTTACAATCAGCGTGAAGACTTCTGGATGAAGTCCCCACTCTCCCGGGTGGAGGTCGTGCCTGCTGAGAAAGTCTGCTTCCCAGTTGTCCACTCCCGGAATGAACACTGCTGACAGTGCTAGTACGTGATTTTCCGCCCATCGGAGAATCCTTGTGGCTTCGGCCATTGCCATCCTGCTTCTTGTGCCGCCCTGTCGATTTACATGGGCGACTGCCGTGATGTTGTCTGACTGGATCAGTACCGGCTGGTTTTGAAGCAGAGGCCTTGCCTGACTTAGGGCGTTGTAAATGGTCCTTAGTTCCAGAATATTTATGTGTAGGGAAGTCTCCTGACTCGACCATAGTCCTTGGAAGTTTCTTCCCTGTGTGACTGCCCCCCAGCCTCGAAGGCTGGCATCCGTGGTCACCAGGACCCAGTCCTGTATGCCGAATCTGCGGCCCTCTGCAGCCACCACAGCAGAGACACCCTGGTTCTTGGAGACAGGGTTATCAGGCGATGCATCTGAAGATGCGATCCGGACCACTGGTCCAACAGGTCCCACTGAAAGATTCTGGCATGGAACCTGCCGAAAGGAATTGCTTCGTAAGAAGCCACCATCTTTCCCAGGACCCGCGTGCAGTGATGCACCGATACCTGTTTCGGTTTCAGGAGGTCTCTGGCTAGAGATGACAGCTCCTTGGCTTTCTCCTCCGGGAGAAACACTTTTTTCTGGACTGTGTCCAGGATCATACCCAGGAACAGTAGACGTGTCGTCGGAACCAGCTGTGATTTTGGAATATTCAGAATCCAACCGTGCTGGTGTAGCACCTCCTGAGATAGTGCTACTCCCACCAACAACTGCTCCTTGGACCTCGCCTTTATTAGGAGATCGTCCAAGTACGGGATAATTAAAACTCCCTTTCTTCGAAGGAGTATCATCATTTCCGCCATTACTTTGGTAAACACCCTCGGTGCCGTGGAGAGTCCAAACGGCAGCGTCTGGAAATGGTAATGGCAATCCTGTACCACAAATCTGAGGTACTCCTGGTGAGGATAGTAAATGGGGACATGCAGGTAAGCATCCTTGATGTCCAGGGATACCATGTAATCCCCATCGTCCAGGCTTGCAATAACCGCCCTGAGCGATTCCATCTTGAACTTGAATTTTTTTATGTATGTGTTCAAGGATTTCAAATTTAAAATGGGTCTCACCGAACCGTCCGGTTTCGGTACCACAAACAGTGTGGAATAGTAACCCCGTCCTTGTTGAAGTAGGGGCACCTTGACTATCACCTGCTGGGAATACAGCTTGTGAATTGCCTCTAGCACAGCCTCCCTGCCTGAGGGAGTTGTCGGCAAGGCAGATTTTAGGAACCGGTGGGGTGGAGACGCCTCGAATTCCAGTTTGTACCCTTGAGATACTATTTGCAGGATCCAGGGATCCACCTGTGAGCGAGCCCACTGATCGCTGAAATTTTTGAGACGGCCCCCCACCGTACCTGGCTCCGCCTGTGGAGCCCCACCGTCATGCGGCGGACTTGGAAGAAGCGGGGGAGGACTTTTGCTCCTGGGAACCTGCTGTTTGTTGCAGCCTTTTTCCCCTACCTCTGCCTCTGGACAGAAAGGACCCGCCTTTTCCACGCCTGTTTTTCTGAGTCCGAAAGGACTGTACCTGATAAAACGGCGCCTTTTTAGGCTGTGAGGGAACATGGGGTAAAAATGCTGACTTCCCAGCAGTTGCTGTGGAAACTAGGTCCGAGAGACCATCCCCGAATAACTCCTCACCCTTATAAGGCAAAACTTCCATGTGCCTTTTTGAATCTGCATCCCCTGTCCACTGCCGAGTCCATAAGCCTCTCCTAGCAGAAATGGACAGTGCACTTATTTTAGATGCCAGCCGGCAGATCTCCCTCTGTGCATCTCTCATGTATAAGACTGAGTCTTTTATATGCTCTATGGTTAGCAGAATAGTGTCCCTGTCTAGGGTGTCAATATTTTCTGACAGGGAATCTGACCACGCAGCGGCAGCACTGCACATCCATGCTGACGCAATAGCAGGTCTAAGTATAATGCCTGAGTGTGTATATACAGACTTCAGGATAGCCTCCTGCTTTCTATCAGCAGGTTCCTTGAGGGCGGCCGTATCCGGAGACGGTAGTGCCACCTTTTTAGACAAACGTGTGAGCGCTTTATCCACCCTAGGTGGTGTCTCCCAACGTGACCTATCCTCTGGCGGGAAAGGGAACGCCATTAGTAACTTCTTAGAGATTACCAATCTTTTATCAGGGAAAGCCCACACTTCTTCACACACTTCATTTAATTCTTCTGATGGGGGAAAGACTACGGGTAGTTTTTTCTCCCCAAACATAATACCCTTTTTAGTGGTACCTGGGTTTACATCAGAAATTTGTAACACCTCTTTCATTGCTTCAATCAAGCAACGAATGGCCTTAGTGGACATTAGACTAGACTCATCGTCGTCGACACTGGTGTCAGTATCCGTGTCGACATCCGCGTCTGCCATCTGAGGTAGCGGGCGTTTTAGAGCCCCTGAAGGCCTTTGAGACGCCTGGACAGGCACGAGCTGAGAAGCCGGCTGTCCCGCATTTGGCATGTCGTCAAATTTTTTGTGTAAGGAGTCGACGCGTGCACGCAATTCCTTCCATAAGTCCATCCACTCAGGTGTCTGCCCCGCAGGGGGTGACATCCCTTCTATATGCATCTGCTCCGCCTCCACATCATTATCCTCCTCAAACATGTCGACACAGCCGTACCGACACACCGCACACACACAGGGAATGCTCTAACAGAGAACAGGACCCACAAAAGCCCTTTGGGGAGACAGAGTGAGAGTATGCCAGCACACACCAGAGCGCTATATAATGCAGGGACTAACAATTATGTCCCCTATAGCTGCTGTTATATATACTGCGCCTAAATTTAGTGCCCCCCCCCCCCCTCTTTTTTACCCTTTTCTGTAGTGTAGACTGCAGAGGAGAGCCAGGGAGCTTCCTTCCAGCGGAGCTGTGAGGGAGAAAATGGCGCCAGTGTGCTGAAGGAGATAGCTCCGCCCCTTTTTCGCTGACTATTCTCCCGCTTTTTTATGGATTCTGGCAGGGGTAATTATCACATATATAGCCTCTGGGGCTATATATTGTGGTATTTTTGCCAGCCAAGGTCTTTTTATTGCTGCTCAGGGTGCCCCCCCCCCCCCCTAGCGCCCTGCACCCTCAGTGACCGGAGTGTGAAGTGTGTATGAGGAGCAATGGCGCACAGCTGCAGTGCTGTGCGCTACCTTGGTGAAGACTGATGTCTTCTGCCGCCGATTTTCCGGACCTCTTCTTACTTCTGGCTCTGTAAGGGGGACGGCGGCGCGGCTCCGGGACCGAACACCAAGGCCAGTTCCATGCTGTCGGTCCCTCTGGAGCTAATGGTGTCCAGTAGCCTAAGAAGCCCAAGCTAGCTGCAAGCAGGTAGGTTTGCTTCTTCTCCCCTTAGTCCCTCGCTGCAGTGAGCCTGTTGCCAGCAGGTCTCACTGTAAAATAAAAAACCTAAATATATACTTTCTTTCTAGAAGCTCAGGAGAGCCCCTAGTGTGCATCCAACCTCGGCCGGGCACAAAATCTAACTGAGGCTTGGAGGAGGGTCATAGTGGGAGGAGCCAGTGCACACCAGGTGACCTAAAAGCTTTCTTTAGTTGTGCCCAGTCTCCTGCGGAGCCGCTATTCCCCATGGTCCTTTCGGAGTTCCCAGAATCCACTAGGACGTCAGAGAAATAAAAAACAGTTCCATTTTTTAAGGCTATATTGCACGATCATTTTTCTTTTTTCTCGAGATAATGAGTACACTATGAGAATATAGGTGATCATTTCGAGTGATCGCTAGCTGCATTCGTTTGCTGTGCAGTGATGAGGCAAAAAAACGGCACTTCTGCACATGCTGTGCAATGCGCACGCGCAATGTAATATTACAACGAACTATGTAGTTTCACACAAGGTCTAGCAAGCTTTTCAGTCGCACTTGTCGAAGTCGGAAATATTATTGTCACACGCACCAAGTACAAACACCACACAGACGGCCTCCGTGCGCATACTTGTTCTGCCGTGCGTGCACATATTCACAAGTTGGGTATGACCGCTCACGCAGTCCTGCGTATTAGTGCGTGGTATGAGTAATTACGGTAGCATATGTATTTGCACAGAAAAGCTACAAAGACATATCTCATATTTAATCCACATAGTGCAAAATGTACACATCGCCCACATGCACCAGCAAGTTAAACTTGTTTAAAAGGGACAATAACAAAGGGATTCACCTTTACAGGATATGAGGGGACAGCATTAGGTTAGGAGGTGGTGTTTGGTATCTAGCTGTAGGGTATTTTAAGGGAAACATTCCAGTAGCAGTTTGCAGAAGATAGCACGCTCCTGCGCATAATTATGCGCAGGAACAGAATATTACTATTATACTGTATTTACTGTATTCTGATATTCGGAGGGAACCCAGTGGAGACCAACTGCAAGTGCACCTGGACCAGGCATCGCCCACCAATTCAAACCAACCTATGACCCCTCCTGTACTGTAAATTGCCAGCCCTTTGACCTATAGGTGAAGAGATTACAGTTTCTATTGTATTATGTTTTAGCCAAATGTATAAAAAGCCAAGCTGCCTGGCCGGTCTCTCTCTCTCTGAAGGTTATCTTGCTTGATTGACTGAGCACCGGGACCGTATGGCGCTTGCGAAACAAACGTATGTACCATTGATTGTAGCCTCTTTTCTCTTATTGTGATTGTATTGTTATTGTAACACCCTTTTTGCAATTATATGTTGGTGGGTCGGATCCCAGCATTTTAAATACAACTGGTGTTGTGTCTCTTTCCTGCTAAGGTTTAAAGTGTATTTCAGCCACACATGTAACTGCATTGAGCTTTCAGTGTGTCGGTGTGTGTGTACGCTAAGTTAGTAAAACGTACGTATGTTAAAGATTACATCCAGCAGCTACCGCTGCTCGAATTTCAGTGTAAAAGGTATTGCTTTTTCTGTCCTGTACGTTAATCAACATTAATAATTGGTGGCTGGGCCAGTTTTCACACATTCATAGACTGGCAGACCATAGCAGACTTCGATCTATCAGCAAAGGGTGGAGACGCATCTTTAAGTGAAACCTTTTCCTGGTTGCTAGGGTGCTTTAAAACTCTCTTTTGTGCTGAATTAGATCACGTCTGCTCTGTCTAGTCTACAGAAGTGCTGAAAGAACCCGGAAGAAACAGGGAAAAAAAGCTATTTAAAAATCCGTGTGTAAACAGAAAAAGGGGCTATTTAAAAACTGTAAAAAATGTTGGCGCCAAAAGGTGTACATAAAGCATACTGATACTTTGCATACTCTCTCACATATTGTTGCCATAGGTTACTAATCATTTTAGACCTGTGTGAAATCAGATACATTTGTTTGTTATATAGATAAATTTGAAAAAGGTGTATTAAGGGTGTAATTATAAAAACACAAAACGCAGTTCTGACCTAGTCGTTAAAGATTTATACAGAAAAACTGTGTGTTGTGTTTGTGAGCGATAGTAGCTTTTATTGCTCACATTTATAGAGACTGTGTGGTTTGTTGAATTGCGGACACACGTTTGTACACGTGGTACGGACAAAGTACAGGAGTTTGCACGTGGCGCAGGGTCGCACACATGGCGTAAAGGCACGCATGGTCGCGTGTTTACACAAGGTTGCGTAGGATTGCGGACGCAAAGTACAAATCACACAATAGCTGTACAATTAAAGGCGGGATAGTATACATTTACTACAATAGCACATAACTATCCGATTTCAAAAGCAGGTTACCTTAATACTTTGTTTAAACTGTATTACCTCTGGGATAAGACTACTAGTCAAAAGGAGTGATATTTTCTGTACAGAAAAGAAAAACAGTGTATTTGAGTGAGTGAAAGTAGGAATGGATGCATTGAACACCGAGGAGAAATCGGGATACCGTGGAAACACTGGGTTAGTAGACGCTCAGTGGCGTAAGGTTTTGCAACCCTACATATTGTCTAGGTGGTCTGAAGTGGTCTAGGTGGCCCAAATCTAGGTGGTCTAGATGTTTCAGGTAACAGTGATCGTAGGGCGGATAGATAACAAGTATCTATACGCTGTGCGATTGAACCGCACGCCCATGTGTTCTACACAGCACAACATGATACTATTGTGTCATATGTGCTGTGGAAAGCATACGCAGGCGGGATTGTGTAAACAAGGGGTTTTTCTTTGATAACGTCGGGAAATCTCCTTGGTGGGCTTCCACTGGAAAGGGTGAGCAATAGTTATTGAAGTTTTCTATTTTTCACCCTACAAAAATTCCAGTGGAAAGATATCAAAAAGGAATTTTTCGCTGCCTCTCTCAGGAAAATATTCCAACAGAACTTCCACCGAAAGAAATTGTGGTGCTGTAAGGTCTGATAGGAGCCCTAAGTTGGGTACATCGCGATCCACTATCAACAGTGTATCGTAGTACCGACCAGCGTGGGCGAGAGCGCGTGAAAGGCGCTCAAGGAACTTTCACCGTCTCAGTGATCGCAAAAACGCGCTATAGCGCGTATTTTACCCCAAAATTGATGATGGGGACACAAATATAAAAAAGCACTGGGTCCCTCAGGACGCGCTCTCACACGCAGTGCTGTCCTGTGCGGTCAGTCAGGCAGGTCTCCACAGCAACAGAGGGAGGAACTTGGAAGAGGCGGAGACCATGAAGAGTGTGATAATCTCCGCCCTCCCCTCATCCTCTGCTCCGCATGCTCCCCCCCTTCCTCCACACGTATAACGGCTGCAGGTGCCCCCCTCCGCAAGTAGTGTGGCCGTGATTTAACCGCTGCTCCCTGGCAGCCCACTGGACACCCGCCCGGCTGAGTCCGCTGCTGCCACTCCCCGCGCTAATTTCCCCTCTTCTCACCACCCAGGCGGCCGCCCCCTCCGTGTTTTCAGCTCCCCCCTGGCCGCATCCTCTGACTCCAGTGTAGGCCTCATGTCGATCCCCGGACTGTCCTGTGTGCTGCGGCGCGGCCTGAGTCCTGCGGGGCCGAGGAGGGAGAGCTCCGGGATGAAGAGATACGAGCTGGCCAGGGAAGGTGAGGGATACCCCCAGCGTGACTCCGCTGCTGCTGCCGGCAGTGTCCATGGAGGAGCCCAGAGTGTTATTTTTACAGGTATGCAGTGGGGGCCTGGTCCCTGGAGGGTGTGGGTATGTTGGTGCACCCCAATGGGAGTTACAGTCTGCACTCTCTCCTACCACTCTGTCCCTACTCCCTGGTGCCACACTCTGTCCCTACTCCCTGGTGCCTCTCTCTGTCCCTACTCCCTGCTACCTCTGTCCCTACTCCGTGGTGACTCTCTCTGTCCCTACTCCCTGGTGCCTCTCTCTGTCCCTACTCCCTGGTGCCTCTCTCTGTCCCTACTCCCTGGTGCCACTCTCTGTCCTTACTCCCTCTGTCCCTACTCCCTGCTACCTCTGTCCCTACTCCCTGGTGCCTCTCTCTGTCCCTACTCCCTGGTGCCGCTCTGTCCTTACTCCCTGCTACCATATAAAACGTGTATAACGTGCAATGTCTGGAACATGCTCTACCTGGTGCAGTGTGTATAACGTGCTCTACCTGATGCAGTGTGTATAGGGTGTTCTAATTGGCGCAATCTGTATTACGTGCTGGTGCAATGTGTACAACGTGCTCTACCTGGTGCAGTGTGTATAGGGTGTTCTAACTGGCGCAATCTGTATTACGTGCTGGTGCAATGTGTACAACGTGCTCTACCTGGTGCAGTGTGTATAGGGTGTTCTAACTGGCGCAATCTGTATAATGTGCTCTAGCTGGTGCAATGTGTATATGGTGTTCTAACTGGCGCAATGCGTGTAACGTGCTCTACCTGGTGCAATGCGTGCAACGTGCTCTACCTGACGAAATGTGTATAACGTGCTCTACCTGTGTGGTGTAATGTGAATTGGTACATTTATGTTGCCATGCTCTTTCCCCATGAAGCCACGCACCTAAATTTTTGGTTTTAATTATGCAAGGAGGACCATCAATTACTTGTTGCCAAAGGTCACCGAAAATGTCTAGTTACAGCTCTGCGCCAGTGTCCTGTTTGCTACACCGCTCAGCAGCACTGTCACCCCCTCCCTCCCTCTTGCAGCACTTTTGTAGTGTCCAAGTCAAGTCTGTTTTTAAATTTGAATAATTAATAACATTAATATGAACCTTCTTTCCAATGGGACCCAGAAAAGAACAGGTAGGACCCCAATTTTTAAAAGCGAGGGGTCCGTGGGACCCACTTTTTTTGGGGACCAGCGCGATCACTGCGTCTGCTTGTATTGTTTATTATGGTGGTTGTGGGAAAAGGCCCACAAATATGGGAGCCAGTTGCTCAAGCGAGAGACGTTTAGCCAGGGTTCAGGCAGGAGAAGTACGGCCAAAAGGGTCAGCAAGGTTTATTATGTGTGAGAAACATGGTCCACACACTGAGGTTTTTTGCAATGAATGGGTGCATATGACTGCTGAAGATAGGGCACCATTCCCTGGGATGGGTAGTTTTGAACCAGAGGTATTGCAGAACATAAGGATTAGAATATGTCTGATTAAATCTAGAAAACAATACTGATTGTTTAAATCTGTGGCAACAAGAGGGGGGAGGTGCAAAAGGAACTGGCTCGCACAGCAGGTTCCAAACCTGGCAGGAATGTGAATACGAGCACACCATTACCGACACAGGTCGAAGGTAAGGAAATGGCTACAACCAATGGTACATCTGTAAATGATAGTAAAATGCAGAATCAACGTGTTAACCCTAACCCTTGCAAGTTGAATCCGGTTTTGAATTCTCTCCAAAGTTATAGGTCACAGGAAGATGAAGGATCCAGCCTAATCTCAGCTCTCATTCAGGCAGTCACCCTACAGGAATCTCAGGTGGGCCCGGCCCAACCAGTAAGAGCAGTAACAGTGTCTCCCACTGAAAGGACTGGTGAGATCACAGACATCGGTAAGTGTGAGACTGTTAATTACACAGAGACATTAACACCTCACAGTGAGCAGATTAGGAATGGAATGGTTGGGTTACATCCTGTCTTGGAAATAGTTACTCCCAATGGGAGAACCGATAGTCAGGGAGTAACCCTAACCAGGAATACTGTAATGTATTGCCCATGGACCAGATCAGAACTGCGGTCAATCATTTCAGAATTCCCCGATCCCCGGAAACATTTAGCCAGATGTCAGAAGTATATAAAGGATCTGGGTAATGCCCATGAACCTACAAACCAAGATTGGCGGAAACTCTTGAAAGTGTGCCTACCCCCTAATATTGACACCCACAAATTTATAACAGAGTGTAAAATAGAGTCAGACGATCTTCTGACTGACGAATCCAATCAGGAGAACTAGGATTGTATTTCCCCACTGCTGTTAAGTGGAGAAAAATTGTCTCCATAAAGCAGAGAAAATTAAATGACATCTGAATATTTTCATAGGGCCTCGCAAATAATGGCTAGATACACTGGGGTATCGGAAATAGGGAACAATGCGAATTACAGGGAGGTGGCTGTCTCTGTGCTAATGGACAGGCTCAGTAAGGCATTGAGGGACAGGGTGCAAACATCTTTGCCTAATTGGAGAGGGGTCACAGTAGATAATCTCAGAGAGGCGTTATTGAACATCACAAGAATATTGCTATACGCAGAGAACAACAGGAGGAGAGTTTGAGGACTGTAAGTATACAGGTTCTTACAGCAAAGTCCTATCTGCCTAAACCGCAGACCCTTGATGTTTGGAGAAGACCAAGACTATGCTACATTTGTAGGAAGGAAGGGCATTTTGCCAGAGATTGTAGGAGTAGTGGGACACATAGTCATTATAGACCGCCTAGACAGAAAACACGAGCCACATTATTAAACACATAGGGGTATATGTAATTAGCGGCAAATCGTGGCAATTTTTCGCCCGTTTTTTAATTCGACACAATACGCTCGTCGAATTTCAGGAAGTGGGTGCCGAAATTCACCATATTCAATAAAAAACGGATTCGACAGTCCCGCTGTCAAAAAACGGCCGATTTGACGGATTTTGATCCGATTTTTAAAAAATGGGAAAAAAAACAGAAAAAAAATTGCGTGGGGTCCCCCCTCCAAAGCATAACCAGCCTCGGGCTCTTCGAGCCGGTCCTGGTTCTAAAAATCCGGGGTGGAAAACAGACAGGGGATCCCCTGTATTTTTAAAACCAGCACCGGGCTCTGCGCCTGGTGCAAAAAATATGGGGGACAAAGAGTAGGGGTCCCCCGTATTTTTTACACCAGCATCGGGCTCCACTAGCTGGACAGATAATGCCACAGCCGGGGGTCACTTTTATACAGCGCCCTGCGGCCGTGGTATTAAATATACCCAAATAAAAACAGGAGAGACACACCGTGAAAGTAAAACTTTATTTCACACCTGCCGACACACACATACTTACCTATGTTGACCCGCCGACTGCCACGCCCCCCTCGTCACTGAAGAATTCTGGGTACCTGTGAATAAAATTATACTCACCTGATCCAGTGTCCAGATTATAATCCACGGAAGAAGAAAAAAACGAACACCCGGACCAAACGGACTGAAAGGGGTCCCCATGTTTACACATGGGACCCCTTTCCCCGAATGCCGGGATCCCACGTGACTGCTGTCGCAGAAAGTCCCTTCTGCCAATCAGGAAGCGCTACTTCGTGGCACTCACTTGATTGGCTGTATGCGCGTCTGCTGTCAGACAGCGCATCGCACAGCTCCCTCCATTAGTTTCAATGGTGGGAACTTTGCCGTCAGCAGTGGGGTTACCCGCGGTCAGCCGCTGACCGCGAAGTTCTCACCATTGAATATAATGGAGAGGCTTTGCGATGCGCTGTCTGACAGCTCAGACGGGCATAGCCAATCAGCAGAGTGCCAGGACGTTGCGCTCGCTGATTGGCTGAAGAGACCTTTCTGTGACAGCAGTCACGGGGGGTCTCTGCATTCGGGGAAAGGGGTCCCATGTGTAAAACTGGGACCCCTTTCAGTCCGTTTGGTCCGGGTGTTCGGGTTTTTTTTTTTTGCCAAGTACGAGGATTATAATCCTTGTACCTTGGATGGGGGGGGACAGCCTCGGGCTTCACCCCTGGCCCATGGGTGGCTGGGAACCCTTGATTGAAGGGGTCCCCACTCCCCCAGGGTACCCCGGCCAGGGGTGACTAGTTGGATATTTAATGCCACGGCCGCAGGGCGCTGTATAAAAGTGACCCCCGGCTGTGGCATTATCTGTCCAGCTAGTGGAGCCCGATGCTGGTGTAAAAAATATGGGGGACCCCTACTCTTTTTGTCCCCAGTATTTTTTGCACCAGCACCAGGCGCAGAGCCCGGTGCTGGTTCTAAAAATACGGGGGATCCCCTGTCCGTTTTTCCCCCGGATTTTTAGAACCAGGACCGGCTCGAGAGCCAGAGGCTGGTTATGCTTAGGAGGGGGGACCCCACGCAATTTTTTTTCAGGTTTTTACCATTCCATTTAAAAAAAAATAAAAAAAAATATTTTAAAAAATATATAAATACTTGTGCCTCCAAAAAAGACAAACCAAGTACCTAATCCCTTCTAATATAAATAGATATGCTATTACCAATAAAAAAAAACACCAAAAAAAACATGTTTTAAAAATGTTTTATTAGATTCCGCCACCAAAGTGTGGCGGATTGAAAAGGACGAATTTACTGTCTAAAAGCACGGTTGTCGAATTTCGAAACTTCAATTGAATATACTTTTGGCGAAATGCCGCATTTGTACCATTGCAGAAATTTCGAATTTCACAAAAGTCGAATTTCAAAAAGTCGAATTTGGAAAGTCCGTTTTTTTTACGAAAAGTACTGAATTGCATTGTCGAATTTTTTGGGGGGGCGAAAAAGTCCAGTTTTTCGACAATTTCGGGAATTCGACCGCAATTGCATATACCCCATAGACGGGACCAAGGGACATATAGTAAGGAATCACAAGCCATATAGAAAATAAGAATTTACTTACCGATAATTCTATTTCTCATAGTCCGTAGTGGATGCTGGGACTCCGTCAGGACCATGGGGAATAGCGGGCTCCGCAGGAGACAGGGCACATCTAAATAAAGCTTTTAGGATCACATGGTGCGTACTGGCTCCTCCCCCTATGACCCTCCTCCAAGCCTCAGTTAGGTACTGTGCCCGGACGAGCGTACACAATAAGGAAGGATCTTGAATCCCGGGTAAGACTCATACCAGCCACACCAATCACACCGTACAACTTGTGATCTGAACCCAGTTAACAGTATGATAACAAAAAAACGAAGTAGCCTCTGAAAAGATGGCTCACAACAATAGTAATAACCCGATCTTTGTAACAATAACTATGTACAAGTATTGCAGACAATCCGCACTTGGGATGGGCGCCCAGCATCCACTACGGACTATGAGAAATAGAATTATCGGTAAGTAAATTCTTATTTTCTCTAACGTCCTAGTGGATGCTGGGACTCCGTCAGGACCATGGGGATTATACCAAAGCTCCCAAACGGGCGGGAGAGTGCGGATGACTCTGCAGCACCGAATGAGAGAACTCCAGGTCCTCCTTAGCCAGAGTATCAAATTTGTAAAATTTTACAAACGTGTTCTCCCCTGACCACGTAGCTGCTCGGCAAAGTTGTAATGCCGAGACCCCTCGGGCAGCCGCCCAAGATGAGCCCACTTTCCTTGTGGAGTGGGCCTTTACAGATTTAGGCTGTGGCAGGCCTGCCACAGAATGTGCAAGTTGGATTGTGCTACAGATCCAACGTGCAATCGTCTGTTTAGACGCAGGAGCACCCATCTTGTTGGGTGCATACAATATAAACGAGTCAGATTTTCTGACTCCAGCTGTCCTTGAAATATATATTTTTAATGCTCTGACAACGTCCAGTAACTTGGAGTCCTCCAAGTCGCTAGTAGCCGCAGGCACCACAATAGGCTGGTTCAAGTGAAAAGCCGAAACCACCTTAGGGAGAAAATGAGGACGTGTCCGCAGTTCTGCCCTGTCCGAATGGAAAATCAGATATGGGCTTTTGTATGATAAAGCCGCCAACTCTGAAACTCTCCTGGCTGAAGCCAGGGCCAATAGCATGGTTACCTTCCATGTAAGGTATTTTAAATCTACCGATTTTAGAGGCTCAAACCAATGAGATTTGAGAAAATTCAAAACTACGTTCAAATCCCACGGTGCCACTGGAGGCACTATTGGGGGTTGTATATGTAGTACACCTTTGACAAAAGTTTGTACTTCAGGCACTGATGCCAATTCCTTCTGGAAGAAGATTGATAAGGCCGAAATTTGAACTTTAATGGACCCCAATTTTAGGCCCATAGACAATCCTGCTTGCAGGAAATGTAAGAATCGACCCAATTGAAATTCTTCCGTTGGAGCCTTCTTGGCCTCACACCACGCAACATATTTCCGCCAAATGCGGTGATAATGTTGTACAGTCACTTCCTTTCTAGCCTTAATCAAGGTAGGAATAACTTCCTCTGGAATGCCCTTTTCTTTTAGAATCCGGCGTTCAACCGCCATGCCGTCAAACGCAGATGCGGTAAGTCTTGGAACATACAAGGTCCCTGCTGAAGCAGATCCCTTCTTAGAGGTAGAGGCCACGGATCCTCCGTGAGCATCTCTTGAAGTTCCGGATACCAAGTTCTTCTTGGCCAGTCCGGAGCCACCAGTATTGTTCTTACTCCTCTTTTCCGTATAATTCTCAGTACCTTTGGTATGAGAGGCAGAGGAGGGAACACATACACTGACTGGTACACCCACGGTGTTACCAGAGCGTCCACAGCTATTGCCTGAGGGTCTCTTGACCTGGCGCAATATCTGTCCAATTTTTTGTTGAGGCGAGACGCCATCATGTCCACCTTTGGTTTTTCCCAACGGTTCACAATCATGTGGAAGACTTCTGGATGAAGTCCCCACTCTCCCGGGTGAAGGTCGTGTCTGCTGAGGAAGTCTGCTTCCCAGTTGTCCACTCCCGGGATGAACACTGCTGACAGTGCTATGACATGATTCTCCGCCCAGCGCAGAATCCTTGCAGCTTCCGTCATTGCTCTTCTGCTTCTCGTGCCGCCTTGTCGGTTTACGTGGGCGACTGCCGTGATGTTGTCCGACTGGATCAACACCGGCTGACCCTGAAGCAGCGATTTTGCCAGGCTTAGAGCATTGTAGATCGCTCTTAGCTCCAGTATATTTATGTGAAGGGACGTCTCCAGGTTTGACCACACGCCCTGGAAGTTTCTTCCCTGTGTGACTGCTCCCCAGCCTCGTAGGCTGGCATCCGTAGTCACCAGGACCCAGTCCTGTATGCCGAATCTGCGGCCCTCTAACAGATGGGCACTCTGCAACTACCACAGGAGAGACAACCTTGTTCTTGGTGACAGTGTTATCCGCTGATGCATGTGCAGATGCGATCCGGACCATTTGTCCAGCAGATCCCACTGAAATGTCCGTGCATGGAATCTGCCGAATGGAATCGCTTCGTAAGAAGCCACCATCTTTCCCAGGACTCTTGTGCATTGATGTACTGACACAGTTCCTGGTTTTAGGAGGTTCCTGACAAGTTCGGATAACTCCCTTGCTTTCTCCTCTGGGAGAAACACCTTTTTCTGAACCGTGTCCAGAATCATTCCCAGGAACAGCAGACGAGTTGTCGGGGTCAATTGAGATTTTGGAAGATTCAGAATCCACCCGTGTTGCTGAAGCACTACCTGGGTTAGTGCTACACCGACTTCCAGCTGTTCTCTGGACTTTGCCCTTATCAGGAGATCGTCCAAGTAAGGGATAATTAATACGCCTTTTCTTCGTAGAAGAACCATCATTTCGGTCATTACCTTGGTAAAGACCCAAGGGGCCGTGGACAAACCAAACGGCAGCGTTTGAAACTGATAATGACAGTCTTGTATCACGAACCTGAGATACCCTTGGTGTGAGGGGTAAATTGGGACATGCAGATAAGCATCTTTTATGTCCAGGGACACCATGAAGTCCCCTTCTTCCAGATTCGCTATCACTGCTCTGAGTGACTCCATCTTGAACTTGAATTTCTGTATGTACAGGTTCAAGGATTTCAGGTTTAGAATAGGTCTTACCGAACCGTCCGGCTTCGGTACCACAAATAGTGTGGAATAATACCCCATCCCCTGTTGTAGGAGGGGTACCTTGACTATCACCTGCTGAGAATACAGCTTGTGAATGGCTTCCAAAACCGACGTCCTTTCTGAGGGAGACGTTGGTAAACCAGACTTTAGGAACCGGCGAGGGGGAGACCTTTCGAACTCCAACATGTAACCCTGAGATATTATCTGCAGGATCCACGGGTCCACTTGTGAGCGAGCCCACTGATTGCTGAAAATCTTGAGTCGACCCCCCACCGCTCCTGAGTCCGCTTGTAAAGCCCCAGCGTCATGCTGATGGCTTTGTAGAACCCGGGGCGGGCTTCTGGTCCTGGGCAGGGGCTGCTTGCTGCCCTCTCTTACCCTTTCCTCTGCCTCGCGGCAGATAAGACTGTCCTTTTGGTCGCTTGTTTTTATAGGAGCGAAAGGACTGCGGCTGAAAAGACGGTGTCTTTTTCTGTTGGGAGGGGGTCTGAGGTAAAAAAGTGGATTTGCCGGCAGTTGCCGTGGCCACCAGGTCCGAAAGACCGACCCCAAATAATTCCTCTCCTTTATATGGCAATACTTCCATATGCCTTTTGGAATCCGCATCACCTGACCACTGTCGCGTCCATAAACTTCTTCTGGCAGATATGGACATCGCGCTTACTCTTGATGCTAGAGTACAAATATCTCTCTGAGCATCTCGCATATAAAGAAAAGCATCCTTTAATTGCTCTAGAGTCAATAAAATACTGTCCCTATCCAGGGTATCAATATTTTCAGTCAGAGAATCCAACCACACTACCCCAGCACTGCACATCCAGGCTGAGGCTATTGCCGGTCGCAGTATAACACCAGTATGTGTGTATATACTCTTCAGTGTAGTTTCCAGCCTCCTATCTGCTGGATCCTTGAGGGCGGCCGTATCAGGAGACGGCAACGCCACTTGCTTTGATAAACGTGTGAGCGCCTTATCCACCCTAGGGGGTGTTTCCCAGCGCGCCCTAACCTCTGGTGGGAAAGGGTATAATGCCAATAACTTCTTGGAAATTAGCAGTTTTCTATCTGGGTTAACCCACGCTTCGTCACACACGTCATTCAATTCCTCTGATTCTGGAAAAGCTACAGGTTGTTTTTTCACCCCCCACATAATACCCCTTTTTGAGGTACCAGCAGTATCAGAGATCTGCAAAGCCTCCTTCATTGCTGTGATCATATAACGTGTGGCCCTATTGGAAAATACGTTTGTTTCTTCACCGTCGACACTAGATTCATCTGTGTCGGTACCCGTGTCGACTGACTGAGGTAAGGGACGTTTTACAGCCCCTGACGGTGTCTGAGACGCCTGAGCCGGTACTAACTGGTTTTCCGGCAGTCTCATTTCGTCAACTGACTTTTGTAATGTGCTAACATTATCACGTAATTCCATAACTAAAGCCATCCATTCCGGTGTCGACTCCCTAGGGGGTGACATCACCATTACCGGCAATTGCTCTGCCTCCACACCAACATCGTCCTCATACATGTCGACACACACGTACCGACACTCAGCAGCCACACAGGGAATGCTCTAATCGAAGACAGGACCCTCTTAGCCCTTTGGGGAGACAGAGGGAGAGTTTGCCAGCACACACCAAAAACGCTATAAATGTATATAAACAACCCTAGAAGGTGTTGTTTTTGATATAAGCGCTTTTAATATATCAATATCACCAAATTATGCCCCCCTTCTCTTTGTTACCCTGTTTCTGTAGTGCAGTGCAGGGGAGAGTCCTGGGAGCCTTCCTCACCAGCGGAGCTGAGCAGGAAAATGGCGCTGAGTGCTGAGGAGAATAAGCTCCGCCCCTTTTTCGGCGGGCTTTTCTCCCGGGTTTTAAGAAAACTGGCCTGGGTTAAATACATACATATAGCCTTAATGGCTATATGTGATGTATTTATTTTGCCACTAAAGGTATTTAATATTGCTGCCCAGGGCGCCCCCAGCAGCGCCCTGCACCCTCCGTGACTGAATCAGTGAGACGTGTAGCAACAATGGCGCACAGCTGCAGTGCTGTGCGCTACCTTCATGAAGACTGAGGAGTCTTCTGCCGCCTGCTTTCCAGACCTCGTCTTCAGCGTCTGTAAGGGGGATCGGCGGCGCGGCTCCGGGACGAACCCCAGGAGGACCTGTGTTCCGACTCCCTCTGGAGCTAAGTGTCCAGTAGCCTAAGACTCCAATCCATCCTGCACGCAGGTGAGTTGGAAATCTCTCCCCTAAGTCCCTCGATGCAGTGATCCTGTTGCCAGCAGGATTCACTGAGATTTAAACCTAAAAAAACTTTTTCTAAGCAGCTCTTTAGGAGAGCCACCTAGATTGCACCCTTCTCGGACGGGCACAAAAACCTAACTGAGGCTTGGAGGAGGGTCATAGGGGGAGGAGCCAGTACGCACCATGTGATCCTAAAAGCTTTATTTAGATGTGCCCTGTCTCCTGCGGTGCCCGCTATTCCCCATGGTCCTGACGGAGTCCCAGCATCCACTAGGACGTTAGAGAAAACACAGATTCGGCTAATGGAAAGAACAAAATAAATGCAACATTACCCTTTGACAAAACTTGCTGGTGTTAAGATGGGGCCTCTAAACTTTGTGTTCCCTACAGGAAAAGGCAGTCTGGAAGGCGAAGGGATATGGCCAGGAGTCTTCAGGACTATGGACAGATGGACACGGTAAGCCAGTGGCCCCCAGAGCATATCTCCCAAGCCTATCTGAGGCGGCACACGGTATGACTCATCTAGGTAAAGAAGGTATGTGCAAGTTGGTAAGAGCCTACTGGAGTGCACCAGGATTCTCTTCTCATGCAGGTAAGAACGCAATGACATATCTTACTTGCTTGAGGAAGAATATTGGTAAGGCAATACCAACAGAGCGATCCCATATCCCTCCTACAGACGGATCATTTCAGGTAATACAAATCGACTTCATACAGTTACCACCCTGTAGGAATTTAAAATATGTATTAATATGCACTGATGTGTTTTCCAACTGGGTAGAAGCATTCCCAGCTGCCACAAATACTGCTGTGTTCACTGCAAAGAAAATTGTGCAGGAATTTGTGTGCAGATATGGTATCCCTTAAATGATTGAAAGTGATAGGGGTACCCATTTTACAGGTGAAGTCTTTCAGATCATGTGCAAACTGATGCACATGCAAGCTGCACACTCCGTACCGACCACAGGTGAGTGCGAAGGTAGAGAGAATGAACAGCACTATTAAAAATAAGGTGAGCAAAGTGATGGCTGAAACTGGATTGCTGTGGCCAGAATCTTTGCCACTAGTGTTGTACAGCATCAGAACCACTCCCAGGTCACCGCTTAACTTATCACCCGTTGAAATTCTTTTTGGTCGACAACCCCATGTAATGATAGACCCCCAGGATGATTTGAAATGCAATAACGAAATAACTGTGAAATATTTGGTTAGGATGAGCCAGCAGCTGACAAATCAACAAAGAAATCTAAAGCTGGTGATTCCTGATCTACTGAACAGTAATTGTCATGACGTTGAGCCTCGGGATTATGTGATGATTCAAAAGTTTTTACGCTCAGGTTGCCTCATAGACAGGTGGGAAGGACCGTATCTTGTTTTGTTAACCAGCATGACAGCACTAAAGGTCACCGAAAGAGAGACTTGGGTCCACTCGTCCCACTGCAAGAAGGTCGCTGACCCGGAAAAAACTCGTGACAAAGAGCAAGGTGAAGATAACCTCGTATCACTAGAGTGTTTGTTTCGGGAAAGCTGAGAGGCAGGACTGTTGAAACGGCACCTGAGCGCGGAGAACAACAAAATCAAAGAAGGTTGTAGTACCATTTTTCTTTTTTTTCACCTCACCACCACTGCATTTTTCTTTATATTTTGTTTCACTTCTTATTTTATTTCCTCTTTGCTACTTAACAAAATGGATCTACCTCAAGAGACTGTGTTTCGGGTTTTTCTGGTAATTCTGTTTTTGATCAGGACAATTTGTTTTGGTGAGGGTCCAAGAGACATTAAGCAAGGATCTGGAATGGGTTCTGATGGCGAGTACGGATTTGTAGGATCTCAGGAGCAGCACATCACTCCAGTACGCGCTCTGGTAGTCATGGAGCTCGGAGGCAATGTGAGGGGTTATTGTCCTATGAATATTGTATTTGTGTGTATTGCGAGAACATAGTCGAAAATGGGTGCATCCAGAGGTGTCAGTCCAACATTAATGTCGACATGGACCGACATCCGTTGAGTGAATACCACTCACTAGTGGGTAAGGTCTTAAAACCAGACAGAATGCTGGGTGTGCTCACAGGTACTTCAAGGAAAGAGTAAGTCAGGATTAGTACCATACCCTTTAATGATAGATGAGGTACTCGAATTACGGGGTGGGAGACCGGTGGACAAGAAATTCAATATATCTAGGCCCCCTAGCTTGAAGCTCCACCAGTATCATGTAGATAGGTCACTGTTGTATTTTAATATTTCCAATTTCCGAAAACAAGGAAATTGGGAAGTGACGTGGAATAACCAGACAATGACCTTTTCACACAGAGCTGATAGGATACCTATCGACTCTGAACTTGTACGCAAGATAGCCATCGCTGGAAAGTATTTTCGGTACCGGTATATATGTGGAAGCAAAACCATGTGGGTTGGAAAGGTATGCCCATACCCATCATGAACACATCATCAATAGACACCTCATAGATAGGGCAGAGCACGCAGCCTCTGATTTGATCCATGAATCCCCCGGGATTCAGTTCCTTCTCGCATTAGATATCACCCGTACTGCCAGAGGAACTATAAATTATAGGTACATCCATGCGCTAGCGAACTTGATAGATAATATCACCGAAATGTATAATGACACCTTCAGGTTTACGGGAAGGGAGTTACAAGCCTAAAAGAAGGAACTGATTCAGCACAGGATGGTCCTTAATTACGTTACAGCTGTGACAGGTGGGTACTGTGTTATCCTGTAAACTCAATATGGTGTGAAGTGCTGTACGTATATTACGAATAGTACTGACGACCCCACGGAGATCATCGATCAAAAGATGGACGAGATCTTGCAGTTGAAGTGGGAGTTCAGGAGGAAGCACAACCTTACCATGACGGCTGTGGGTAATGAACTGACCAGCTGGGTCTCGTGGTTGAACCCACGCAAATGGTTTTCGGGGTTAGGAGAGTGGGCACAGAATGTTATTATGAGTGTGCGAAAGTTTCTCCTTTGTATCCTCGGAGTCGTCATAATTATTGGTCTGATATTCAGGTGTGTTCGAATTCTAACACGACGCAAGCATGGCACAAATTTGATGAGTCTAAGGAGCAAGGTCGTTGTTACAGCAACAGATTTAATTTATGACCCATCTGTAGAAACAGTGTTATGAGAAGGATTGCAAATAAATTTCATGGTCTGTTTTCTTTCACCATTCTTTTCTGTCTCCGCCTTTACCCAGAAACATCCAACCGGAAAAGACGTCAACCCTACCCAAATGTTTATTTGAATGTATTTTTATATATGTCTTATCTTCATCTCTACAACCACCAGATGATGGCACACATAGTCGACAGGTGTTATCCATATATAGCAAGAAAAGTGAAGTACAAGGCAGCTAGTAATGCAGTGAACCAACAAGAGGCTTTTCCCAGCTCCCACGTGAAAAATACAATTAAAAAATTCTGATACGTGGAATACCGCTTAACCAGCGCCTTACTACATTTGCTCTATTTTCAGACTGACCCCAGATGTGGACGATGAGGAGTACAGACTGACCCGACCTTTGAAAGAATCCTGTGACTGAGGAATCCCGGTGCTGCAGCCTGGTGATAGACTCTGCTTAGACTCACATCTATTACAGCTATATGAGCCAGTTTTCTTCAAATAGCCGGTAATTAGCCAAGACTTCCACCGACACTCAGGGTGTCAGCCCCAGCAATTTATGTCTCTACCATATTTGTGTGGTTTTGTGTTGGAAACTTGTTTTTAATTACATGTTTTGTATGTGATGTTATTAAATCTTCATACAGTATTACACTATCTTGTCCACTATTTCTCTTTCCGGTACCAATTACGTGGCTGAGGTCTGAGAGCCTCTTCATATACAGAAAATCGGAAGGAGGTGTACGGATTCAACAAGTTGAAAAGACAGTTGTTCAAATGTAGTAAGGCGCTGGTTAAGCGGTATTCCACGTATCAGATTTTTTTATTGTGTTATCCACATATAGTAGCACTCATATATATATTTCCCCTCCTTGTATCATCAACTAAATGTGCTCCCCATTTGTTGGTACTAGAAGCCGAAAAGGTGAGGGCCAAAAGCCCTTACCCGAAAGGAGCTCGGTAGTGTTTTTTTGCCCATTTACAGACCATTAATACGGGATGAGAAGGATTTAATGTATACTTCGCAATACCCCAAAGCTTACTTAGAACAGATACATGCCCCTCATACATTGATTCATACATACATGCTTTTTACTATCCCACTAGGCTATACATTTCCCACCTACAACTCTACCCCGATCATCCAAACTTTGTATATATTGTACAAATACTATTTTCAGTTTATTAGTTAAGAGTGGCAGTTATTGATGACTGCCAAAGGGTGGACTGTCGAAGTCTGAAATATTATTGTCACACGCACCAAGTAAACACCACACAGATGGCCTCCGTGCGCACACTTGTTCTGCCGCGCGTGCGCATATTCGCAAGTTGTGTATGACCGCTCACGCGGTCCTGCGTATTAGCGCGCGCTATGAGTAATTACGTTAGCATATGTATTTGCACGGAAAACCCACAAAGACATATCTCATATTTAATCCACATAGTGCAAAATGTACACATAGCCCACATGCACCATACCAGCAAGTTAAACTTGTTTAAAAGGGACAATAACAAAGGGATTAGCCTTTACAGGATATGAGGGGACAGCATTAGGTTAGGAGGTGGTGTTTGGAATCTAGCTGTAGGGTATTTTAAGGGCAATATTCTGGTAGCAGTTTGTAGAAGATAGCACGCTCCTGCGCTTAATTATGCGCAGGAACAGAATATTACTATTATACTGTATTTACTGTACTCTGATAATCGGAGGGAACCCAGTGGAGACCAACTGCAAGTGCACCTGGACCAGGCATCGCCCACCAATTCAAACCAACCTATGACCCCTCCTGTACTGTAAATGACCAGCTCTTTGACCTATAGGTGAAGAGATTACAGTTTCTATTGTATTATGTTTTAGCCAAATGTATAAAAAGCCAAGCTGCCTGGTCGGTCTATCTCTCTCTCTCTGAAGGTCATCTTGCTTGATTGACTGAGCACTGGGACCGTCTGGGGAAACAAACGTATGTACCATTGATTGTAGCCTCTTTTCTCTTATTGTGATTGTATTGTTATTGTAACACCCTTTTTGCAATTATATGTTGGTGGGTCGGATCCCAGCATTTTAAATACAACTGGTGTTGTGTCTCTTTCCTGCTAAGGTTTAAAATGTATTTCAGCCACACGTGTAACTGCATTGTGCTTTCAGCGTGTGTGTGTGTGTGTACGCTAAGTTAGTAAAAAGTACGTATGTTAAAGATTACATCCAGCAGCCACAGCTGCTCGAATTTCAGTGTAAAAGGTATTGCTTTTTCTGTCCTGTATGTTAATCAACATTAACACACTGCTGACCGCAGAGTGATTGACATGAAGTGGGCGTTTCTGGGTGTCAACTGACAGTTTTCAGGGAGTATTCGAAAAACCGCAGGCATGCCTGGAAAAATGCAGGCGTGGCAGGAGGAACGCAGGGAGTGTTTGTGACGTCAAAACAAGAACTCAACAGTCTGAAGTCATCGCAAGCGCTGAGTAGGTATTGAGCTACTCTAAAACTGCACAAAAAAATTATGTCGCCGCTCTGCAATCCTTTCGTTCGCACTTCTGCTAAGCTAAAATACACTCTCAGTGGGAGGCGGCATAGCGTTTGCACGGCTGCAAAAAACTGTTAGCGAGCGAACAACTCGGAATGACCACCCTAGTGCAAAAAGTCTGAAATCAATCTAAAGAAAAAAGGATTTAAATTGGAAAAAGTAAGCATCACACTTTTCTTTTTAGGAGAAACCATTAATTTGCGCCTATCTGGACAGTTTTTTTATTTAAGCAGCCCTAATACAACAGGTCTGGTAAAACTAAAAACCATTGGGCTAGCAGTGGACCGGTTGGTAAACCAGAAAATAAGCCATCAGCCTCCACCTGGGGTGTACCAGGGTGGGTTGCCAACTTCTTCAGTTTGCACAGATCTGGCAGCAGTCTACAACAGTTGTCTGGGTGCAGGAAGCGGTATCTCCAGGTTATGCATTTGCCTTCAAGAAGCACCCTTCTCGAAGGTTTTTTTGTACCAGCCCGTCTCGGGTAGAGATGAAGGCCAGGGCTTTGCAAGAGGCAGTTCAGAAATTGCTTCAGTCAGGGGTAATCATTCCAGTTCCTCCTGTACAGCGAGGACAGGGTTTTTTTCTCCAACCTGTTTCTAGTTCAGAAGCCAAATGGGTTATTCCGGCCCATTCTCAATCTCAAAGTGCTGAACAAATACAGTTATGTACCTCGGTTTCATATGAAGACTTCACATTCCATCATTTTGGCCATGGAGCCAGGGAATTATATGGTATCCCTGGATATACAGGATGCTTACCTACATGTTCCTATAGCTCGGTCCCATCAGTGCTATCTCAGGTTCGCTATCCTCTAACAGCATTTTCAGTTCCAGGCCCTACCTTTTGGGTTAGTCACAGCCCCCAGAGTATTTACCAAAATTATGGTGGTAATGGCAGGTTATCTCCGCCTGCCTCCGAGGCCTCTGCAGCAACTGATCTCCGCCAGCAAGGGATAAGAATTTTTCCATATCTCAACGATCTTTTAATCCTGGCACAGTTGCTGGAATTGCTCCTGTGTCATCTGCAACAGACATTAACGTGTCTGCAGGAGCACGGGTGGCTCATAAATTGGGCAAAATCGTCACAGCGGATGACTTACTTGGGGGCTGTACTGGATTCAAGCCTTCAGAGAGTAATTTTACCTCTGAACAAGATATCCAAAGTTCATTCAAGGATTCAGGAGTTGCTACACAGTCAAAAGGTATCCATTCATGCAGCAATGCGTGTGATGGGATTGATGATGTCCACATTCGACATGGTGGAGTATGCACAGTTCCACTCAAGGCCTCTGCAGCCAAATGGAATGGGTTGCATCAGATTATAAAAATTTAGACTATGGTCCTTACGATGGAAGTAAGAAGCTCATTAGCCTGGTGGCTACAGACATCCCCTCTGGAAAAGGGGAGATCCTCTTGGATATCAGATTGGGAAATTCTGACAACGGATGCCAGTCTCCAGGGCTGGGGAGCAGTGTCAGGAAGGTTTTGTTTCCAGGGGCAATGGACCAAGGAAGAAGGTTGCCTGCCAGTAAATATATTGGAACTTCGAGCCATATACATAACACTGATTCAGGGAAAGGACATCCTTCGGAGAAAAACAGTTCAGATCTGCAACGGCAGTAGCGTACCTCAACCATCAAGGAGGAAATTGCAGCCAAAATGCTATTAAGGAGGTAAGTCACACACTAAGGTGGGCAGAACTTTATCTTCCAGCCTTGTCCGCAGTGTTTGTTCTGGGAGTCCTAAACTGGGAAGCAGATTTTCTCAGTCGACAGGCTATTCAGGCAAGCGAATGTGCTCTACATCCGGAGATCTTCCAGAACCTAGTCGACAGGTAAGGGTTGCCAGAGGTAGATCTCATGGCGTTCCGTAAGAACAACAAAGTTCTCACATATGGGTCAAGAACAAAGGACCCAGAGAGATTTTTTTGGATGCCCTGTCAGTGATATGTGATTTTCATCTGGCCTATGTGTTTCCTCCAATCACCTTATTACCCAGGGTGGAGAGAAAGAAAAAGCAAGAAAGGGATACCATGATACTAATAGCTCTGGCTTGGCCCAGAAGACATTGGTACACAGATCTGCAGAGGATGTCAATGGATGCTCCATTCCTGCTCCCTTGACGTCCAGCTCTACTGAAGCACGGTCCTTGTTATCACAGACATCTGGTTCGACTGTCTTTTCAGGATAGAGGTCTCAAGAGCCACGCCAGCAGTCAAGAGGATTCTCACAACAGGTAATTCAAACAATGCTCAGAGCAAGGAAAGCTTCCTCAGCTCAAATTTATCACCGAATATGGCAAGCCTATATATTAAACGGTGCAGTGAACGGAAATTTGACCATAGGTTTCCAGGGTCTTAGCATTCCTTCAGGCAGGAATGAATAAAGGTTTAAAGGTGGCTTCCTTGAGAGGGCAAGTGTCAGCATTGACTGTATAGTTCCAAAAGAAAATTGCCAACTTACAGGATGTGTGTACTTTTTTCCAGGGAATTCAACCTCCCTTTGTTCCTCCTACAGTGCCTTGGGATTTAAATTTAGTTCTAAAGGCCCTTCAAGTTGCCCCAGTTGAACAACTTAATAAAGTGGATCTTAAATGGTTGACAGCTAATGTTCTCTTTCTACTGGCCATGGCGCGAGCTAGAAGAGTGTCAGATTTAGGGGCATTGTCATGTCGTCCTCCATTTCAGATTTTTTATCCAGATAAAGCAATTCTCAGAACTATATCTGGGTATTTCCCTAATGTGGTGTCTAAATTCCTCCTCAAATAATAAGAATTTACTTACCGATAATTCTATTTCTCGTAGTCCGTAGTGGATGCTGGGTCTCCGTCAGGACCATGGGGAATAGCGGCTCCGCAGGAGACAGGGCACAAAAGTAAAAGCTTTAGGATCAGGTGGTGTGCACTGGCTCCTCCCCCTATGACCCTCCTCCAAGCCTCAGTTAGGATACTGTGCCCGGACGAGCGTACACAATAAGGAAGGATTTTGAATCCCGGGTAAGACTCATACCAGCCACACCAATCACACTGTACAACCTGTGATCTGAACCCAGTTAACAGCATGATAACAGCGGAGCCTCTGAAAAGATGGCTCACAACAATAATAACCCGATTTTTGTAACAATAACTATGTACAAGTATTGCAGACAATCCGCACTTGGGATGGGCGCCCAGCATCCACTACGGACTACGAGAAATAGAATTATCGGTAAGTAAATTCTTATTTTCTCTGACGTCCTAGTGGATGCTGGGACTCCGTCAGGACCATGGGGATTATACCAAAGCTCCCAAACGGGCGGGAGAGTGCGGATGACTCTGCAGCACCGAATGAGAGAACTCCAGGTCCTCCTCAGCCAGGGTATCAAATTTGTAGAATTTTGCAAACGTCTTTGCTCCTGACCAAGTAGCAGCTCAGCAAAGTTGTAAAGCCGAGACCCCTCGGGCAGCCGCCCAAGATGAGCCCACCTTCCTTGTGAAATGGGCATTTACATATTTTGGCTGTGGCAGGCCTGCCACAGAATGTGCAAGCTGAATTGTACTACACATCCAACCAGCAATCGTCTGCTTAGAAGCAAGAGCACCCAGTTTGTTGGGTGCATACAGGATAACAGCAAGTCAGTTTTCCTGACTCCAGCCGTCCTGGAAACCTATATTTTCAGGGCCCTGACAACATCTAGCAACTTGGAGTCCTCCAAGTCCCTAATAGCCGCAGGTACCACAATAAACTGGTTCAGGTGAAACGCTGACACCACCTTAGGGAGAAACTGGGGACGAGTCCGCAGCTCTGCCCTGTCCGAATGGACAATCAGATATGGGCTTTTGTGAGACAAAGCCACCAATTCTGACACTCGCCTGGCCGAGGCCAGGGCCAACCGCATGGTCACTTTTCATGTGAGATATTTCAAATCCACAGATTTGAGCGGTTTAAAATGTGATTTGAGGAATCGCAGAACTACGTTGAGATCCCACAGTGCCACTGGAGGCACAAAAGGGGGTTGTATATGCAGTACTCCCTTGACAAACTTCTGGACTTCAGGAAGTGAAGCCAATTCTTTCTGGAAGAAAATTGACAGGGCCGAAATTTGAACCTTAATGGACCCCAATTTGAGGCCCATAGACACTCCTGTTTGCAGGAAATGCAGGAATCGACCGAGTTGAAATTTCTTCGTGGGGCCTTCCTGGCCTCACACCACGCAACATATTTTCGCCACATGTGGTGATAATGTTGTGCGGTCACCTCCTTCCTGGCTTTGACCAGGGTAGGAATGACCTCTTCCGGAATGCCTTTTTCCCTTAGGATCCGGCGTTCCACCGCCATGCCGTCAAACGCAGCCGCGGTAAGTCTTGGAACAGACATGGTACTTGCTGAAGCAAGTCCCTTCTTAGCGGCAGAGGCCATGAGTCCTCTGTGAGCATTTCTTGAAGTTCCGGGTACCAAGTCCTTCTTGGCCAATCCGGAGCCACGAGTATAGTTCTTACTCCTCTACGTCTTATAATTCTCAGTACCTTGGGTATGAGAAGCAGAGGAGGGAACACATACACCGACTGGTACACCCACTGTGTTACCAGAACGTCCACAGCTATTGCCTGAGGGTCTCTTGACCTAGCGCAATACCTGTCCAGTTTTTTGTTCAGGCGGGACGCCATCATGTCCACCTTTGGTCTTTCCCAACGGTTCACAATCATGTGGAAGACTTCCCGATGAAGTCCCCACTCTCCCGGGTGGAGGTCGTGCCTGCTGAGGAATTCTGCTTCCCAGTTGTCCACTCCCGGAATGAACACTGCTGACAGTGCTATCCCATAATTTTCCGCCCAGCGAAGAATCTTTGCAGCTTCTGCCATTTCCCTCCTGCTTCTTGTGCCGCCCTGTCTGTTTACGTGGGCGACTGCCGTGATGTTGTCCCACTGGATCAATACCGGCTGACCTTGAAGCAGAGGTCTTGCTAAGCTTAGAGCATTGTTTTATGTGGAGAGAAGTCTCCAGACTTGATCACACTCCCTGGAAATTTTTTCCCTGTGTGACTGCTCCCCAGCCTCTCCGGCTGGCATCCGTGGTCACCAGGACCCAGTCCTGAATGCCGAATCTGCGGCCCTTTAGTAGATGAGCACTCTGCAGCCACCGCAGAAGAAACACCCTTGTCCTTGGAGACAGGGTTATCCGCTGATGCATCTGAAGATGCGATCCGGACCATTTTTCCAGCAGATCCCACTGAAAAGTTCTTGCGTGAAATCTGCCGAATGGAATCGCTTCGTAAGAAGCCACCATTTTTCCCAGGACCCTTGTGCAATGATGCACTGACACTTTTCCTGGTTTTAGGAGGTTCCTGACTAGCTCGGATAACTCCCTTGCTTTCTTCTCCGGGAAAAACACCCTTTTCTGGACTGTGTCCAGAATCATCCCTAGGAACAGCAAATTGTCGTCGGAAACAGCTGCGGTTTTGGAATATTTAGAATCCACCCATGCTGTCGTAGAACTACTTGAGATAGTGCTACTCCGACCTCCAACTGTTCTCTGGACCTTGCCCTTATCAGGATATCGTCCATTTTCTTTGAAGAAGAATCATCATTTCGGCCATTACCTTGGTAAAGACCCGGGGTGCCGTGGACAATCCAACCGGCATCGTCTGAAACTGATAGTGACAGTTCTGTACCACGAACCTGAGGTACCCTTGGTGAGAAGGGCAAATTGGGACATGGAGGAAGCATCCCTGATGTCCCGGGACACCATATAGTCCCCTTCTTCCTGGTTCGCTATCACTGCTCTGAGTGACTCCATCTTGATTTGAACCTTTGTATGTAAGTGTTCAAATATTTCAGATTTAGAATAGGTCTCACCGAGCCGTCTGGCTTCAGTACCACAATATAGTGTGGAATAATACCCCTTTCCTTGTTGTAGGAGGAGTACTTTGATTATCACCTGCTGGGAATACAGCTTGTGAATTGTTTCCAATACTGCCTCCCTGTCGGAGGGAGACGTTGGTAAAGCAGACTTCAGGAACCTGCGAGGGGGAGACGTCTCGAATTTCCAATCTGTACCCCTGGGATACTACTTGTAGGATCCAGGGGTCCTGTACGGCCCCAGCGTCATGCTGAGGACTTGGCAGAAGCGGTGTAGGGCTTCTGTTCCTGGGAATGGGCTGCCTGCTGCAGTCTTCTTCCCTTTCCTCTATCCCTGGGCAGATATGACTGGCCTTTTGCCCGCTTGCCCTTATGGGGACGAAAGGACTGAGGCTGAAAAGACGGTGTCTTTTTCTGCTGAGATGTGACTTAGGGTAAAAAAGGTGGATTTTCCAGCTGTTGCCGTGGCCACCAGGTCCGATGGACCTACCCCAAATAACTCCTCCCCTTTATACGGCAATACTTCCATGTGCCGTTTGGAATCTGCATCACCTGACCACTGTCGTGTCCATAAACATCTTCTGGCAGATATGGACATCGCACTTACTCTTGATGCCAGAGTGCAAATATCTCTCTGTGCTCTATAGTCAATAAAATACTGTCCCTGTCAAGGGTATCAATATTTTCAGTCAGGGAATCCGACCAAGCCACCCCAGCGCTGCACATCCAGGCTGAGGCGATAGCTGGTCGCAGTATAACACCAGTATGTGTGTATATACTTTTTAGGATATTTTCCAGCCTCCTATCAGCTGGCTCCTTGAGGACGGCCGTATCAGGAGACGGTAACGCCACTTGTTTTGATAAGCGTGTTAGCGCCTTATCCACCCTAAGGGGTGTTTCCCAACGCGCCCTAACTTCTGGCGGGAAAGGGTATACCGCCAATAATTTTCTATCGGGGGAAACCCACGCATCATCACACACTTCATTTAATTTATCTGATTCAGGAAAAACTACATGTAGTTTTTTCACACCCACATAATACCCTTTTTTGTGGTACTTGTAGTATCAGAAATATGTAACACCTCCTTCATTGCCCTTAACATGTAACGTGTGGCCCTAAAGGAAAATACGTTTGTTTCTTCACCGTCGACACTGGAGTCAGTGTCCGTGTCTGTGTCTATGTCGACCGACTGAGGTAAATGGGCGTTTTAAAGCCCCTGACGGTGTTTGAGACGCCTGGACAGGTACTAATTTGTTTGCCGACCGTCTCATGTCGTCAACCGACCTTGAAGCGTGTTGACATTATCACGTAATTCCTTAAATAAGCCATCCATTCCGGTGTCGACTCCCTAGAGAGTGACATCAACATTACAGGCAATTGCTCCGCCTCCTCACCAACATCGTCTTCATACATGTCGACACACACGTACCGACACACAGCACACACACAGGGAATGCTCTGATAGAGGACAGGACCCCACTAGCCCTTTGGGGAGACAGAGGGAGAGTTTGCCAGCACACACCAAAACGCTATAATTATACAGGGACAACCTTTATATAAGTGTTTTCCCTTATAGCATCTTAATATATAATCATATCGCCAAATAAGTGCCCCCCCTCTCTGTTTTAACCCTGTTTCTGTAGTGCAGTGCAGGGGAGAGCCTGGGAGCCTTCCCACCAGCAGTTCTGTGAGGGAAAATGGCGCTGTGTGCTGAGGAGATAGGCCCCGCCCCCTATTCCGGCGGGCTCTTCTCCCGGTTTTTCTGAGACCTGGCAGGGGTGAAATACATCCATATAGCCTCAGGGACTATATGTGATGTATTCTTTTTAGCCAGAAAAGGTATTAACATTGCTGCCCAGGGCGCCCCCCCCCAGCGCCCTGCACCCTCAGTGACCGTTGGTGTGAAGTGTGCTGAGAGCAATGGCGCACAGCTGCAGTGCTGTGCGCTACCTCATGAAGACTGAAAAGCCTTCAGCCGCCGGTTTCTGGACCTCTTCTTACTTCGGCATCTGCAAGGGGGTCGGCGGCGCGGCTCCGGTGACCCATCCAGGCTGTACCTGTGATCGTCCCTCTGGAGCTAGTGTCCAGTAGCCTAAGAAGCAAATCCATCCTGCACGCAGGTGAGTTCACTTCTTCTCCCCTAAGTCCCTCGTTGCAGTGAGCCTGTTGCCAGCAGGACTCACTGAAAATAAGAAAACTATCAAAACTTTTACTCTAAGCAGCTCTTTATGAGAGCCACCTAGATTGCACCCTTCTCGGCCGGGCACAAAAACCTAACTGAGGCTTGGAGGAGGGTCATAGGGGGAGGAGCCAGTGCACACCACCTGATCCTAAAGCTTTTACTTTTGTGCCCTGTCTCCTGCGGAGCCGCTATTCCCCATGGTCCTGACGGAGTCCCAGCATCCACTAGGACGTCAGAGAAAATAAGATTTTACTCACCGGTAAATCTATTTCTCGTAGTCCGTAGTGGATGCTGGGAACTCCGTAAGGACCATGGGGAATAGACGGGCTCCGCAGGAGACTGGGCACTCTAAAAGAAAGATTAGGTACTATCTGGTGTGCACTGGCTCCTCCCTCTATGCCCCTCCTCCAGACCTCAGTTAGGATACTGTGCCCGGAAGAGCTGACACAATAAGGAAGGATTTTGAATCCCGGGTAAGACTCATACCAGCCACACCAATCACACCGTATAACTCGTGATACTATACCCAGTTAACAGTATGAAATATAACTGAGCCTCTCAACAGATGGCTCAACAATAACCCTTTAGTTAGGCAATAACTATATACAAGTATTGCAGACAATCCGCACTTGGGATGGGCGCCCAGCATCCACTACGGACTACGAGAAATAGATTTACCGGTGAGTAAAATCTTATTTTCTCTGACGTCCTAGTGGATGCTGGGAACTCCGTAAGGACCATGGGGATTATACCAAAGCTCCCAAACGGGCGGGAGAGTGCGGATGACTCTGCAGCACCGAATGAGAGAACTCAAGGTCCTCCTCAGCCAGGGTATCAAATTTGTAGAATTTAGCAAACGTGTTTGCCCCTGACCAAGTTGCAGCTCGGCAAAGTTGTAAAGCCGAGACCCCTCGGGCATCCGCCCAAGATGAGCCCACTTTCCTCGTGGAATGGGCTGTTACTGATTTAGGATGTGGCAATCCAGCCGCAGAATGCTCCAGCTGAATTGTGCTACAAATTCAGCGAGCAATAGTCTGCTTAGAAGCAGGAGCACCTATTTTGTTGGGTGCCTACAGGATAAAAAACGAGTCAGTTTTCCCGACTCCAGCCGTCCTGGAAAATACATTTTTAAGGCCCTGACTACGTCCAGTAACTTGGAATCTTCCAAGTCCCTAGTAGCCACAGGCACTACAATAGGTTGGTTCAAGTGAAAAGCTGATACCACCTTAGGGAGAAACTGGGGACGAGTCCTCAATTCTGCCCTATCCATATGGAAAATCAGATAAGGGCTTTTACATGACAAAGCCGCCAATTCTGACACACGCCTGGCCGAAGCCAAGGCCAATAACATGACCACTTTCCACGTGAGATATTTCAAATCCACAGTTTTAAGTGGCTCAAACCAATGTGATTTTAAGAAACTCAACACCACGTTGAGATTCCAAGGTGCCACATAAGGCACAAAAAAGGGGCTGAATATGTAGCACTCCCTTTACAAATGTCTGAACTCCAGGCAGTGAAGCCAGTTCTTTCTGGAAGAAAATCGACAGAGCCGAAATCTGGACCTTAATGGAACCCAAATTTAGGCCCATAGTCACTCCTGACTGTAGGAAGTGCAGAAAACGACCCAGCTGAAATTCCTCTGTTAGGGCCTTCCTGGCCTCACACCACGCAACATATTTTCGCCAAATACGGTGATAATGGTTTGCGGTTACTTCTTTCCTGGCTTTTATCAGCGTAGGAATGACCTTTTGCTTTAGGATCCGGAATTCAACCGCCATGCCGTCCAACGCAGCCGCGGTAAGTCTTGGAACAGACAGGGCCCCTGCTGTAGCAGATCCTGTCTGAGCGGTAGAGGCCATGGGTCCTCTGATATTATTTCTTGAAGTTCTGGGTACCAAGCTCTTCTTGGCCCATCCGGAACCACGAGTATCGTTCTTACTCCTCGTTTTCTTATTATTCTCAGTACCTTTGGTATGAGAGGCTGAGGAGGGAATACATAAACCGACTGGTACATCCACGGTGTCACTAGAGCGTCCACAGCTATTGCCTGAGGGTCCCTTGACCTGGCGCAATATCTAGTTTTTTGTTTAGGCGGGGCGCCATCATGTCCACCTGTGGCCTTTCCCAACGGTTTACCAACAGTTGGAAGAATTCTGGATGAAGTCCCCACTCTCCCGGGTGTCGGTCGTGTCTGCTGAGGAAGTCTGCTTCCCAGTTGTCCACTCCCGGAATGAACACTGCTGACAGTGCTAAGACGTGATTTTCCGCCCATCGGAGAATCCTTGTGGCTTCTGCCATCGCCATCCTGCTTCTTGTGCCGCCCTGTCGGTTTACATGGGCGACTGCCGTGATGTTGTCTGATTGGATCAGTACCGGCTGGTTTTGAAGCAGAGGCCTTGCCAGACTTAGGGCATTGTAAATGGCCCTCAGTTCCAGAATATTTATGTGTAGGGACGACTCCTGACTTGACCAAAGTCCTTGGAAATTTCTTCCCTGTGTGACTGCCCCCCAGCCTCGAAGGCTGGCATCCGTGGTTACCAGGACCCAGTCCTGTATGCCGAATCTGCGGCCCTCTTGAAGATGAGCACTCTGCAGCCACCACAGTAGAGATACCCTGGTCCTTGGAGACAGGGTTATCAGCCGATGCATCTGAAGATGCGATTCCGACCACTTGTCCAAGAGGTCCCACTGAAAGGTTCTTGCATGGAACCTGCCGAATGGAATTTTGCTTCGTAAGAAGCTACCATTTTTTATAGAATCCATCCGTGCTGTTGTAGCACTTCCCGAGATAGTGCTACTCCGACCAACAACTGCTCCATGGACCTCGCCTTTATAAGGAGATCGTCCAAGTACGGGATAATTAAAAACTCCCTTTTTTCGAAGGAGTATCATCATTTCTGCCATTACCTTGGTAAAGACCCTCGGTGCCGTGGACAGTCCAAACGGCAGTGTTTGGAATTGGTAATGGCAATCCCGTACCACAATCTGAGGTACTCCTGGCGAGGATGGTAAATGGGGACATGTAGGTAAGCATCCTTGATGTCCAGGGATACCATGTAATCCCCCTCCTCCAGGCTTGCAATAACCGCCCTGAGCGATTCCATCTTGAACTTGAATTTTTTTATGTATGTGTTCAAGGACTTCAAATTTAAAATGGGTCTCACCGAACCGTCCGGTTTCGGTACCACAAACAGTGTGGAATAGTTACCCCGTCCTTGTTGAAGTAGGGGCACCTTGACTATCACCTGCTGGGAATACAGCCTGTGAATTTGCCTCTAGCACAGCCTCCCTGCCTGAGGGAGTTGTCGGCAAGGCAGATTTGAGGAAACGGCGGGGGGGAGACGCCTCGAATTCCAATCTGTACCCCTGAGATACTACTTGAAGGATCCAGGGATCCACCTGTGAGCGAGCCCACAGATCGCTGAAATTTTTGAGGCGGCCCCCCACCGTACCTGGCTACGCCTGTGGAGCCCCCGCGTCATGCGGTGGACTCAGAGGAAGCGGGGGAAGAATTTTGATTCTGGGAACTGGCTGACTGGTGCAGCTTTTTCCCTCTTCCCTCGTCTCTGTGCAGAAAGGAAGCGCCTTTGACCCGCTTGCTTTTCTGAAGCCGAAAGGACTGTACCTGATAATACAGTGCTTTCTTAGGCTGTGAGGAAACCTGAGGTAAAATTTCTTCTTCCCAGCTGTTGCTGTGGATACGAGGTCCCAGAGACCATCCCCAAACAATTCCTCACCCTTATAAGGCTCTATGTGCCTTTTAAAGTCAGCATCACCTGTCCAGTGTCGGGTCTCTATACCCCCCTGACAGAATGGCCCTTGCATTAATTCTGGATGCCAGCCGGAAAATATCCCTCTGTGCATCCCTCATATATAAGACGACGACTTATGTTCGCAAAATAGTATCCCTGTTTGACAGGGTTACAGACCACGCTGCAGCAGCACTATCTGCAGGTCTCAGTCTAGTACCTGAGTGTGTAAATACAGACTTCAGGATAGCCTCCTGCTTTTTATCAGCAGGTACCTTCAAAGTGGCCGTATCCTAAGACGGCAGTGCCACCTTTTTTGACAAACGTGTGAGCGCCTTATCCACCCTAGGGGATATCTCCCAGCGTAACTTATCCTCTGGCGGGAAACGGTACACCATCAGTAACTTTTTAGAAATTACCAGTTTCTTATCGGGGGAACCCACGCTTTTTCACACTTCATTTACTCATTTGATGGGGGAACAAAACACTGCCTGCTTTTTCTCCCCAAACATAAAACCCTTTTTTTTTTTATTGCCGGGATCATGTAACGGATGTTCCTAGTGGATTGTGTATATGTCTCAACCTCGTCGACACTGGAGTCAAACTCCGTGTCGACATATGTGTCTGCCATCTGAGGGAGCGGGCGTTTTTGAGCCCCTGATGGCCTTTGAGACGCCTGGGCAGGCGCGGGCTGAGAAGCCGGCTGTCCCATAGCCGTTACGTCATCCAGCCTTTTATGTAAGGAGTTGACACTGTCGGTTAATACCTTCCACCTATCCATCCACTCTGGTGTCGGCCAACAGGGGGCAACATCCCATTTATCGGCATCTGCTCCGCCTCCACATAAGCCTCCTCATCAAATATCTCGACACAGCCGTACCGACACACCGCACACACACAGGGAATGCTCTGACTGAGGACAGGACCCCACACAGCCCTTTGGGGAGACAGAGAGAGAGAGTATGCCAGCACACACCAGAGCGCTATATAATGCAGGGATAAACACTATCACTGAGTGAATTTTCCCCAATAGCTGCTTGTATAAACAATATTGCGCCTAAATTTAGTGCCCCCCCTCTCTTTTTAACCCTTTGAGCCTGAAAACTACAGGAGAGAGCCTGGGGAGCTGTCTTCCAGCTACACTGTGAAGAGAAAATGGCGCCAGTGTGCCGAGGGAGATAGCTCCGCCCCTTTTTCGCGGACTTTTCTCCCGCTTTTTTATGGATTCTGGCAGGGGTAATTATCACATATATAGCCTCTGGGGCTATATATTGTGATTATTTTGCCAGCCAAGGTGTTTTTATTGCTGCTCAGGGCGCCCCCCCCCAGCGCCCTGCACCCTCAGTGACCGGAGTGTGAAGTGTGTATGAGGAGCAATGGCGCACAGCTGCAGTGCTGTGCGCTACCTTGGTGAAGACAGAAGTCTTCTGCCGCCGATTTTCCGGACCATCTTCATGCTTCTGGCTCTGTAAGGGGGACGGCGGCGCGGCTCCGGGAACGAACACCAAGGACGGGTCCTGCGGTCGATCCCTCTGGAGCTAATGGTGTCCAGTAGCCTAAGAAGCCCAAGCTAGCTGCATGCAGGTAGGTTCGCTTCTTCTCCCCTTAGTCCCTCGTTGCAGTGAGCCTGTTGCCAGCAGGTCTCACTGTAAAATAAAAAACCTAACATATACTTTCTTTCTAGGAGCTCAGGAGAGCCCCTAGTGTGCATCCAGCTCGGCCGGGCACAGAAATCTAACTGAGGTCTGGAGGAGGGGCATAGAGGGAGGAGCCAGTGCACACCAGATAGTACCTAATCTTTCTTTTAGAGTGCCCAGTCTCCTGCGGAGCCCGTCTATTCCCCATGGTCCTTACGGAGTTCCCAGCATCCACTAGGACGTCAGAGAAAAGAAATTGTAGTCCCGGCTTTCCAGGAACCGTGCCTTTCTGCGGGAGATGCATCGCTGGGCGTGGTCCGTGCCTTAAGTATCTACGTAGATCATACCAGTGCCATCAGAAAGACAGATTCATTCTCCACGGATTTCACAAGAGAGGATGGTATGTTGATAAGCAGACACTGGCAAGGTGGCTTCGGATTACGATTTCAGAAGCATATTCTCAAGCTGATCTCCCTGTTCCGGATAATGTCTCTGCTCACTCTACTCGTAAGGTAGGTCCATCATGGGCATCACAACGTGGTGCTTCAGCAGAACAGCTATGTAAGGCAGCCACATGGTATTCCTTTAATACATTCATTAGACATTATGCCATGGATACCTTTGCCTCTCAGGACGCTGAATTCGGGAAAAGGATTCTCCTGTCCAATCAGGAACGTCCTCACCCCTAAATTGCTTTGGCAAATCCCAATGTTATCCTGTGGATAACCTGTGACCCCTGCCGGAGAAATATACGTTATGGTAAGAACTTACCGTTGATAGCAGTATTTATCCTAAGTCCACTGGGATCCCACCCTGACGCACCCGATTTGAGGATCCTTTTACTCACTAACCTCTTCCTTCTTGTACGGAAGGGTGTGCATGTGTGTTCTGGGAGGATTGGGAGGAGGTAATGGCCCGTTTAGAAGACGACTTAGTCTTAGGCGGGCGAGAGTGACACTTAGATTTAGTCATAGATCGGTTCAAATGATGTAACCGAGTCGAAAGCTGATCCGCCCATGGCAGGTTAACAGCAGGGACCATAAAATGTTGCAGTGGCACAGGTGGTCCCACAGTCGGCGTCAATTTAGTTACAAGCGTGTTTAACATTGTGTAAAATGTAGCCCAAGGTGGGTCTTGAGATGCCCCAGGGGCTACCGACCCACTGGGGGGCAAGGAACCCCCTGAACCTGAACTCTCAGCTGCCATATTATCCTCCGTTACGTCCGCAGCCTCACTACCACGCAGTGTGGGAGAAGCCTCAGCGTCGTTGCCACGTGTAGCAGACATAACTATGTGCACAATATTGGGCAACCTGGTACAAAGTGTAGCAGCACTATACCTACCAAGACTCTCAGTAAAGTGTGTCTATGATAGCACAGAGCGGGAGTTCAAGAGATATAGACTATATGGTGACTATAAATCACAAGTAAAAATACACAGTCAGTATATATCTTGTGATACAATCCTATATTAAACAGAAAGAAAACCTGAAACACTTGGCCCAATCAGGTTTAGCAATATAGGAATAGGCCACTGAGTGAAATACCCTTTAATAAGGCAAACACGCAGCAGCTACATGGACAACACACAGATATAGGGGGTCATTCCGAGTTGATCGCTCGTTGACGATTTTCGCAACGGAGCGATTAAGGCAAAAATGCGCATGCGCTAAGTATTTTAGCACAAAACTTAGTAGATTTACTCACGTCCGAACAAAGAATTTTCATTGTTCAAGTGATCAGAGTGTGATTGACAGGAAGTGGGTGTTTCTAGGCGGAAACTGACCATTTTCTGGGAGTGTGCGTAAAAACGCAGGCGTGCCAGAATAAAACGCAGGAGTGTCTGGAGAAACAGGGGAGTGGCTGACCGAACGCAGGGCGTGTTTGTGATGTCAAACCAGGAACGAAATGGGCTGAACTGATCACAATGCCTCGAGCTACTCAGAAACTGCTAAGAAATTTCTATTCGCAATTCTGCTAATCTTTCGTTCGCAATTCTGCTAAGCTAAGATACACTCCCAGAGGGCGGCGGCATAGCTTGTGCAATGCTGCTAAAATCTGCTAGCGAGCGAACAACTCGGAATAAGGGCCATAGTCACAAGCGTATCATGCAGAAATTATGTACCATAAAACTGCACTGGACTAGCAATACAAAGTAATACTCAGTATGGCTATATGTGTTAATAACAGATATATCAAAGCACAGTAAGCACTGGATGTATATCCCAGGCTGTTTGTACCACACAACCCTGAATGTATGCACTCTTTCTTAACTAACACTGTCCCAGTGACAGGTAGAATACTTAAGTGTCCTGTAAGAAGCACAGCACTGGCAATCAGGCGGTTCTACAGAGGAGGATTTGCCCCAGCAGTCCTAGAAATAGCTCAGCTCAATCTGTGATGGCCGCTGGTCAGGAGTGAGGGAGAGATATGCAGCTTCAGGGCGGGAACATTGCTGAAATGGTGCCCTGGGGCTGGGAGGAGGCTGCGCTGGATCGCGGTACAGTGCGGGCACAGAAGCCCCTTACCTCCCCCTTGTCTGCGGCCTCCGCTGCAGTGACCCAGCAACCAGGGCGCGGGAGTATACAGCGCCGCTGGGGGTGACGGAGCTGCACGCAGGGAAGTCTATGAGACTTTACCTGTTCCAGCCCTGGTAGTATTCTGTACAAGAATCTTCTTCTGTCTTTAAAATGAAGCTCTGAATAGGCTACCTGAGGCAGCCCCCTGTTAAGTGCCTGCTTACTGCATGGCACCAACTTACAAACTGAGCTCCCTGTGCATGGAGGCGGGGTTATAGAGGAGGCGGCGCTGAGCATCTTGGGAACAGTCAAAAGCTTGGAGCCTGTTGGTGCCTCAGATCAAGATCCTACTCTACACCCCGGTGTGAATCCTTGTGGAGCCCAGTGTACTCCGCAGCAGAAAAGTGGTACATTTTGCTTTCTGTTCAGAAGGAGTAGCATTTGGGAGAAAGGCAGTCATAGTAGCTGAAGATTCAGACCCCATTTTTAATTAGGTCTTCCCCAAATAAGATGTCCCCAGTAAAGGGGAATACCTCCAAGGACTTTTGGAGTCCAGGTCCACCATCCACGACCTCAACCACAGATTAAGGCGAGCCAGGACAGACGTATGCGACGCCTTGGCAGCCAACACACCTGCCTCGGGGGATGCCTCCTGGTGGAGAAAAAGGTGGCGGTGGTATTGTGAGACAGGGAATGTCTGTCATTGTCAGATATATCTTCGGGCAGCTCTTTCTCTAATGCCTGATCCAGTCATCAATCTGTTTTGCAGTCCCAAGAGGACGTAATTGTGGTCAATGTACAACACCCATATGGGAGTAATAGACTTCAGACATCCCTCCAGTCGGATCCTACAGTGAGGGGCAGAGTGGATGACACATGAGTTCACTAGCAGTGACTTAACTACTTGTTGTATAACTCTGCAGGGGGAGGATATCGAGCTAATGCCAGTTGTAGACAGGGGGAATGTCTTCCCTGGATTAGACCAGGGGTCTTTTCTGATGTACACTTAATGGTCAGATTGTGGTAACAGAGTTTTATTTACCCTCTGACGTGTGAACATATCAGTTTGCTTAACCACAGTAGTGGAATCCTCTTAGCAGTGATTTGTAGAATTTGCTCCCCATTAACCACAAGGGCGGTGGTGTCATTTAGCAATGGAAAATCCTTGTCTGAAACGCCTAACATAGGGACTGACAGGACAGCATGATCCCCCTCTCTTCAGATAAAATATCAGAGAGATTATTGGATATGGAGGAGGAAGCAGCCTGCATAGACGACCCAGAAACACGAGAGTGACCTGAAATAGGGTTTTGCCTGACGAAGGAATGAGTCATACACTAGAACCCGTGAGGCAAAATTTTCCCGCCCAAAGCAGAGTAAACATGGGGACATCAGTGACTGTAATATTACAGGTGGTCCCATAGGGGGCATAAAACATTCAACTAGAGCATACCCACCAACTGTACCTTTTTAATAGGTACAGTACCTTTTTTTTATGGTCTGTACCTATTTTTGGCTCTCCAAACTTCCACTGAAAGTATAGGAAAAGGGGCGTGGCCACACCCTCTTTACCCGCGGCCACGCCCCTTTTTCTAATTTGTACCGATTTTTGTGTGTAAAATGTTGGAGGGCATGCTAGAGTACCCAGTAGGTTTGAGAACGCAGCCGAGGTTGGCTCCTGATTGATTACAGGAGCTGCGGACTGACTGGGAGATGTACGAGACCTAGTATACAGACCATCACACAAAAGGGCGTAGTAGGGTATGCCGGCGGCAAGCATGCCGCCGCCCGGAAACCCAACCGCCGGCAAACTGATAGGTGGGCGAGCGCAAATGAGCCCCTTGCCGGACTCGCTGCGGCGCCACGCTATCAATTCTCCCTCCAGGGAGGTCGTGGACCCCCAAAAGAGAGAAAAGGCGTCGATATGCCGGCTGTCGGGATTCCGGCGCCGGTATACTGTGCGCCAGGATCCCGACAGCCGGCAAACTGAAGACCACCCCATACAAACTTCCCCCTCAAGTAAATCCGTTGCACATGCTCTGCAGTATGCAGGAGCGTTCCCAGATTTACTGCCCTATACGTTAAACATTATACACAAATGCAACAGAGAGCGGTTTAGTACGATGAAGCCAGACAGAGTACAATACCTGTGAATAAATCCGTTAGCATGTGACTGAGTACCCAGTACACAACACCTGCGAATAAATCCGGAATTATGTGACTGAGTAAACAGTAGAATACACGTAATAGGTAAATACTGCGACGCACTATATATGGACCAGGGTACAGTATATAGTCCCCATAGTACAGTATATAGTGATAGATATATCTGGAATACACTGCAGTGAGATCACATAGCAGATACAGGCACGTTTGCAATGCAGATAATTATTTTCATGACAATAAAATTGCATTGGATTATTATATGAACACACTAGATATATATATATATATATGCCTAAGAACCGGAGCGCCTCCGCCACAAGTACCCATGAACAGAGCCAGCGGGAGTATGAGATGCCGCTGGGGAGGTGATGGAGCAGCAGAACAGTATGTCACACTGACATATGAAGTGCTGCAGCGCTTGAAGTCTTCTAAAAATAGGATTTTAAATTACCTACCGGTAAATCCTTTTCCCGTAGTCCGTGGAGGATACTGGGATCCACATTAGTACCATGGGGTATAGACGGGTCCACTAGGAGCCATGGGCACTTTAAGAATTTGATAGTGTGGGCTGGCTCCTCCATCTATGCCCCTTCTACCAGACTCTACAGTCTAGGAAACTGTGCCGAGGAGACAGACATACTTTGAGAGAAGGATATAAAAAAAATAAGAATTTACTCACCGGTAATTCTATTTCTCGTAGTCCGTAGTGGATGCTGGGAACTCCGTAAGGACCATGGGGAATAGACGGGCTCCGCAGGAGACTGGGCACTCTAAAAGAAAGATTAGGTACTATCTGGTGTGCACTGGCTCCTCCTTCTATGCCCCTCCTCCAGACCTCAGTTAGGATACTGTGCCCGGAAGAGCTGACACAATAAGGAAGGATTTTGAATCTCGGGTAAGACTCATACCAGCCACACCAATCACACCGTATAACTCGTGATACTATACCCAGTTAACAGTATGAAATATAACTGAGCCTCTCAACAGATGGCTCAACAATAACCTTTTAGTTAGGCAATAACTATATACAAGTATTGCAGACAATCCGCACTTGGGATGGGCGCCCAGCATCCACTACGGACTACGAGAAATAGAATTACCGGTGAGTAAATTCTTATTTTCTCTGACGTCCTAGTGGATGCTGGGAACTCCGTAAGGACCATGGGGATTATACCAAAGCTCCCAAACGGGCGGGAGAGTGCGGATGACTCTGCAGCACCGAATGAGAGAACTCAAGGTCCTCCTCAGCCAGGGTATCAAATTTGTAGAATTTAGCAAACGTGTTTGCCCCTGACCAAGTTGCAGCTCGGCAAAGTTGTAAAGCCGAGACCCCTCGGGCAGCCGCCCAAGATGAGCCCACTTTCCTTGTGGAATGGGCTGTTACTGATTTAGGATGCGGCAATCCAGCCGCAGAATGCTCCAGCTGAATTGTGCTACAAATTCAGCGAGCAATAGTCTGCTTAGAAGCAGGAGCACCTATTTTGTTGGGTGCCTACAGGATAAAAAACGAGTCAGTTTTCCTGACTCCAGCCGTCCTGGAAATATAAATTTTTAAGGCCCTGACTACGTCCAGTAACTTGGAATCTTCTAAGTCCCTAGTAGCCGCAGGCACTACAATAGGTTGGTTCAAGTGAAAAGCTGATACCACCTTAGGGAGAAACTGGGGACGAGTCCTCAATTCTGCCCTATCCATATGGAAAATCAGATAAGGGCTTTTTCATGACAAAGCCGCCAAGTCTGACACACGCCTGGCCGAAGCCTAGGCCAATAACATGACCACTTTCCACGTGAGATATTTCAAATCCACAGTTTTAAGTGGCTCAAACCAATGTGATTTTAAGAAACTCAACACCACGTTGAGATCCCAAGGTGCCACAGAAGGCACAAAAAAGGGGCTGAATATGTAGCACTCCCTTTACAAATGTCTGAACTCCAGGCAGTGAAGCCAGTTCTTTCTGGAAGAAAATCGACAGAGCCGAAATCTGGACCTTAATGGAACCCAATTTTAGGCCCATAGTCACTCCTGACTGTAGGAAGTGCAGAAAACGACCCAGCTGAAATTCCTCTGTTGGGGCCTTCCTGGCCTCACACCACGCAACATATTTTCGCCAAATACGGTGATAATGGTTTGCGGTTACTTCTTTCCTGGCTTTTATCAGCGTAGGAATGACTTCCTCCGGAATGCCCTTTTGCTTTAGGATCCGGAATTCAACCGCCATGCCGTCCAACGCAGCCGCGGTAAGTCTTGGAACAGACAGGGCCCCTGCTGTAGCAGATCCTGTCTGAGTGGTAGAGGCCATGAGTCCTCTGATATTATTTCTTGAAGTTCTGGGTACCAAGCTCTTCTTGGCCCATCCAGAACCACGAGTATCGTTCTTACTCCTCGTATTCTTATTATTCTCAGTACCTTTGGTATGAGTGGCAGAGGAGGGAATACATAAACCGACTGGTACACCCACAGTGTCACTAGAGCGTCCACAGCTATTGCCTGAGGGTCCCTTGACCTGGCGCAATATCTAGTTTTTTGTTTAGGCGGGACGCCATCATGTCCACCTGTGGCCTTTCCCAACGGTTTACCAACAGTAGGAAGACTTCTGGATGAAGTCCCCACTCTCCCGGGTGTCGGTCGTGTCTGCTGAGGAAGTCTGCTTCCCAGTTGTCCACTCCCGGAATGAACACTGCTGACAGTGCTAAAACGTGATTTTCCACCAATCGGAGAATCCTTGTGGCTTCTGCCATCGCCATCCTGCTTCTTGTGCCGCCCTGTCGGTTTACATGGGCGACTGCCGTGATGTTGTCTGATTGGATCAGTACCGGCTGGTTTTGAAGCAGAGGCCTTGCCAGACTTAGGGCATTGTAAATGGCCCTCAGTTCCAGAATATTTATGTGTAGGGACAACTCCTGACTTGACCAAAGTCCTCGGAATTTTCTTCCCTGTGTGACTGCCCCCCAGCCTCGAAGGCTGGCATCCGTGGTTACCAGGACCCAGTCCTGTATGCCGAATCTGCGGCCCTCTTGAAGATGAGCACTCTGCAGTCACCACAGTACAGATACCCTGGTCCTTGGAGACAGGGTTATCAGCCGATGCATTCCGACCACTTGTCCAAGAGGTCCCACTGAAAGGTTCTTGCATGGAACCTGCCGAATGGAATTTTGCTTCGTAAGAAGCTACCATTTTTCCCAGGACTCGTGTGCAGTGATGCACCGATACCTGTTTTGGTTTAAGGAGGTCTCTGACTAGAGATGACAGCTCCTTGGCTTTCTCCTGCGGGAGAAATACTTTTTTTTTTTTTCTGTTCTGTGTCCAGAACCATCCCCAGGAACAGCAGGCGTGTGGTAGGAACCAGCTGTGACTTTGGAATGTATAGAATCCATCCGTGCTGTTGTAGCACTTCCCGAGATAGTGCTACTCCGACCAACAACTGCTCCATGGACCTCGCCTTTATAAGGAGATCGTCCAAGTACGGGATAATTAAAAACTCCCTTTTTTCGAAGGAGTATCATCATTTCTGCCATTACCTTGGTAAAGACCCTCGGTGCCGTGGACAGTCCAAACGGCAGTGTTTGGAATTGGTAATGGCAATCCTGTACCACAAATCTGAGGTACTCCTGGTGAGGATGGTAAATGGGGACATGTAGGTAAGCATCCTTGATGTCCAGGGATACCATGTAATCCCCCTCCTCCAGGCTTGCAATAACCGCCCTGAGCGATTCCATCTTGAACTTGAATTTTTTTATTTATGTGTTCAAGGACTTCAAATTTAAAATGGGTCTCACCGAACCGTCCGGTTTCGGTACCACAAACAGTGTGGAATAGTAACCCCGTCCTTGTTGAAGTAGGGGCACCTTGACTATCACCTGCTGGGAATACAGCTTGTGAATTGCCTCTAGCACAGCCTCCCTGCCTGAGGGAGTTGTCGGCAAGGCAGATTTGAGGAAACGGCGGGGGGGAAACGCCTCGAATTCCAGTCTGTACCTCTGAGATACTACTTGAAGGATCCAGGGATCCACCTGTGAGCGAGCCCACTGATCGCTGACATTTTTGCGGCGGCCCCCCACCGTACCTGGATACGCCTGTGGAGCCCCTGCGTCATGCGGTGGACTCAGAGGAAGCGGGGGAAGAATTTTGATTCTGGGAACTGGCTGACTGGTGCAGCTTTTTCCCTCTTCCCTCGTCTCTGTGCAGAAAGGAAGCGCCTTTGACCCGCTTGCTTTTCTGAAGCCGAAAGGACTGTACCTGATAATACAGTGCTTTCTTAGGCTGTGAGGAAACCTGAGGTAAAAAATTTTCTTCCCAGCTGTTGCTGTGGATACGAGGTCCCAGAGACCATCCCCAAACAATTCCTCACCCTTATAAGGCTCTATGTGCCTTTTAAAGTCAGCATCACCTGTCCCGTGTCGGGTCTCTAATACCCTCCAGACAGAATGGCCATTGCATTAATTCTGGATGCCAGCCGGCAAAATATCCCTCTGTGCATCCCTCATATATAAGACGACGACTTATGTTCGCAAAATAGTATCCCTGTTTGACAGGGTTACAGACCACGCTGCAGCAGCACTATCTGCAGGTCTCAGTTTAGTACCTGAGTGTGTAAATACAGACTTCAGGATAGCCTCCTGCTTTTTATCAGCAGGTACCTTCAAAGTGGCCGTATCCTAAGACGGCAGTGCCACCTTTTTTGACAAACGTGTGAGCGCCTTATCCACCCTAGGGGATATCTCCCAGCGTAACTTATCCTCTGGCGGGAAAAGGTACGCCATCAGTAACTTTTTAGAAATTACCAGTTTCTTATCGGGGGAACCCACGCTTTTTCACACTTCATTCACTCATTTGATGGGGGAACAAAACACTGCCTGCTTTTTCTCCCCAAACATAAAACCCTTTTTTAGTGGTACTTGGGTTAATGTCAGAAATGTGTAACACATTTTTTATTGCCGGGATCATGTAACGGATGTTCCTAGTGGATTGTGTATATGTCTCAACCTCGTCGACACTGGAGTCAGACTCCGTGTCGACATCTGTGTCTGCCATCTGAGGGAGCGGGCGTTTTTGAGCCCCTGATGGCCTTTGAGACGCCTGGGCAGGCGCGGGCTGAGAAGTCGGCTGTCCCATAGCTGTTACGTCATCCAGCCTTTTATGTAAAGAGTTGACACTGTCGGTTAATACCTTCCACCTATCCATCCACTCTGGTGTCGGCCCCCAGGGGCGACATCCCATTTATCGGCATCTGCTCCGCCTCCACATAAGCCTCCTCATCAAACATGTCGACACAGCCGTACCGACACACCGCACACACACAGGGAATGCTCTGACTGAGGACAGGACCCCACACAGCCCTTTGGGGAGACAGAGAGAGAGTATGCCAGCACACACCAGAGCGCTATATAATGTAGGGATAAACACTATCACTGAGTGAATTTTCCCCAATAGCTGCTTGTATAAACAATATTGCGCCTAAATTTAGTGCCCCCCCTCTCTTTTTAACCCTTTGAGCCTGAAAACTACAGGGGAGAGCCTGGGGAGCTGTCTTCCAGCTACACTGTGAAGAGAAAATGGCGCCAGTGTGCCGAGAGAGATAGCTCCGCCCCTTTTTTGCAGACTTTTCTCCCGCTTTTTTATGGATTCTGGCAGGGGTAATTATAACATATATAGCCTCTGGGGCTATATATTGTGATTATTTTGCCAGCCAAGGTGTTTTTATTGCTGCTCAGGGCGCCCCCCCCAGCGCCCTGCACCCTCAGTGACCGGAGTGTGAAGTGTGTATGAGGAGCAATGGCGCACAGCTGCAGTGCTGTGCGCTACCTTGGTGAAGACTGAAGTCTTCTGCCGCCGATTTTCCGGACCATCTTCATGCTTCTGGCTCTGTAAGGGGGACGGCGGTGCGGCTCCGGGAACGAACACCAAGGACGGGTCCTGCGGTCGATCCCTCTGGAGCTAATGGTTTCCAGTAGCCTAAGAAGCCCAAGCTAGCTGCAAGCAGGTAGGTTCGCTTCTTCTCCCCTTAGTCCTTCGTTGCAGTGAGCCTGTTGCCAGCAGGTCTCACTGTAAAATAAAAAACCTAACATATACTTTCTTTCTAGGAGCTCAGGAGAGCCCCTAGTGTGCATCCAGCTCGGCCGGGCACAGAAATCTAACTGAGGTCTGGAGGAGGGGCATTGAGGGAGGAGCCAGTGCACACCAGATAGTACCTAATCTTTCTTTTAGAGTGCCCAGTCTCCTGCGAAGCCCGTCTATTCCCCATGGTCCTTACGGAGTTCCCAGCATCCACTAGGACTTCAAAGAAATAAGATTTTACTTACTGGTACATCTATTTCTCGTAGTCCGCATAGGATGCTGAGGACTCCGTAAGGACCATGGGGATAGACGGGCTCCGCAGGAGACATGGGCACTTTAAGAAAGAAGTTAGGTTCTGGTGTGCACTGGCTCCTCCCTCTATGCCCCTCCTCCAGACCTCAGTTAGAGAAACTGTGCCCAGAAGAGCTGACAGTACAAGGAAAGGATTTTGGTAACCCAGGGCAAGATTCATACCAGCCACACCAATCACACCGTATAACAGAGGTTCTCAAACTCGGTCCTCGGGGGCCCACACAGTGCATGTTTTGCAGGTCTCCTCACAGAATCACAAGTGAAATAATTAACTCCACCTGTGGACCTTTTAAAATGTGTCAGTGAGTAATTAATACACCTGTGCACCTGCTCTGGTTACCTGCAAAACATGCACTGTGTGGGCCCACGAGGACCAAGTTTGAGAACCTCTGCCGTATAACATGTGATAACAACCAGTTAACAGTATGACAAATAACAGAGCATCAGGTCCAACCCTGTTGCAACCATAACTTAACCCTTATTGAAGCAATAGCTATATACAAGTATTGCAGAAGAAGTCCGCACTTGGGACGGGCACCCAGCATCCACTACGGACTACGGGAAAATAGATTTACCGGTAAGTAAAATCTTATTTTCTCTAACGTCCTAGTGGATGCTGGGGACTCCGTAAGGACCATGGGGATTATACCAAAGCTCCCAAACGGGCGGGAGAGTGCGGATGACTCTGCAGCACCGATTGATCAAACACAAGGTCCTCCTCAGCCAGGGTATCAAACTTGTAGAACTTTGCAAAAGTGTTTGAACCTGACCAAGTAGCCGCTCGGCAAAGCTGTAATGCAGACACCCCTCGGGCAGCCGCCCAAGATGAGCCCACCTTCCTAGTGGAATGGGCCTTAACTGATTTTGGCAGCGGCAATCCAGCCGCAGAATGAGCAAGCTGAATCGTGTTACAGATCCAGCGAGCAATAGTTTGCTTTGAAGCAGGAGCACCAAGCTTGTTGGAAGCATACAGGATAAACAAAGACTCTGTTTTCCTGACCCTAGCCGTTCTGGCTACATAAACCTTCAAGGCCCTGACCACATCAAGTAACTCGGAATCCTCCAAGTCAGTAGTAGCCACAGGCACCACAATAGGTTGGTTTATATTAAAGGATGAAACCACTTTCGGCAGAAATTGTGGACGGGTCCGCAATTCTGCTCTATCGGCATGGAAAACCAGATAGGGGCTTTTATGTGACAAAGACGCCAACTCTGACACACGCCTAGCCGAAGCCAAGGCTAATAGCATGACCACCTTCCACGTGAGATATTTCAACTCCACCATTTTGAGTGGTTCAAACCAGTGGGATTTCAGGAAACTCAACACTACGTTAAGATCCCAAGGTGCCATCGGAGGCACAAAAGGGGGCTGAATATGCAGCACTGCCTTTACAAACGTCTGAACTTCAGGTAGAGAAGCCAACTCTTTTTGAAAGAAAATGGATAGGGCCGAAATCTGGACCTTAATTTTAGGCCCAAATTCACTCCGGACTGTAGGAAGTGAGGAAAAACGGCCCAGCTGGAATTCCTCCGTAGGAGCATTCCTGGCCTCACACCAAGCAACATATTTTCGCCATCTACGGTAATAACGTTGAGCTGTCACGTCCTCCCTAGCCTTTATCAGCGTAGGAATGACATCATCCGGAATGCCTCTCTCTGCTAGGATCCGGCGTTCAACCGCCATGCCGTCAAACGCAGCGGCGGTAAGTCTTGGAACAGACAGGGCCCCTGCTGCAACAAGTCCTGTCTTAGAGGAAGAGGCCACGGGTCCTCTGTGAGCATTTCTTGCAGATCTGGATACCAAGTCCTTCGTGGCCAATCTGGAACAATGAGTATTGTTCTCACTCCTCTTTTTCTTATTATCCTCAGCACCTTGGGTATGAGAGGAAGAGAAGGAAATACATAGACCGAATGGAACACCCACGGTGTCACCAGGGCGTCTACAGCTATCGCCTGAGGGTCTCTTGACCTGGCGCAATACCGCTGTAGCTTTTTGTTGAGGTGGGATGCCATCATGTCCACCTGTGGCAGTTCCCACCAACTTGTAATCTGTGCAAAGACTTCCTGATGAAGTCCCCACTCTCCCGGGTGGAGGTCGTGTCTGCTGAGGAAGTCTGCTTCCCAGTTGTCCATTCCCGGGATGAACACTGCTCACAGTGCGCTTACGTGATTCTCCGCCCAGCGAAGAATCTTGGTGGCTTCCGCCATCGCCACTCTGCTCCTTGTGCCGCCTTGGCGGTTTACATGAGCCACTGCAGTGATTTTGTCTGACTGAATCAGAACCGGTTGGTCGCGAAGCAGGGTCTCCGCTTGACGTAGGGCGTTGTATATGGCCCTTAGTTCCAGGATGTTGATGTGAAGGCAAGTCTCTGGACTTGACCACAGACCTTGGAAATTTCTTCCCTGTGTGACTGCACCCCAACCTCGGAGGCTTGCGCCCGTGGTCACCAGGACCCAGTCCTGAATGCCGAATCTGCGGACCTCGAGAATGTGAGCGCTCTGTAGCCACCACAGGAGTAACACCCTGGCCCTGGGGGATAGGGTGATTAACCGATGCATCTGAAGATGTGATCTGGACCACTTGTCCAGTAAGTTTCACTGAAAAGTCCTCGCATGGAACCTGCCAAAGGGAATGGACTCGTATGATGCCACCATCTTTCCCAGGACACGAGTGCAGTGATGCACTGACACCTGTTTTGGTTTTAATAGGTTCCTGACCAGTGTCATGAGTTCCTGAGCTTTCTCCATCGGAGATAAACCCTTTTCTGGTCTGTGTCTAGAATCATGCCCAGGAAAGGCAGACGAGTCGAAGGAACCAACTGCGACTTTGGAATATTTAGAATCCAGCCGTGTTGCCGTAACACTTCCAGAGAAAGTGCTACGCTGATCAGCAACTGCTCTCTCGATCTCGCTTTTATGAGGAGATCGTCCAAGTATGGGATAATTGTGACTCCTTGCTTTCGCTTTCGCTTTTGCTTTTGCTTACCTTGGTAAATATTCTCGGTGCCGTGGAGAGACCAAACGGCAACGTCTGAAATTGGTAATGACAATCCTGTACCACAAATCTGAGGTACGCCTGATGAGGTGGATAAATGGGGACATGAAGGTATGCATCCTTTATGGCCAGAGACACCATAAAATACCCCCCTTCCAGGCTTGCGATGACCGCTCTCAGCGATTCCATCTTGAACTTGAACCTTTTCAGGTATATGTTCAGGGATTTTAAATTTAATATGGGTCTGACCGAACCGTCCGGTTTCGGGACTACAAACATGGTCGAATAATAACCCCTTCCTTGTTGAAGGAGGGGGAACCTTGACCACCACCTGTTGAAGATACAATTTGTGAATTGCAGTTAACACTATTTCCCTCTCGTGGGGGGAAGCTGGCAGGGCCGATCTGAGGTATCGGTGAGGGGGCATCTCCTCGAATTCCAGCTTGTATCCCTGAGACACAATCTCTATTGCCCAGGTATCCAACTGGGAGTGAACACACTTGTGGCTGAAATTTCGAAGGCGTGCCCCCACCGGGCCTAGCTCCGCTTGTGGAGCCCCAGCGTCATGCAGTGGATTTTGTAGAGGCCGGGGAGGACTTCTGTTCCTGGGAACTAGCTGTGTTGTGCAGCTTCTTTCCTCTGCCCCTGCCTCTGGCAAGAAACGACGCACCTCGGACTTTCTTGTTTTTCTGTGATCGAAAGGACTGCATTTGATAATAAGGTGCTCTCTCAGGCTGTGAGGAAACATATGGCAAAAAATGTGACTTTCCAGCAGTAGCTGTGGAGACCAGGTCCGAGAGACCCTCCCCAAACAATTCCTCACCCTTGTAAGGTAAAACCTCCATATGCCTTTTTGAGTTGGCATCACCTGTCCATTGCCGAGTCCACAGGACCCTTCTGGCAGAAATTGACATAGCATTTATTCTAGAACCCAGTAGACTAATGTCTCTTTGAGCATCTCTCATATATAGGACAGAGTCTTCAATATGCCCCAAGGTCAACAATATAGTATCCTTGTCTAAGGTATCAATCTCCTCAGACACGGTATCCGTCCATGCTGCTACAGCACTATACACCCAGGCCGACGCGATCGACGGCCTCAGTAAGGTACCTGAATGTGTATAAATGGACTTCAGGGTAACCTCCTGTTTGCGATCCGCAGCATCTTTGAGGGTAGCCGTATCCTGTGACGGCAGGGCTACCTTCCTGGATAAGCGTGTTAAAGCTTTGTCCACCTTAGGGGAGGATTCCCAGCGTAACCTGTCCGTTGGCGGGAAAGGATACGCCATAAGAATCCTTTTGGAAATCTGCAGTTTTTTATCTGGAGATTCCCAAGCCTTTTCACATAACTCATTTAGCTCGTGTGAGGGTGGAAAGGTTACCCTCTTGTCAGGGACTGGGATTTCCTCTGTGATGTGCAACACATCCTTAATTGCTATAATCATATTGCTATAATCATATAACGGATGGATTTAGCCAATTTTGGATCATCGTAATCGACACTGGAGTCAGAATCCATGTCGGTATCTGTGTCAACAATTTGGGATAGTGGGCGCTTCTGAGACCCTGACGGCATCTGTGACATCAGGCACGGGTTGGGACCCTGACTGTCCTGAGGCTTCAGCTTTTTCTAACCTTTTATGCAAGGAATTAACATGATCATTTAAAACCTTCCACATATCCATCCAATCAGGTGTCGGCGCCGTCGGTGGAGACACCACATTCACTTGCTCCCGCTCTGCTTCCACATAGCCTTCCTCATCAGACATGTCGACACAAGCGTACCGACACACCACACACACACAGGGAATGCCCTTTTTGAAGAGAGTTCCCCCACAAGGCCCTTAGGAGAGACAGAGAGAGTATGCCAGCACACACCCCAGCGCTATAAACCCAGGAATAACACAGTAACTTAATGTTAACCCAGTAGCTGCTGTTTATATATTGTTTTTTGCGCCTAATTATGTGCCCCCCCCCCCCCCCCTCTCTCTCTTTTTACCCTCTTCTACAGTGTATCTGCAGGGGAGAGCCTGGGGAGCTTCCTCTCAGCGGAGCTGTGGAGAAAAAATGGCGCTGGTGAGTGCTGAGGAAGAAGCTCTGCCCCCTCGGCGGCGGGCTTCTGTCCCGCTTAAATATGCAATTTTTGGCGAGGGCTCATACATATATACAGTGCCCAGCTGTATATATGTTTAACTTTTGCCAAAAGAGGTCCCAAATGCTGCACCCTTACAGTGACCGGAGTATGTGAGGTGTGTGGGAGCAAAGGCGCACAGCTGCAGTGCTGTGCGTTACCTCAGTGAAGAACGGAGTCTTCTGCCGCCTGTGAAGTCTTCTTTGCTTCTCATACTCGGAGTCTTCTGCCGCCTGTGAAGTCTTCTTTGCTTCTCATACTCACCCGGCTTCTGTCTTCCGGCTCTGCGAGGGGGGGACGGCGGCGCAGCTCTGGGACGGACAGCGAGGGTGAGATCCTGCGTACGATCCCTCTGGAGCTAATGGTGTCCAGTAGCCCAAGAAGCAGGACCTAGCTTCAGAGAGTAGGGCTGCTTCTCTCCCCTCAGTCCTACGATGCAGGGAGTCTGTTGCCAGCAGAGCTCCCTGAAAATAAAAAACCTAACAAAATACTTTCTCTCAGCATACTCAGGAGAGCTCACTGAAAAGCACCCAGCTCGTCTGGGCACAGTATCAAACTGAGGTCTGGAGGAGGGGCATAGAGGGAGGAGCCAGTGCACACCAGAACCTAAATTCTTTCTTAAAGTGCCCATGTCTCCTGTGGAGCCCGTTTATCCCCATGGTCCTTACGGAGTCCCCAGCATCCACTAGGACGTTAGAGAAATAGTGGTAAGATTCCGAACCAGCACACACTATCTTACGTGACAGCCTAGAAACCGATGCGTCAACTATTAGTGGGTTTTCCCATTTTTTCCCATCATCCTGAGGAAACGGGAAGGCTGTGAGTAACCGTTTTGGGAGCTGAAACTTCTTGTCAGGATCTACCCAAGTTGCTTCAAATAGGGAATTTAATTCCTTAGATGCAGGGAAAGTAGCTGAGGATTTCTTTTTCACATTAAAATAAGATTCCTCCTTATCAGGAATGTGCATGGCGTCTCTAATAGCTTCTATCAGGGCCTGTATTCCCTATGACAAAGCTGCATCCCCCTAACCCCTCCCCCCCCCCATGAGTTCACATCACCCTCCTCTGGGTCTGATACATCATCATCCGTATCATCTTGCAGGATTTGGGCCAGAGTACGCTTCTGTGGAAAAGTGGCAGGGGTCTAAGACGCTGGAATGAACAGTGAATCTCTATTCATCAGGTCACCAACAGATTGCCATAAGTATTGCGTCCCCTTCTCATTTTGGGATAATTTATTCTAAAAATTTGAAATCATCCCTTTTAATGAATCTAACCATACTGATTCAGATCCACTAGCCTGAGAATGTGTACTATCCTGAGTACACGGTAATGATCCCTCAGATTGAGAAAAACACTCCTTTGACATAGAAAATGTAAAAGAACACACACACACACACACACACACACACAGGAATAGGTTAAAAACAGTTAACCCACACAGAGCCCTTCTAGGGAAACACAGAGTATAATGGAGCCAGCTACACAGCGCCGCTATAGCTAAAGAACAAGTTTAGCTGGCTCACAAACTAAGTACCCTTAATAGGGTTTAGTACACCAAATATTGCTCCCCCCCTACTATGACCCCAGGGTACCACTGAGGTGTTATGGAGTCCTTGTGGAAGAGCTGCGCTGCCCTGTCATTCTGCCTGTGTATAGCTGCAGAGAGAAAATGGCGCTGGTGAGCAGATGGATCCGCTCATAGTAAAGCCCCGCCCCCTTAATAGTGCATGGTCTTCCCGAGTTATTTTATACTGGCTGAGGTAAATATTCTGTTCTACAGTGGGTTAAAACCCCTGTAGTGTATTGCCAGTGTGGGTATCATTAGTGGCTTCAGCTCACCCCTCACAGCGGTCACACAGTGTCTCTGGAGCGCAGCCTGCATGTCAGCACTGCGCTCCTACCCTTGCGCCGCATTACAGCCGGCGACCCGCTAACTGGGACGCCAGCCACCTACTCACCACTTTTCTGACTACTGGCTCTGTTAAAGGAGGCTGCGTGTTGGGGGTTTGTACGCTCGCCATGGTGGGGCTTGCGAATAGGACCCTCAGGAGCTCAGTGTCCTGTCAGCGGGGAACGGGACCATTAACCCTAGGGAGGGTGGGCCGTCCGTCCCCCCTAAGTCCCACGAAGCAGGCAGTCTGGTGCCAACCAGACCTGCCTGAAAATAAAAAAAAAATAAAAAATGCAGAAAACTCTTCAGGAGCTCCCCAAGCATGACCGGCTCCTCCGGGCACATTTTTTAAACTGAGTCTGGTAGGAGGGGCATAGAGGGTGGAGCTAGCCCACACTATCAAATACTTAAAGTGCCCTTGGCTCCAAGTGGACCCGTCTATACCCCATGGTACTAATGTGGACCCCAGTATCCTCTAGGACGTAAGAGAAAAGCTGTTTCAGGGCTGCCTAGTGCAGCCCCGTTAAGAGACCTGCTTCATACAGGCACCAACTCTAAAACTGAGCTCAAAGTGCCTGGAGGCGGGGTATAGAGGAGACCCCGCAATGCATTCTGGGACAGTCTAAAGCTTTAGCCCGTTGGTGCCTCTGGATAAAGATCCATCTCTACACCCCGATGTATTCCCTGTGGAACACCGTGTACCCCGCTGCAGAATTTTTTTTTTTGTGTTTTTTTAAACATCTGATCACCAGCATCAGAACATTGGACCATCGAGAACCATCCTGACCAACCAGGTACACACTGGTTGAATGGGGAGGGGGTTTAAATAGGATTTTAATCACCTACCGGTAAAACCTTTTCTCGTAGTCTTAGAGGATGCTGGGGTCCACATTTGTACCATGGGGTATAGACAGGTCCCTTGGGAGCCATGGGCACTTCAAGAGTTTAATAGTGTGGGCTGGCTCCTCCCTCTATGCCCTTCTTACCAGCCTCGGTCTAGAAACTGTGCCCGAGGAGACAGACATACTTAGAGTGAAGGAAATATACAGATGGTGGTGAGACTCACACCAGATCACACATAACAAGGCAAACTAAGCTGAACAGCTTGAACAATCCAGCAACGGCTGAACAACATTACTTAACCAAGTAACAATGCAGTACTTAACCAAGTAAAAAGGCAGTACAGACCCAAGTAACAACTGCACGAAAACGAAGCGCTGGGAGGGAGCCCAGCATCCTCTACGGACTACGACAGTGGTTCCCAAACTGTGTGCCGTGGCACCCTGGGGTGCCCCGGGACACTTGCAGGGGTGCCTTGGGTTGGTGGTCCAGAACCAATTCAAATTCTGCATGGTCAATGTAAAAAGCAAAGCCAGTGTTAATGGCTGCCAATCATAAAATAAGAATTTACTCACCGGTAATTCTATTTCTCGTAGTCCGTAGTGGATGCTGGGAACTCCGTAAGGACCATGGGGAATAGCGGGCTCCGAAGGAGGCTGGGCACTCTAGAAAGATCTTAGACTACCTGGTGTGCACTGGCTCCTCCCACTATGACCCTCCTCCAAGCCTCAGTTAGGTACTGTGCCCGGACGAGCGTACACAATAAGGAAGGATTTTGAATCCCGGGTAAGACTCATACCAGCCACACCAATCACACCGTACAACTCGTGATATGAAACACAGTTAACAGTATGAAACAATAGAGCCTCTCAACAGATGGCTCAACAATAACCCGATTTAGTTAACAATAACTATGTACAAGTATTGCAGATAAACCGCACTTGGGATGGGCGCCCAGCATCCACTACGGACTACGAGAAATAGAATTACCGGTGAGTAAATTCTTATTTTCTCTAACGTCCTAGTGGATGCTGGGAACTCCGTAAGGACCATGGGGATTATACCAAAGCTCCCAAACGGGCGGGAGAGTGCGGATGACTCTGCAGCACTGAATGAGAGAACTCCAGGTCCTCCTCAGCCAGGGTATCAAATTTGTAGAATTTTGCAAACGTGTTTGCCCCTGACCAAGTAGCTGCTCGGCAAAGTTGTAAAGCCGAGACCTCTCGGGCAGCCGCCCAAGATGAGCCCACCTTCCTTGTGGAATGGGCATTGACAGATTTTGGCTGTGGCAGGCCTGCCACAGTATGTGCAAGCTGAATTGTACTACAAATCCAACGAGCAATAGTCTGCTTAGAAGCAGGAGCACCCAGCTTGTTAGGTGCATATAGGATAAACAGCGAGTCAGATTTTCTGACTCTAGCCGTTCTGGAAACATATATTTTCAGTGCCCTGACAACGTCTAGCAACTTGGAGTCCTCCAAGTCCCTAGTAGCCTAGGCACCACAATAGGCTGGTTCAGGTGAAACGCTGACACCACCTTTGGGAGAAACTGGGGACGAGTCCTCAATTCTGCCCTATCCATATGGAAAATCAAATAAGGGCTTTTACAAGACAAAGCCGCCAACTTTGATACTCGCCTGGCAGAAGCCAAGGCCAATAACATAACCACCTTCCACGTGAGATATTTCAGATCCACGGTTTTTAGTGGTTCAAACCAATGTGATTTTAAGAAACTCAACACCACGTTGAGATCCCAAGGTGCCACAGGAGGCACAAACGGGGGCTGACTCTGCAGCACTCCTTTTATAAATGTCTGAACTTCAGGTACTGAAGCTAGTTCTTTTTGAAAGAAAATCGACAGAGCCGAGATCTGTACCTTAATGGAACCCAATTTAAGGCCCATAGTCACTCCTGCTTGCAGGAAATGCAGAAATCGACCTAGTTGAAATTCCTCTGTTGGGGCCCTTTCGGCCTCACACCATGTAACATATTTTCGCCATATGCGGTGATAATGAGTTGCTGTAACCTCTTTCCTGGCTTTAGTAAGCGTAGGACTGACTTCCTCCGGAATGCCCTTTTCCTTCAGGATCCGGCGTTCAACCGCCATGCCGACAAACGCAGCCGCGGTAAGTCTTGGAACAGACAGGGCCCCTGCTGCCGCAGGTCCTGTCTGAGTGGCAGAGGCCATGGGTCCTCTGATATAAATTCTTGAAGTTCTGGGTACCAAGCTCTTCTTGGCCATCCACGAGTATCGTTCTTACTCCTCGCCTTCTTATTATTCTCAGTACCTTTGGTATGAGAGGCAGAGGGGAGAACACATAAACCGACTGGTACACCCACGGTGTTACCAGAGCGTCCATAGCTATCGCCTGAGGGTCCCTTGACCCGGTGCAATATCTTTTATAGCTTTTTGTTGAGGCGGGACGCCATCATGTCCACCTGTGGCCTTTCCCAATGGTGTACAATCCTATTGGAAGACTTCTGGAGGAAGTCCCCATTCTCCCGGGTGGAGGTCGTGTCTGTTGAGAAGATCTGCTTCCCAGTTGTCCACTCCGGGAATGAACACTGCTGACAGTGCTAACACATGATTTTCCGCCTATCGGAGAATCCTTGTGGCTTCTGCCATCGCCATCCTGCTTCTTGTGCCGCCCTGTTGGTTTACATGGGCGACTGCCGTGATGTTGTCCGATTGGATCAGTACCGGCTGGTTTTGAAGCAGAGGCCTTGCCTGCCTCAGGGCATTGTAAATGGCCCTCAGGTCCAGAATATTTATGTGTAGGGAAATAACCTGACTTGACCAAAGTCCCTGGAAATTTCTTCCCTGTGTGACTGCCTCCCAGCCTCAAAGGCTGGAATCCATGGTCACTAGGACCTAGTCCTGTATGCCGAACCTGCGGCCCTCTTGAAGATGGGCACTCTGCAGCCACCACAGTAGAGATACCCTGGTCCTTGGAGACAGGGTTATCAGCCTATGCATCGGAAGATGCGATCCGGACCACTTGTCCAACAGGTCCCTCTGAAAAGTTCTTGTATGGAACCTGCCTAATGGGATTGCTTCGTAGGAAGCTACCATTTTTCCCAGGACTCGCGTGCAATGATGCACCGCTACCTATTTTGGCTTCAGGAGGTCTCTGACTAGAGATGACAACTCCTTGGCTTTCTCCTCCGGGAGAAACACTATTTCTGGTTTATGTCCAGAACCATCCCCAGGAACAGTAGACGCGTCATAGGAACCAGCTGTGACTTTGGACTGTTTAGAATCCAACCATGCTGTTGTAGCACTTTCCAAAATAGTGCTACCCCGACTACCAACTGCTCCTTGGACCTCGCCCTTATAACGAGATTGTCCAAGTACGGGATAATTACAACTCCCTTTTTTTGAAGGAGTATCAACATTTCGGCCATTACCTTGATAAAACACCCTCGGTGCCATGTACAGTCCAAACGGCAGTGTCTGGACTTGGTAATGGTAATCCTGTACCACAAATCTGAGGTACTCCTGGCGAGGATGGTAAATGGGGACATGCAGGTAAGCATCCTTGATGTCCCAGGATACCATGTAATCCCCCTCGTCCAGGCTTGGAATAACCGCCCTGAGCGATTCCATCTTGAACTTGAATTTTTGTGTTCAAGGATTTTAAATATAAAATGGGTCACACCGAACCATGCGGTTTCGGTACCCCAACCCGTGTGGAATAGTAACCCCGTCCTTGTTGAAGTAGGGGCACCTTGAGTATTACCTGCTGGGAATACCGCTTATTAATTGCCTCTAGTACAGCCTCCCTGCCTGAGGGAGTTGTCAGCAAGGCATATTTTAGGAAACGGCTGGGGGGAGACATCTCGAATTCCAGCTTGTACCCCTGAAATACTACTTGAAAGAAACAGGGATCCACCTGTGAGCGAGCCCACTAATTGCTGAAATTTTTGAGACGGCCCCCCACCGTACCTGGCTACACCTGTGGAGCACCCGCGTCATGGTGTGGCCTCACAGGAGGCGGGGGAAGAATCTTGATTCTGGGAACAGGCTGACTGGTGCAGCTTTTTTCCCTCTACCCTTGTCTCTGTACAGAAAGGAAGCGCCATTTGACCTGCTTGCTTTTCTGAAGCCGAAAGGACTGTACCTTTGTCTGTGAGGAAACCTGAGGTAAAATTATTTCTTCCCAGCAGTTGCTGTGGATACGAGGTCCCAGAGACCATCCCCAAATAATTCCTCACCCTTATAAGGCTCTCTATGCGCTTTTTAAGTCAGCATCACCTGTCCAGTGACAGGTCTCTAATACCCTCCTGACAGAATGGTCATTACATTTATTTTGGATGCCAGCCGGCAAAATATCCCTCTGTGCATCCCCCATATATAAGACGACGTCTTTAATATGTTTTTATGTTTGCCAACTAGTATCCCTGTTTGACAGGGTCACCGACCACGCTGCAGCAGCACTATCTGCAGGTCTCAGTCTAGTACCTGAGTGTGTAAATACAGACTTCAGGATAGCCTCCTGTTTTTTATCAACAGGTACCTATTAAAGTGGCCGTATCCTAAGACGGCAGTGCCACCTTTTTTGACAAACGTGTGAGCGCCTTATCCACCCTAGGGGATATCTCCCAGCGTAACTTATCCACCTGGCGGGAAAGGGTACGCCATCAGTAACTTTTTATAAATTACCAGTTTCTTAACGGGGGAACCCACGCTTTCACACACTTCATTTATTCATCTGATGGGGGAACAAAACACTGCCTGTTTTTTCTCCCCAAACCTAAAACCCATTTTTAGAGGTGCTTGGGTTAAAGTCAGAAATGTATAACACATTTTTTATTGCCGGGATCACGTCACGGATGTTCCTAGTGGATTGTGTATATGTCTCCACCTTGTCGACACTGGAGTCAGACTCCGTGTCGACATCTGTGTCTGCCATCTGAGAGAGCGAGCGTTTTTGAGCCCCTGATGGCCTTTGAGACGCCTGGGCAGGCGCGGGCTGCGAAGCCGGCTGTCCCACAGCTGTTACGTCATCCACCCTTTTATGTAAGGAGTTGACACTGTCGGTTAATACCTTTCACCTATCCATCCACTCTGGTGTCGGCCCCACAGGGGGCGACATCACATATATCGGCCTCTGTTCTGTCACCATATAAGCCTCCTCATTCAACATGTCGACACAGCCGTACCGACACACCGCAGACACACAGGGAATGCTCTAAATGAGGACAGGACCCACAAAAGCCCTTTGGGGGGACAGAGTAAGAGTATGCCAGCACACACCAGAGCGCTATATATATACAGGGACTAACTGAGTTATGTCCCTAATAGCTTTTATATAATATACTGTTTACAGTGCCAATTTTAATGCCCCCCCTCTCTTTTCCCTCTTACTGTACTGTAGAATTGCAGGGAAGAGCCAGGGAGCTTCCCTCCAGCCGAGCTGTGAGGGAAAAATGGCGCCAGTGTGCTGAGGAGATAGGCTCCGCCCCTTTTTCGCGGCCTATTCTCCCGTTTTTTATGGAATTCTGGCAGGGGTATTTACCTCATATATAGCCCCTGGGGCCATATATTGAGGTATTTTAGCCAGCCAAGGTGTTTTTATTGCTGCCTCAGGGCGCCCCCCCCAGCGCCCTGCACCCTCAGTGACCGGAGTGTGAAGTGTGTGAGAGGAGCAATGGCGCACAGCTGCAGTGCTGTGCGCTACCTTGGTGAAGACAGAGTCTTCATGCCGCCGATTTTCCGGACCATCTTCTTGCTTCTGGCTCTGTAAGGGGGACGGCGACGCGGCTCCGGGACCGAACATCAAGGCTGGGCCTGCGGTCGATCCCTCTGGAGCTAATGGTGTCCAGTAGCCTAAGAAGCCCAATCCGGCTGCAAGCAGGCGAGTTCGCTTCTTCTCCCCTTAGTCCCTCGCTGCAGTGAGCCTGTTGCCAGCAGGTCTCACTGAAAATAACAAATTCTAAGACTATAACTTTCTAAGAGCTCAGGAGAGCCCCTAGTGTGCATCCAACCTCGGCCGGGCACGAAATCTAACTGAGGCTTGGAGGAGGGTCATAGTGGGAGGAGCCAGTGCACACCAGGTAGTCTAAGATCTTTCTAGAGTGCCCAGCCTCCTTCGGAGCCCGCTATTCCCCATGGTCCTTACGGAGTTCCCAGCATCCACTAGGACGTTAGAGAAAATATATTGACAATCAGAAGCAAATCTTGTCACTCACCACATCAGTTACCCTAAGGATGACCTATAAATACAATTTACTTAATTTAATATTTCTTTAAAATATTTTCAATAAGAAACTATTGGCTTAGGGGTGCCGCGAAAAAAATTCTGATACTCTAGGGTGCCGTGATTCAAAAAAGTTCGGGAACCACTGGACTACGAGAAAATGATTTACCGGTAGGTAATTAAAAATAAGATTTTACTCACCGGTAAATCTATTTCTCGTAGTCCGTAGTGGATGCTGGGGACTCCGTTAGGACCATAGGGAATAGCGGCTCCGCAGGAGACTGGGCACAACTAAGAAAGCTTTAGGACTACCTGGTGTGCGCTGGCTCCTCCCTCTATGACCCTCCTCCAGACCTCAGTTAGGATACTGTGCCCGGAAGAGCTGACACAATAAGGAAAGGATTTGGAATCCCGGGTAAGACTCATACCAGCCACACCGTATAACTCGTGATACTATACCCAGTTAACAGTATGAAATATAACTGAGCCTCTCAACAGATGGCTCAACAATAACCCTTTAGATAACAATAACTATATACAAGTATTGCAGACAATCCGCACTTGGGATGGGCGCCCAGCATCCACTACGGACTACGAGAAATAGATTTACCGGTGAGTAAAATCTTATTTTCTCTAATGTGCTAAGTGGATGCTGGGGACTCCGTAAGGACCATGGGGATTATACCAAAGCTCCCAAACGGGCGGGAGAGTGCGGATGACTCTGCAGCACCGAATGAGCGAACTTTAGGTCCTCCTCAGCCAGGGTATCAAACTTGTAGAAGTTAGCAAATGTGTTTGACCCCGACCAAGTAGCTGCTCGGCAAAGATGCAAAGCCGAGACCCCTCGGGCTGCCGCCCAAGAAGAGCCCACCTTCCTCGTGTAATGGGCTTTCACTGATCTAGGATGCGGCAATCCTCTGGGTCTGATACATCATCATCCGTATCATCTTGCAGGATTTGGGCCAGAGTACGCTTCTGTGGAAAAGTGGCAGGGGTCTAAGACGCTGGAATGAACAGTGAATCTCTATTCATCAGGTCACCAACAGATTGCCATAAGTATTGCGTCCCCTTCTCATTTTGGGATAATTTATTCTAAAAATTTGAAATCATCCCTTTTAATGAATCTAACCATACTGATTCAGATCCACTAGCCTGAGAATGTGTACTATCCTGAGTACACGGTAATGATCCCTCAGATTGAGAAAAACACTCCTTTGACATAGAAAATGTAAAAGAACACACACACACACACACACACACACACACACACAGGAATAGGTTAAAAACAGTTAACCCACACAGAGCCCTTCTAGGGAAACACAGAGTATAATGGAGCCAGCTACACAGCGCCGCTATAGCTAAAGAACAAGTTTAGCTGGCTCACAAACTAAGTACCCTTAATAGGGTTTAGTACACCAAATATTGCTCCCCCCCTACTATGACCCCAGGGTACCACTGAGGTGTTATGGAGTCCTTGTGGAAGAGCTGCGCTGCCCTGTCATTCTGCCTGTGTATAGCTGCAGAGAGAAAATGGCGCTGGTGAGCAGATGGATCCGCTCATAGTAAAGCCCCGCCCCCTTAATAGTGCATGGTCTTCCCGAGTTATTTTATACTGGCTGAGGTAAATATTCTGTTCTACAGTGGGTTAAAACCCCTGTAGTGTATTGCCAGTGTGGGTATCATTAGTGGCTTCAGCTCACCCCTCACAGCGGTCACACAGTGTCTCTGGAGCGCAGCCTGCATGTCAGCACTGCGCTCCTACCCTTGCGCCGCATTACAGCCGGCGACCCGCTTACTGGGACGCCAGCCACCTACTCACCACTTTTCTGACTACTGGCTCTGTTAAAGGAGGCTGCGTGTTGGGGGTTTGTACGCTCGCCATGGTGGGGCTTGCGAATAGGACCCTCAGGAGCTCAGTGTCCTGTCAGCGGGGAACGGGACCATTAACCCTAGGGAGGGTGGGCCGTCCGTCCCCCCTAAGTCCCACGAAGCAGGCAGTCTGGTGCCAACCAGACCTGCCTGAAAATTAAAAAAAAAAAAAAAAAATGCAGAAAACTCTTCAGGAGCTCCCCAAGCATGACCGGCTCCTCCGGGCACATTTTTTAAACTGAGTCTGGTAGGAGGGGCATAGAGGGTGGAGCTAGCCCACACTATCAAATACTTAAAGTGCCCTTGGCTCCAAGTGGACCCGTCTATACCCCATGGTACTAATGTGGACCCCAGTATCCTCTAGGACGTAAGAGAAAAGCTGTTTCAGGGCTGCCTAGTGCAGCCCCGTTAAGAGACCTGCTTCATACAGGCACCAACTCTAAAACTGAGCTCAAAGTGCCTGGAGGCGGGGTATAGAGGAGACCCCGCAATGCATTCTGGGACAGTCTAAAGCTTTAGCCCGTTGGTGCCTCTGGATAAAGATCCATCTCTACACCCCGATGTATTCCCTGTGGAACACCGTGTACCCCGCTGCAGAATTTTTTTTTTTGTGTTTTTTTAAACATCTGATCACCAGCATCAGAACATTGGACCATCGAGAACCATCCTGACCAACCAGGTACACACTGGTTGAATGGGGAGGGGGTTTAAATAGGATTTTAATCACCTACCGGTAAAACCTTTTCTCGTAGTCTTAGAGGATGCTGGGGTCCACATTAGTACCATGGGGTATAGACAGGTCCCTTGGGAGCCATGGGCACTTCAAGAGTTTAATAGTGTGGGCTGGCTCCTCCCTCTATGCCCTTCTTACCAGCCTCGGTCTAGAAACTGTGCCCGAGGAGACAGACATACTTAGAGTGAAGGAAATATACAGATGGTGGTGAGACTCACACCAGATCACACATAACAAGGCAAACTAAGCTGAACAGCTTGAACAATCCAGCAACGGCTGAACAACATTACTTAACCAAGTAACAATGCAGTACTTAACCAAGTAAAAAGGCAGTACAGACCCAAGTAACAACTGCACGAAAACGAAGCGCTGGGAGGGAGCCCAGCATCCTCTACGGACTACGACAGTGGTTCCCAAACTGTGTGCCGTGGCACCCTGGGGTGCCCCGGGACACTTGCAGGGGTGCCTTGGGTTGGTGGTCCAGAACCAATTCAAATTCTGCATGGTCAATGTAAAAAGCAAAGCCAGTGTTAATGGCTGCCAATCATAAAATATATTGACAATCAGAAGCAAATCTTGTCACTCACCACATCAGTTACCCTAAGGATGACCTATAAATACAATTTACTTAATTTAATATTTCTTTAAAATATTTTCAATAAGAAACTATTGGCTTAGGGGTGCCGCGAAAAAAATTCTGATACTCTAGGGTGCCGTGATTCAAAAAAGTTCGTGAACCACTGGACTACGAGAAAATGATTTACCGGTAGGTAATTAAAAATAAGATTTTACTCACCGGTAAATCTATTTCTCGTAGTCCGTAGTGGATGCTGGGGACTCCGTTAGGACCATGGGGAATAGCGGCTCCGCAGGAGACTGGGCACAACTAAGAAAGCTTTAGGACTACCTGGTGTGCGCTGGCTCCTCCCTCTATGACCCTCCTCCAGACCTCAGTTAGGATACTGTGCCCGGAAGAGCTGACACAATAAGGAAAGGATTTGGAATCCCGGGTAAGACTCATACCAGCCACACCGTATAACTCGTGATACTATACCCAGTTAACAGTATGAAATATAACTGAGCCTCTCAACAGATGGCTCAACAATAACCCTTTAGATAACAATAACTATATACAAGTATTGCAGACAATCCGCACTTGGGATGGGCGCCCAGCATCCACTACGGACTACGAGAAATAGATTTACCGGTGAGTAAAATCTTATTTTCTCTAATGTGCTAAGTGGATGCTGGGGACTCCGTAAGGACCATGGGGATTATACCAAAGCTCCCAAACGGGCGGGAGAGTGCGGATGACTCTGCAGCACCGAATGAGCGAACTTTAGGTCCTCCTCAGCCAGGGTATCAAACTTGTAGAAGTTAGCAAATGTGTTTGACCCCGACCAAGTAGCTGCTCGGCAAAGATGCAAAGCCGAGACCCCTCGGGCTGCCGCCCAAGAAGAGCCCACCTTCCTCGTGTAATGGGCTTTCACTGATCTAGGATGCGGCAATCCAGCCGCAGAATGTGCAAGCTGAATCGTACTACAGATCCAGCGAGCAATAGTCTGCTTTGAAGCAGGAGCACCCAACTTGTTGGGTGCATACAGGATAAATAGCGAGTCAGTTTTCCTGACACTAGCTGTCCTGGAAACATAAATTTTCAGGGCCCTGACTACGTCCAGCAACTTGGAATCCTCCAAGTCTTTAGTAGCCGCAGGCACCACAATAGGTTGGTTCAAATGAAAAGCGGATACCACCTTAGGAAGAAATTGGGGACGAGTCATCAATTCCGCCCTATCCATATGGAAAATCAGATGAGGGCTTTTACATGACAAAGCCGCCAATTCTGACACACGCCTGGCCGAAGCCAAGGCCAACAGCATGACCACTTTCCACGTGAGATATTTTAGTTCCACGGTTTTAAGTGGTTCAAACCAATGTGACTTTAGGAAATCCAACACCACGTTGAGATCCCAAGGTGCCACTGGAGGCACAAAAGGGGGCTGAATATGCAGCACTCCCTTTACAAATGTCTGAACTTCAGGCAGTGAAGCTAGTTCTTTCTGGAAGAAAATCGACAGAGCCGAAATCTGGACCTTAATGGAACCCAATTTTAGGCCCATAGTCACTCCTGACTGTAGGAAGTGCAGAAATCGACCCAGCTGAAATTCCTCTGTTGGGGCCTTCCTGGCCTCACACCACGCAACATATTTTCGCCAAATGCGGTGATAATAGTTTGCGGTTACTTCTTTCCTAGCTTTAATTAGCGTAGGAATTACTTCCTCCGGAATGTCCTTTTCCTTCAGGATCCGGCGTTCAACCGCCCTGCCGTCAACGCAGCCGCGGTAAGTCTTGGAACAGACACGGACCCTGCTGCAGCAGGTCCTGTCTGAGCGGTAGAGGCCATGGGTCCTCTGAGATTATTTCTTGAAGTTCCGGGTACCAAGTTCTTCTTGGCCAATCTGGAACAATGAGTATAGTACTTACTCCTCTTTTCCTTATTATCCTCAGTACCTTGGGTATGAGAGGAAGAGGAAGGAACACATAAACCGACTGGTACACCCACAGTGTCACTAGAGCGTCCACAGCTATTGCCTGAGGGTCTCTCGACCTGGCGCAATATCTTTCTAGCTTTTTTGTTTAGGCGGGACGCCATCATGTCCACCTGTGGCCTTTCCCAACGGTTTACAATCAGTTGGAAGACTTCTGTATGAAGTCCCCACTCTCCCGGGTGTAGGTCGTGTCTGCTGAGGAAGTCTGCTTCCCAGTTGTCCACTCCCGGAATGAATACTGCTGACAGTGCTAACACGTGATTTTCCGCCCATCGGAGAATCCTTGTGGCTTCTGCCACGCCATCCTGCTTCTTGTGCCGCCCTGTCGATTTACATGGGCGACTGCCGTGATGTTGTCTGATTGGATCATTACCGGCTGGTTTTGAAGCAGGGGTCTTGCCTGACTTAGGGCATTGTAAATGGCCCTTAGTTCCAGAATATTTATGTGTAGGGAAATCTCCTGATTTGACCATAGTCCCTGGACGTTTCTTCCCTGTGTGACTGCCCCCCAGCCTCGAAGGCTGGCGTCCGTGGTCACCAGGACCCAGTCCTGTATGGCGAATCTGCGGCCCTTTTGAAGATGAGCACTCTGCAGCCACCACAGCAGAGATACCCTGGTCCTTGGAGACAGGGTTATCAGCCGATGCATCTGAAGATGCGATCCGGACCACTTGTCCAACAGGTCCCACTGAAAAATTCTTGCATGGAACCTGCCGAATGGAATTGCTTCGTAGGAAGCTACCATTTTTCCCAGGACTCGCGTGCAGTGATGCACCGACACCTGTTTTGGTTTCAGGAGGCCTCTGACTAGAGATGACAGCTCCTTGGCTTTCTCCTCCGGGAGAAACACTTTTTTCTGGTCTGTGTCCAGAACCATACCCAGGAACAGTAGATGCGTCGTAGGAACCAGCTGCGACTTTGGAATATTCAGAATCCAGCCGTGCTGTTGTAGCACTTCCCGAGATAGTGGTACTCTGACAAACAACTGCTCCCTGGACCTCGCCTTTATAAGGAGATTGTCCAAGTACGGGATAATTCTTTCGGCCATTACCTTGGTAAATACCCTCGGTGCCGGGGACAGACCAACGGCAACGTCTGTAATTGGTAATGACAATCCTGTACCACAATTTTGAGGTACTCCTGGTGAGGAGGGTAAATAGGGACATGCAGGTAAGCATCCTTGATGTCCAGTGATACCCTGAAATTCTCCAGGCTTGCAATAATCGCCCTGAGCGATTCCATTTTGAACTTGAACCTTCGTATATAAGTGTTCAAGGATTTCAATTTTAGAATGGGTCTCACTGAACCGTCTGGTTTCGGTACCGCAAACCTTTTTAGAATAGTAACCCCGGCCTTGTTGAAGGAGGGTTACCTTGATTTCACCTGCTGGAAGTACAGCTTGTGAATTGCCGCCAGTACTAACTCCCTATCTCCGAGGGCAGCAGGCAAGGCTGATGTGAGGTAACGGCGAGGGGGAGTCGCCTCGAACTCCAGATTGTATCCCTGTGATACTACTTGCAGAACCCAGGGATCCACCTGTGGGCAAGCCCACTGGTCCCTGAAGTTCCCGAGACGCGCCCCCACCGCACCTGTCTCCACCTGTGGAGCCCCAGCGTCATGCTGTGGACTCAGAGGAAACGGGGGAAGATTTTTGATCCTGGGAACTGGCTGTCTGTGCAGCTTTTTCCCTCTTCCCTTGAGCAGAAAGGAAGCGCCTTTTGGCCCCCTTGCTTTTCTGAAGCCGAAAGGCCTGTACCTGATAATACAGTGCTTTCTTAGGCTGTGAGGAAACCTGAGGTAAAAAAATTTCTTCCCAGCTGTTGCTGTGGATACGAGGTCCCAGAGACCATCCCCAAACAATTCCTCACCCTTATAAGGCAGAATCTCCATGTGCCTTTTAAAGTCAGCATCACCTGTCCACTGCCGGGTCTCTAATACCCTCCTGGCAGAATGGACCTTGCATTAATTCTGGATGCCAGCCGGCAAATATCCCTCTGTGCATCCCTCATATATAAGACTACGTCTTTAATATGCTCTATGTTAGCAAAATATTATCCCTGTCTAGGGTATTAATATTATCTGACAGGGTATCAGACCCTGCTGCAGCAGCACTATTCATGCTGAGGCAATTGCAGGTCTCAGTATAATACCTGACTGTGTATATACAGACTTCAGGATAGCCTCCTGCTTTTTATCAGCAGGCTCCTTCAAAGTGGCCGTATCCTAAGACGGCAGTGCCACCTTTTATGACAAACGTGTGAGCGCCTTATCCACCCTAGGGGATATCTCCCAACGTGACCTATCCTCTGGCGGGAAAGGGTACGCCAGCAGTAACTTTATAGCAATTACCAGTTTCTTATCGGGGGAACCCACGCTTCTTCACACACTTCATTCACTCATCTGATGGGGGAACAAAACACCGGCTGCTTTTTCTCCCCAAACATAAAACCCCTTTTATGTGGTACTTGGGTTAATGTCAGAAATGTGTAACACATTTTTTATTGCCGAGATCATGCAACGGATGTTTCTAGTGGATTGTGTATATGTCTCAACCTCGTCGACACTGGAGTCAGACTCCGTGTCGACATCTGTGTCTGCCATCTGAGGTAACGGGCGTTTTTTGAGCCCCTGATGGCCTTTGAGACGCCTGGGCAGGCGCGGGCTGAGAAGTCGGCTGTCCCACAGCTGTTACGTCATCCAGCCTTTTATGTAAGGAGTTGACATTGTCGGTTAATACCTTCCACCTATCCATCCACTCTGGTGTCGACCCCACAGGGGGCGACATCCCATTTATCGACCTCTGCTCCGCCTCCATATAAGCCTCCTCATCAAACATGTCGACACAGCCGTACCGACACACCGCACACACACAGGGAATGCTCCGACTGAGGACAGGACCCCACAAAGCCCTTTGGGGAGACAGAGAGAGAGAGTATGCCAGCACACACCAGAGCGCTATATAATGTAGGGATTAACACTATAACTGAGTGAATTTTCCCTTATAGCTGCTTGTATACACAATATTGCGCCTAAATTTAGTGCCCCCCTCTCTTTTTAACCCTTTGAGCCTGAAAACTACAGGGGAGAGCCTGGGGAGCTGTCTTCCAGCTGCACTGTGAAGAGAAAATGGCGCCAGTGTGCTGAGGGAGATAGCCCCGCCCCTTTTTCGGCAGACTTTTCTCCCGCTTTTTTATGGATTCTGGCAGGGGTATTTATCACATATATAGCCTCTGGGACTATATATTGTAATGATTTTGCCAGCCAAGGTCTTAATATTGCTGCTCAGGGCGCCCCCCCCCCCAGCGCCCTGCACCCATCAGTGACCGGAGTGTGAGGTGTACATGAGGAGCAATGGCGCACAGCTGCAGTGCTGTGCGCTACCTTGGTGAAGACTGAAGTCTTCTGCCGCCGATTTTCCGGACCATCTTCTTGCTTCTGGCTCTGTAAGGGGGACGGCGGCGCGGCTCCGGGAACGAACACCAAGGACGGGTCCTGCGGTCGATCCCTCTGGAGCTAATGGTGTCCAGTAACCTAAGAAGCCCAAGCTAGCTGCAAGCAGGTAGGTTCGCTTCTTCTCCCCTTAGTCCCTCGTTGCAGTGAGCCTGTTGCCAGCAGGTCTCACTGTAAAATAAAAAACCTAAAATATACTTTCTTTCTAGGAGCTCAGGAGAGCCCCCAGTGTGCATCCAGCTCGGCCGGGCACAAAAATCTAACTGAGGTCTGGAGGAGGGTCATAGTGGGAGGAGCCAGTGCACACCAGGTAGTCCTAAAGCTTTCTTTAGTTGTGCCCAGTCTCCTGCGGAGCCGCAATTCCCCATGGTCCTTACGGAGTTCCCAGCATCCACTAGGACGTCAGAGAAATGGGGACATGTAGGTAAGCATCCTTGATGTCCAGTGATACCATGTAATCCCCTTCCCCAAGGCTTGAAATAACCGCCCTGAGCGATTCCATCTTGAACTTGAACCTTTTTATATAGGTGTTCAAGGATTTCAAATTTAAAATGGGTCTCACCGAACCGTCCGGTTTCGGTACCACAAACATTGTGGAATAGTAACCCCTTCCTTGTTGAAGGAGGGGTACCTTGACTATCACCTGCTGAGAATACAGCTTGTGAATTGCCTCTAGCACTGCCTCCCTGTCTGAGGGAGTTGTTGGCAAGGCAGATTTGAGGAAACGGCGAGGGGGAGACGTCTCGAATTCCAGCTTGTACCCCTGAGATACCACTTGTAGAATCCAGGGATCCACCCGTGAGCGAGCCCACTGATCGCTGAAGTTCTTGAGACGGGCCCCCACCGCACCTGGCTCCGCCTGTGGAGTCCCAGCGTCATGCGGTGGACTTAGAGGAAGCGGGGGAGGACTTTTGTTCCTGGAAACTGACTGTATTTTGCAGCTTTTTCCCTCTACCTCTGCCTCTGGGCAGAAAGGACGCGCCTCTAACCCGCTTGCCTTTTTGTGGCCGAAAGGACTGTACCTGATAATACGGTGCTTTCTTTGGCTGTGAGGGAACATGGGGTAAAAATGTTGACTTCCCAGCTGTTGCTGTGGAAACTAGGTCAGAGAGACCATCCCCAAACAACTCCTCACCCTTGTAAGGCAAAACTTCCATTAGCCTTTTAGAATCTGCATCCCCTGTCCACTGCCGAGTCCATAAACCCCTCCTGGCAGAAATGGACATTGCACTTATTTTAGATGCCAGCCGGCAAATATCCCTCTGTGCATCTCTCATGTATAAGACTGCGTCTTTAATATGCTCTATGGTTAGCAATATAGTGTCCCTGTCTAAGGTATCAATATTTTCTGACAGGGAATCTGACCACGCAGCTGCAGCACTGCACATCCATGCTGAAGCAATAGCTGGTCTCAGTATAATACCTGAGTGTGTATAAACAGACTTCAGGATAGCCTCCTGCTTCCTATCAACAGGTTCCTTTAGGGCGGCCGTGTCCAGAGACGGTAGTGCCACCTTCTTTGACAGGCGTGTGAGCGCTTTATCCACCCTAGGGGATGTCTCTAAACGTGACCTATCCTCTGGCGGGAAAGGGTACGCCATTAGTAACTTTTTAGAAATTACCAGTTTCTTATCGGGGGAAGCCCACGCTTCTTCACACACTTCATTTAATTCATCAGAAGGGGGAAAAACCACTGGTAGTTTTTTCTCCCAAAACACAATACCCTTTTTTGTGGTACCTGGGGTAATATCAGAAATGTGCAACACATTTTTCATTGCCGTAATCATGTAACGGGTGGCTCTATTGGAATGTACACTAGTCTCATCATCGTCGACACTGGAGTCAGTATCCATGTTGACATCTGTGCCTGCCATCTGAGGTAGCGGGTGTTTTAGAGCCCCTGATGGCTTTTGAGACACCTGGGCAGGCACGAGCTGAGAAGCCGGCTGTCCCACATCTGCTATGTCGTCAAACCTTTTATGTAAGGAATTGACACTGTCACGTAATTCCTTCCACATGTCCATCCATTCAGGTGTCGGCCCCGCAGGGGGTGACATCACATTTATCGGCACCTGCTCCGCCTCCACATAAGCCTCCTCATCAAACATGTCGACACAGCCGTACCGACACACCGCACACACACAGGGAACGCTCTGACTGACGACAGGACCCCACAAAGCCCTTTGGGGAGACAGAGCCAGCACACACCAGAGCGCTATATAAAACAGGGATACACACTACACAGTGATTTTTCCCCTATAGCTGCTTATATAACACAGATTGCGCCAAAATTTAGTGCCCCCCCTCTCTTTTTTACCCTATGTAGTCTGGAACTGCAGGGGAGAGCCTGGGGAGCGATCCTTCCAGCGGAGCTGTGAGGGAAAATGGCGCCAGTGTGCTGAGGGAGATGGCCCCGCCCCTTTTCCGGCGGACTTCTCCCGCTTTTTTTATACAGTTATGGCAGGGGATTTTACACATATATAGCCTTAAAAGACTAAATTATGTGTTAGTTTGCCAAGTAAGGTACTCATATTGCAGCCCAGGGCGCCCCCCCCCCCAGCGCCCTGCACCCATCAGTGACCGGAGTATGTGGTGTGCATGGGGAGCAATGGCGCACAGCTGCAGTGCTGTGCGCTACCTTAATTAAGACCGAAGTCTTCTGCCGCCGATTTCCAGGAACGTCTTCTTGCTTCTGGCTCTGCTAGGGGGACGGCGGCGCGGCTCCGGGACCGGACGACCGAGGCTGGGCCTGTGTTCGATCCCTCTGGAGCTAATGGTGTCCAGTAGCCTAGAAGCCCAAGCTAGCTGCAAGCAGGTAGGTTCGCTTCTCTCCCCTAGGTCCCTCGTAGCAGTGAGTCTGTTGCCAGCAGATCTCACTGAAAATAAAAAACCTAAATATTACTTTCTTTCTAAGAGCTCAGGAGAGCCCCTAGTGTGCATCCAGCTCGGCCGGGCACAAAATTCTAACTGCGGTCTGGAGGAGGGTCATAGAGGGAGGAGCCAGTGCACACCAGGTAGTCCTAAAGCTTTCTTAGTTGTGCCCAGTCTCCTGCGGAGCCGCTATTCCCCATGGTCCTTACGGAGTCCCCAGCATCCACTTAGGACGTTAGAGAAATCCTATTTTCTCTTACGTCCTAGAGGATGCCGGGGTCCACATTAGTACCATGGGGATGTACCAAAGCTACCAGTACGGGCAGGAGAGCAAGGAGGCTCCTGCAGAACTGACTGACCGAACGTTAGGTCCTCAGAGGCCAAAGTATCGAACAATATTGGTCTGACCGAAGCGTCCGGTTTCGGTACGACAAAGAGGTTTGAGTAGTAACCCTTGTTTTCCAGATGAGGTGGAACGGGAACAATGACATACCTATTCCAATTTTTGAATGGCTTCCTGTAGGATAGCCCTTTCTGTCAGCAAAGCTGGTAAGCCCGATTTGAAGAATCTGTGATGTGAGAGTTCTTGTAACTCTAGTCTGTACCCCTGGGACACGATATCCTGTACCCAGGGATCCAGGCCAGATGACGCCCACCTGCCCGATCTCCAGGCTGGGAGGCCCACCGTCATGCGGAGGACTTGGAGGAAACAGAACCAGGCTTCTGTTCCTGGGAACCTGCAGGTGCAGGTTTTCTGGATTTTCCTCAACCACCTCTGAAGAAAGTGGTAGGGGGCTTGGACTTTTTAACATTCGCGGTCTGCAAGGACCGCAGTGTAGACGAAGAAAAGGATTTCTTCGGTGTCTCAGTGGCTGAGGGAAGATAGGTTGACTTACCCGCGGTTGCCGTAGAGATCCACGCATCCCAATGCTTCCCCAAATAGAGCCTGACCTGTGGAGGGTAGGTTCTCCACACTTTCCTTGGATTCCGCATCTGCTGACCATTGGCGCAACCAGAGTCCCCTGCGTGCCGAGACAGCCAAGACGTCCTCGCGTTCAGATGACCCAGGTCCTTCATGGCCTCCACCATGAAACCTGCAGAATCCTGTATGTGACGTAAAAACATATCTATGTCACCTCTATCCAAAGAATCTAAATCCTCTTGCAAAGTGCCTGACCACTTTACTATTTATTATCCATGCACAGGCAATAGTGAGCCTTAGCGCCAGGGTCGGACTGGCCCACAGGGGTACCAGGGAAACCACCAGTAGGCCCCACTGCCTAGGGGCCCACTCCTTCCTCTAGGGATCAGGTTCCAGACTGTGCACTTGTATTATACATGGCAGATATGTTGCATTACACTGCACTAGACTATTGTGTATTTCAAGCCTCTGTGGAGGCTGGCCACACCCCCTTTCTAGGCTTGCCACACCCCTACGTATGGGCCCCTATAACTGCATTCCCTGGTGGGCCCTTCATGCCCCAGTCCGACACTGCTTAAGGTGGGTACACACTAACAGATATATCTGCAGATCAATTGATCTGCAGATATATCTATGGGCGGATCGAGCAGTGTGTTCAGCATACACACTTCTCGATCCGTCGGGGACTGAAGTCATGAACTGGGCGGGCCTGTACACACGCCCGCCCAGTTCACCTGTCAATCACCGCCGGCCGCCGCAGCATGTGTACGGGCGGTCGGCCGACCGCCCCGTACACACACAGCGACGCGCCAATATATCGGTAGATATATTGGCTGTCGGCTGTGCTGCGCGGCCGACGCGATACGTCTGTGAACGACGGAGTTTACAGACGTATCGGCCGTACACACTGGCCGACGGTCCCGCGATATATCGGCCGTTCAGGAGAACGGCCGATATATCGACCAGTGTGTACGGGCCTTTAGCGCCACACCTGAAGCAATGTATATGGATTTGAGCGTAGTCTCAATCTTGCGATCTGCTGGTTCTTTCAAAGCGATAGACCCAGGGACAGGTAAAACCACCTTTTTCGACAATCTAGATACAGAAGCGTCTACTATGGAAGGGGGTTTTCCCACTTTTTCCTATTCTCCTCAGGGAAAGGAAAAGCAATGAGAATCCTTTTTGGGATCTCAAATTTTTTCTCTGGGTTTTCCCAGGATTTTTCAAACAATGCGTTTAATTCTTTAGAAGCAGGGAAGGTAAGGGAGGGTTTCTTATTGTCTGTAAAGTAAGCTTTCTCAACCTGCTCAGGGACTTTGTCAGAAATTTGTAAAACATCTCTAATGGCCTCAATCATTTAGCAAGGGATGCCTCCCCCCCTCATATATCCCTGTTACCGTCTCCCGTATTAGAGTTGTTATCAGTGTCTACTTGCATTATCTGGGCAAGAGCACATTTTTCCTGGCATATACCAGGGGACCTTAAGGAGGTACACGACAAAATGTCTACAGATTTCCTCAAAACCTGTGTTTCAGTCTCATTATGAGCTATCCTAGACGAAATCTGGGATATAATTCCCTTAATTGAAGCCACACATAATGGTGCGAATTCAACAGGCTGAGACATTATATTACATTCCTGAGTACATGGAATGGATTCCTCTGGAGAAGATATATACTCTGCAGCTCAAGACACAGAGTCCCTGGAGATGGCAATGTGAGATATATACACACACACAGGAAAATGTCAGACACCGTTTCCCCCAAGTACCTTCAGAGAGACACAGTGTTAATGAAGCCAGCACACAAAGCGCCCAGTAGGCAGTTAGAACAATTAAAGCCTGGCGCTGACTGAGTGACCTTAATAGACCACCCAGTGAATTATGTGATAAAACACTCTCCCCCCTTTTATAACCCTCATAGGATAGCTGGAGTTATGTGGAGGGTCAGCGCTCCCAGTCAGAGTCTCTGTGTGTGATCTGTAGGGAGAAAGTGGCGCTAGGGAGGTGCTGGATCTGCTCTGAGGAGAAGCCCCGCCCCCTGTAATGGCACGTCTTCCCGCTCTGCTGAGATTATACTGGCCTGAGGTAAAACACTTGCTAGCAGCAGAACACAGTCCCCAATAGCCAAATTGACCAATTCTGAGGGTATTGCGCTGGCCCATAGCTCCCCTCACAGCGCCGCACATCTGTACCTCTGAGCCCTCCAGAGCGCAGCTTCAGCGCTGCGCTCCCAACCTTATGCCGCCATTCTCGTCATACTCACCACCGCGATCTTCTGGCTCTGTTAGGGGGTGGCGGCATGCTGCGGGAGTGAGTGGTCACCTCGGGGGTTTGCGATCATCACCCTCAGGAGCTCAGTGTCCTGTCAGTGGAGATAGTGGCTATTAACCTCAAGGGTTGGATACTACTCCCCACCCTAAGTCCCACGAAGCAGGGAGGCTGTTGCTAGCAGCCTCCCTGTGCCTAGCATCTCTTAAAAAAACAATAAAACCGAAAAGCTCTAGGAACTCCCCTAGCTGTGACCGACTCCACCGGGCAAATTTTCTAAACTGAGTCTAGTAGGAGAGGCATAGAGGGAGGAGCCAGCCCACACTACTAAACTCTTAAAGTGCCCATGGCTCCCAAGGTACCCATCTATACCCCATGGTACTAATGTGAACCCCAGCATCCTCTAGGACGTAAGAGAAATTTACAATTCCCAGGCAGCTGATCCTCTATGCAGCCACCGGGTGGGGGGGTCCTGCCGTGCTGACCGATCAGTAGTGACTGGCAGCAAGGCAGACACTTGGGGATGGTGCAGAGAGGTCAGGTGGTCCTTTTGTGAGAGGCAGCTGCTGGAAGATTACTTACCGACAGTCGGACACTCTGTCTCTCTGACTGGTTGCATCGTTTGCCGCCAGATCAGATAATGCACTGCCTGGAGTGGTCACAAATGATGCAACCATGCCAGGCAAGTGGATAAGAGATAAAAATGATGTCACTGTGACATTCCCAGTATCCCCTCACCTCTCCAGTCAAGTCCCTGTGCTAGTAATGGAGATAAGAGCGATATCACTGTGGCACTCCCAGACTCCTCACCTCCCCAGTCAGCAGGTAGAGGATTTTCAGGGTGAGATTTACTATTCTCTCAGTCATGTGTCTTCTGTCTTGGTCCATCCTTGAACCAGAACACGTCTCAGCCTCACGTGACTTCTAGCAAGACTCTGGTTTACCTTGGCTCAATTGTCTAGGAATAAATATAATAAACATCATGAGTAGTAAAGTGAAAATGTCCGATATGTGAATGATCAACTGGAACATAATCTACTAAACCAGTGGTTCCCAAACTTTTTGGACTCGTAGCACCCTAGAGTATCAGAATTTTATTCACGGCACCCCTAGGCCAAAAATTTCTTAGCGATAAATTTTGAAATGAATATTAAATCAAAAATTGTGTTTATATGTCATCTTTAGGTTCCACTGTGTGGTGAGGAACAAGATCTGCTTCTGTTTGTCCACATATTTTATGATTGGCACCCAACAGCACTGGTTTTGCTTATTACATTGACCAGAAATAATTTTGATTGGTCCTGGACCACCAACCCGAGGCACCCCTGCAAGTGTTCTGAGGCACCCCAGGGTGCCTAGGCACACAGTTTGAGAACCACTGTACTAAACCATCAAAGACAAATCAGAAATATTGGGGGAAAAGCATTATTAGGGCACATATCATGCGAGTAAAGTAGCTCCTGCTTCGCTGTTTATCAAGGGAAGCAGAATGCTATAGCAAAAAGATATATTAATAACACAGCCACTGGAGTGGGGAAGATAACACCCCCCCTCCCATCCCATAGCAAATCAGCCTAGTGCTGCTCTATGTTATCTGCTCTAATAACGTCTTCAATGTGGCTCCGAACACAATATGTCTGGGGCTACCTGGAGTGCTGCATATACACCCACTTACTTCGTGTGAGACGACTTGCCCCTAATACCCCTTTCACACCACACAAATAACCTGGTATCGACCCGGCATATTGCCGGGTCGGCGTGCGGTGTGAAAGAGGCTCTGCCAAAATCGCGGGTCGCCTGACCCGGCAATTCAACCCGGGAATAAAGCAGTGTTATACCCAGGTTGAGTACCGGGTCAGTGGCTGCGTAAACGGGCTCCCAGGTCGATGCGACACGGGACCCGTTTACTAGACAGGGAGAGGCGGCGCGGAGATGAGCTCATCTCCCAGCGCTGCCTCCATCCCCCCACCCCCACTGCAATGGCAACCCGCCCGGCTTATTGCCAAGTCGGGAAAGCAGCTGCCAATGCCAGATCCCACCCGGGAAGGACCCACTTCCAATTCCCAGGTTGGATACGGCATTGGCAGTGTGAAAGGGGTATAACTGAATCTATGGATAGGTTGTAAATCAGACATTTATTTTAGTTGCCACTACCGAGTCGTGCCACGGCATGGCGCGACTTGAAGGGTGGTTTGGCGTGACCGCAGCAAGGATGTAAGAGGATACATATGTAAATCTGTCTTTTCTAAATATAAGCATATATTATTGAACATGAACTTATTCCTTAAAAGAATCCTACGCTAATAAGCTAGGACACTGATATCTCAGAAAGTCAGGTTCTAAAGGAGACCTGTACTCTATGTCTATGCCCGCTACGGGGGGATGTGACACTACAGGATACGGCAGAACATAGGAACCATACATTGCTTATAACAAGTCTATGGCAGAACCGGTATTTGTTTGGATGGTCGTCCATGTTATGGTCGACACTGACATGGTCGACGCGTGAACATGGTCGACACATGAAAAGGTCGACATGATTTTTTTCACATTTTTCTTTCTTTTGGAGAATTTTTCCATACTTTATGATCCACGTGGACTACGATTGGGAACAGTAATATGTGCCGAGCACAACAGTAGCGGAGGCACCTTGTCCAAAGCATGGTGAGACTGACTGTAGCTGGGTTACATGCTCCTCTGCTTCTCTCATCGCCTACCTATGAGGATACTCACCCCCCGCCAGCTCTCACCCACAGGGGGTTACACACCCGGTTCCCCTCCAGTACATGTATACCCCCTGACATCATCAGGGGGCATCAGATCACGTGATCAGATCATCCTCATGTTACAGGAGAGCAGAGCTAACGTGAAACAAGAAATGGCCACCGCTCCCCTACTAACTACAGTACACAACTAGGAACATATAAGTGTATGTACTCTAATGTCCAGCACATATACCCCCATACCCACAGTCACTGCCCAACATTACATCCTTATATAACCTCATGCCCAGCATATATACCCGCAGGCAGTGCCCAGCACTACACATTCACATATACGGACCCGGGCACACCTTATATTTATTACCAGTTATTTATATAGCGCACACATATTCCTCAGCGCTTTACAGAGAATATTTTCCCATTCACATCAGTCCCTGCCGCAGTGGAGCTTACACTCTATATCAGGGCTGGCCAAACCAGTCCTCAAGATCTACTAACAGTTCACATTTTCCAGACCACCTAGCGGGTGCACAGGTGTAGTCATTACTAATTAAGATGTGCTGCATTCATTCCTAACTGACAATTCTACAAATCTCCAGGAGGACTGGAAAACATGAACTGTTGGTAGATCTCGAGGACCGGTTTGGCCAGCCCTGCTCTATATTATACAGCCTCATGTCCAGCATGGGTGGTATTCAGTATACCGGTTGTTGGGATCCCGGTGCATAGTATACCAGCCCCAAAATCCCGACAACCGGCATACCGACACCTTTTCTCCCTCTTGGAGGTCCACGACCCCCCTGGAGGGAGAAAAGATAGTGTGGCGCGTGTAGCCCGCAAGGGGCTCATTTGCGCTTGTCCCGCTGTCAGCAAGCCGGCGGTCGGGATCCCGGCGCCGGTATGCTGGCCGCCGGCAACTCATATCACACCCGTCCAGCATATATGTACCCCCCAAACCCATAGTTACTGCCCAGTATTACACCCTCATACATATAGGCCTGGGCGAATCTTATACAGCTACATGTATGACACATATACTCCCATACCCATGGTCACTGCCGGGATTGCACCTTATACATAAAGACTTAGGCATATCTTAAACAGCTTTGTGTTCATTACATATACATACACACACAGTTAAAGCACATTATTACAGTTCTAGGCACACCTTATACAACCTTATTTCCTGAATATACCCTCAATACCCACAGCACCGCCTCCTCCTATGCAGAGAACGGGAGCCGGGTCGCCTTGACCCGGCTTACCCATTCACACTGCATGCATCCCGGGTCGATTCCGGCTTCAACCCAGGTCGAGACCTGGGATGAAATGCCGGGACGCTCGAACCACGATATTCTTTCAGGACCCTTTCACACTGAGCAAATTCACACAGCGCCCATCATACAACCCCCACATGCCTGGCATACCCATACACAAAGTGCCCAAAATAAACCCCACCATTCCCACAAACACAGACCCCGGCTTACATACACCACCGTATCCATAGTGTCCTACATATAACCCCCCATACCCATAGTGGCAAGCATATACCCACACACACACAGTGCCGACATAATAAGTACACCCCCCTCATACACACAGTTCCAACAAACACCTCCCATGCCCACAGTGTCCATTATACACATCCCCATACTCAAAGTGCCCGGCATACACACACTCCCAAACCTACACAAAAGCAGCCCGGCTTACACCCACCCTCATACCCACAGTGTCCAGCATACACACAACCCACAGAAAGTGCCTATTATATGTACACCAACATACTCACAATGCCATACATACACCTCACACACACAAACACACACAAACACAGTGCTTGGCATACAGCTGTACACAACGGTGCCCACCATACATACCACATAGCCACACACATTGTATAGCATACGAACACTACGTATCATACACTGCCCCTAATACATTCATACAATACCCAACATATCCCTCATACATTGGGCTGACCATATTATCCCTTTAACCTGGGACGCTCATGGAGTACACAGTTCGGTGGCTGGCTTCAAGCCTACATTTCAGCTGGTTTTAATCAGCCACAGCCTGTGTAATCCATGAGCGTCCCAGGTAAAAGGTATAATATGGTCACTCTACATACATACAGCCGCATACGCAAAACACCACCTATACTAGTGCACTCCCGGCATACAAATACAACAAACAAATATACCTGTAATACATCTGCACAGAATCTGCCATAAGCAGCCCCAGGGTAGTGACCAGCACCAGATAACAGGATATCCAGAAGAGAAGGAATTACTGTCCTAAGTGTCCTCAGTGCAGGAGGGCGACGGCCATGTTGGCGGAGTCCCATAATATTACCAGACACCTCTCTGTCACAACTTACTGTAGCTCTTACCCTGGCGGCCGCAGGCGGCAGCATTTGCAGCTAGAGGCCGTACCTCTTAGGGCGTCATGTCATTAGAGGGGAGACATTGTTACAGCTACTTTTCCCTGTAAAACGCCATAACGGAATGAAGTCTATAGTGGATCGGCGGCCATTTTGTTGTGGTCCTTCCACTCATCCCCAATACTCCTGTCTTTCCATTTTCCGCTCTTCTTGTGGGCAGCTACACAATTGGAGGCTGTCACGTCTGGGCCCGTCTATGTTTGGTTGGTTCTAAATCAGAGTGGGGTTAGGGACCTCTGACGTCACCAGGGGCGGAGCCATTGTCACCAGGGGGAGGAGCCATGCATGAACAGGGTACCCGAAATATACACTCGCCAGGTGATTACTAAAGGTAATAGTTGGTGGCGTGTATAATAGAGGAACTATCCCGCTGGGCTAGCTCCTCCCCCTTGTATTGTGGCTCCGCCCCTGACATAATTGGTCCCTTAGGCCACTTGAATCTAGCATTTACCATCTATGTTTTCTCTCACAAAGGTAATCCGTTCCCTGAGTCAGTTTAAAATGTGGCTTGGGCTGTCCCCCGTGCACATCTGGGGTAAAGAGCTTCTTAGGTGAGGCAATTGCTACCTTGGGATCTTAACGTGGTGTTGAGTTTCCTGAAATCCCACTGGTTTGAACTTCTCAAAACGGTGAAGTTGAAATATCTCACGTGGAAGGTGGTCATGCTATTAGCCTTGGCTTTGGCTAGGCGTGTGTCAGAGTTGGCGTCTTTGTCACATAAAAGCCCCTATCTGGTTTTCCAGGCGGATAGAGCAGAATTGCTGACCCGTCCACAATTTCTGCCGAAAGTGGTTTCATCTTTTCATATAAACCAACCTATTGTGGTGCCTGTGGCTACTACTGACTTGGAGGATTCCGAGTTACTTGATGTGGTCAGGGCTTTGAAGGTTTATGTAGCCAGAACGGCTAGGGTCAGGAAAACAGAGTCTTTGTTTATGCTGTATGCTTCCAACAAGCTTGGTGTTCCTGCTTCAAAGCAAACTATTGCTCGCTGGATCTGTAACACGATTCAGCAGGCTCATTCTGCGGCTGGATTGCTGCTGCCAAAATCAGTTAAGGCCCATTCCACTAGGAAGGTGGGCTCTTCTTGGGCGGCTGCCCGAGGGGTGTCGGCATTACAGCTTTGCCGTGCGGCTACTTGGTCAGGTTCAAACACTTTTGCAAAGTTCTACAAGTTTGATACCCTGGCTGAGGAGGACCTTGTGTTTGCTCAATCGGTGCTGCAGAGTCATCCGCACTCTCCCGCCCGTTTGGGAGCTTTGGTATAATCCCCATGGTCCTTACGGAGTCCCCAGCATCCACTAGGACGTTAGAGAAAATAAGATTTTACTTACCGGTAAATCTATTTCTCGTAGTCCGTAGTGGATGCTGGGCGCCCGTCCCAAGTGCGGAATTCTTCTGCAATACTTGTATATAGTTATTGCTTCAATAAGGGTTATGTTATGATTGTATCAGGGTTGACCTGATGCTGTGTTGTTTATCATACTGTTAACTGGTTGTTTTCACTTGTTATACGGTGTGATTGGTGTGGCTGGTATGAATCTTGCCCTGGATTACCAAAATCCTTTCCTTGTACTGTCAGCTTTTCTGGGCACAGTTTCTCTAACTGAGTTCTGGAGGAGGGGCATAGAGGGAGGAGCCAGTGCACACCAGAACCTAAATTCTTTCTTAAAGTGCCCATGTCTCCTGCGGAGCCCATCTATTCCCCATGGTCCTTACGGAGTCCCCAGCATCCACTACGGACTACGAGAAATAGATTTACCGGTAAGTAAAATCTTATTTTTTCTCCCATAGCAAGGCTGTGATCACTTGTGCAGGCCTGCTATGGTAAAAAATGTTGTGCAGTTTCTAAGTAGGTCTGGACTTAGGTGGTCATTACCACTCGATCGCAGCATGTCGTCATTCGCACAGCTGCAATCGGGTCCCTACTGCGCATGCGTGGCGGCCGCTATGCGCACGCACGGCCATCGCCGGGCAACAATGCTGGGACCGAAGAAAGTGATCGCAGCGCAGATAGCATGAAGATTGACAGGCGGAGGGCGTTCCTGGGCGTCAACTCACCATTTGCAACCGTTTTCGGGGAGTGGTAAGAAAATCGCAGGCGTGGTGAGAGAAACGCAGGTGTGTCCAGGGTGGGTGTTTGATGTCAGAGCCAGGACCGAACAGGCTGAAAATGTTGCAGCAGGTAAGTAAGTCACCGGCTACCCTGCACTGAGGACACCGCCGGCACTGCCCACACTCCTGCACCGAGGACACTTTCGGAACTCCCACACTGCCGGCACCCCTGAACTCCTGCAATAAGGACACCTCCCGCACTGCCGAAACCCCTGCACCGAGGACACTTCTGGCACTCCCACACTGCCGACACCCCATAACTCCTGCACCGAGGACACCACCGGCACACCTGCACTGGGGATACTGCCAGCACTCCTGCACTGAGGACACCTCCCGCACTGCCGGCACCCCTGCACTGGGGATAATGCCAGCACTCTTGCACTGAGGACACCTCCTGCACTGCCGACACTTCTGCACCGAGGACACTTCTGGCACTCCCACACTGCCGGCACCCCTGAACTCCTGCAATGAGGACACCTCCCGCACTGCCAACACCCCCGCACTGCCGGCACACCTATTGCTAGCAGTCCTGGACTGAGGACACCTCCCGCACTGCCGACACTGCCGTCACCCCTGCACAGAGGACACTTCCGGCACTCCCACACTGCCAGCACCCCTGAACTCCTGCACTAGACACCTTCCACACTGCTGGCACCACTGCACCGAGGACACTTCTGGCACTCCCAAACTGCTGACACCCCTGAACTCCTGCACTTAGGACACCTCCAGTATTCCCACACTGCCAGCACCCCTGCACTGAGGATACTGCCAGCACTCCTGCACTGAAGACACCTCAGCAGGAGGCGTCCTGCTATGGAAAGCCATTCACCCCCGCTGACATCGCTGGGCAGGGAGAAAATCGCTCAGTGTGTATGCGCTGAGTGATTTTCAGCCGAGCGATATCAGTGATCACACGGGCTCACCAAGATCACTCATCACACAGAGCTGCACCAGCGATGTGTGCTGAGCGATCTGTCACTGCCCATGTTCTCAATAGAGAAAACACGGGTGATGGCTAGATCTTTCAAGCATGCGGGGACGCGCATCACTATCGCTATAGTCCATACACACATAGCGATTTGTGCTGAATTTCTAAGTGACTCAGTCAAATCACTTAGAAAAGCAGCCCAAATCGCTATGTGTGTGTGTGTGATCATATGCAGGTCGTTCTGATGTGCAGTATGGCCAGCTTTAGAGTCCAATTCCTTTTTGTGTAAGTGTGAAAATCTCAGTGTGAGAGGCATTTGAAGTAGATTCCTTGAGGGATAGAGATACAGTACAGTAACATGTATTCTGGGTGGGGGATGACTAGAGTCCTGGAATTTGAATATATCCTGCAGCTGTCATTGCATAGACTGCATGTGTGTATTCCAATGATCACACAAATCTGCGAATTATCAGCTCCACCATTGGTGGTCATTCCGAGTTGTTCGCTCTGTATTTCTCTGACGTCCTAGTGGATGCTGGGAACTCCGAAAGGACCATGGGGAATAGCGGCTCCGCAGGAGACTGGGCACAACTAAAGAAAGCTTTTAGGTCACCTGGTGTGCACTGGCTCCTCCCACTATGACCCTCCTCCAAGCCTCGGTTAGATTTTGTGCCCGGCCGAGGTTGGATGCACACTAGGGGCTCTCCTGAGCTTCTAAAAAGAAAGTATATAATTAGGTTTTTTATTTTACAGTGAGACCTGCTGGCAACAGGCTCACTGCAACGAGGGACTAAGGGGAGAAGAAGCGAACCTACCTGCTTGCAGCTAGCTTGGGCTTCTTAGGCTACTGGACACCATTAGCTCCAGAGGGATCGACCGCATGGAACTGGCCTTGGTGTTCGGTCCCGGAGCCGCGCCGCCGTCCCCCTTACAGAGCCAGAAGCAAGAAGAGGTCCGGAAAATCGGCGGCAGAAGACATCAGTCTTCACCAAGGTAGCGCACAGCACTGCAGCTGTGCGCCATTGCTCCTCATACACACTTCACACTCCGGTCACTGAGGGTGCAGGGCGCTAGGGGGGGGCGCCCTGAGCAGCAATAAAAACACCTTGGCTGGCAAAAATACATCAATATATAGCCCCAGAGGCTATATATGTGATAATTACCCCTGCCAGAATCCATAAAAAAGCGGGAGAATAGTCCGCGAAAAAGGGGCGGAGCTATCTCCTTCAGCACACTGGCGCCATTTCTCCCTCACAGCTCCTCTGGAAGGAAGCTCCCTGGCTCTCCCCTGCAGTCTACACTACAGAAAAGGGTAAAAAAGAGAGGGGGGGCACTAAATTTAGGCGCAGTATATATAACAGCAGCTATAGGGGACATAATTCAGTTAGTCCCTGCATTATATAGCGCTCTGGTGTGTGCTGGCATACTCTCACTCTGTCTCCCCAAAGGGCTTTTGTGGGTCCTGTCCTCTGTTAGAGCATTCCCTGTTTGTGTGCGGTGTGTAGGTACGGCTGTGTCGACATGTTTGATGAGGATAATGATGTGGAGGCGGAGCAGATGCCTATAGAAGGGATGTCACCCCCTGCGGGGCAGACACCTGAGTGGATGGACTTATGGAAGAAATTGCGTGCACGTGTCGACTCCTTACACAAAAAATTTGACGACATGCCAAATGCGGGACAGCCGGCTTCTCAGCTCGTGCCTGTCCAGGCGTCTCAAAGGCCATCGGGGGCTCTAAAACGCCCGCTACCTCAGATGGCAGACGCGGATGTCGACACGGATACTGACACCAGTGTCGACGACGATGAGTCTAGTCTAATGTCCACTAAGGCCATTCGTTGCATGATTGAAGCAATGAAAGAGGTGTTACAAATTTCTGATATAAACTCAGGTACCACTAAAAAGGGTATTATGTTTGGGGAGAAAAAACTACCCGTAGTTTTTCCCCCATCAGAAGAATTAAATGAAGTGTGTGAAGAAGCGTGGGCTTTCCCTGATAAAAGATTGGTAATCTCTAAGAAGTTACTAATGGCGTTCCCTTTCCCGCCAGAGGATAGGTCACGTTGGGAGACACCCCCTAGGGTGGATAAAGCGCTCACACGTTTGTCTAAAAAGGTGGCACTACCGTCTCCGGATACGGCCGCCCTCAAGGAACCTGCTGATAGAAAGCAGGAGGCGATCCTGAAGTCTGTATATACACACTCAGGCATTATACTTAGACCAGCTATTGCGTCAGCATGGATGTGCAGTGCTGCCGCTGCGTGGTCAGATTCCCTGTCAGAAAATATTGACACCCTAGACAGGGACACTATTCTGCTAACCATAGAGCATATAAAAGACTCAGTCTTATACATGAGAGATGCACAGAGGGAGATCTGCCGGCTGGCATCTAAAATAAGTGCATTGTCCATTTCTGCTAGGAGAGGCTTATGGACTCGCCAGTGGACAGGGGATGCAGATTCAAAAAGGCACATGGAAGTTTTGCCTTATAAGGGTGAGGAGTTATTTGGGGATGGTCTCTCGGACCTAGTTTCCACAGCAACTGCTGGGAAGTCAGCATTTTTACCCCATGTTCCCTCACAGCCTAAAAAGGCGCCATTTTATCAGGTACAGTCCTTTCGGACTCAGAAAAACAGGCGTGGAAAAGGCGGGTCCTTTCTGTCCAGAGGCAGAGGTAGGGGAAAAAGGCTGCAACAAACAGCAGGTTCCCAGGAGCAAAAGTCCTCCCCCGCTTCTTCCAAGTCCGCCGCATGACGGTGGGGCTCCACAGGCGGAGCCAGGTACGGTGGGGGGCCGCCTCAAAAATTTCAGCGATCAGTGGGCTCGCTCACAGGTGGATCCCTGGATCCTGCAAATAGTATCTCAGGGGTACAAACTGGAATTCGAGGCGTCTCCACCCCACCGGTTCCTAAAATCTGCCTTGCCGATTACTCCTTCAGACAGGGAGGCTGTGCTAGCGGCAATTCACAAGCTGTATTCCCAGCAGGTGATAATCAAGGTGCCCCTACTTCAACAAGGACGGGGTTACTATTCCACACTGTTTGTGGTACCGAAACCGGACGGTTCAGTGAGACCCATTTCAAATTTGAAATCCTTGAACACATACATAAAAAAACTCAAGTTCAAGATGGAATCGCTCAGGGCGGTTATTGCAAGCCTGGACGAGGGGGATTACATGGTATCCCTGGACATCAAGGATGCTTACCTGCATGTCCCCATTTACTATCCTCACCAGGAGTACCTCAGATTTGTGGTACAGGATTGCCATTACCAATTCCAGACGCTGCCGTTTGGACTCTCCACGGCACCGAGAGTGTTTACCAAGGTAATGGCGGAAATGATGATACTCCTTCGAAGAAAGGGAGTTTTAATTATCCCGTACTTGGACGATCTCCTAATAAAGGCGAGGTCCAAGGAGCAGTTATTGGTGGGAGTAGCACTATCTCAGGAGGTGCTACACCAGCACGGTTGGATTCTGAATATTCCAAAATCACAGCTGGTTCCGACGACACGTCTAATGTTCCTGGGTATGATTCTGGATACAGTCCAGAAAAAAGTGTTTCTCCCGGAGGAGAAAGCCAAGGAGCTGTCATCTCTAGTCAGAGACCTCCTGAAACCAAAACAGGTATCGGTGCATCACTGCACGCGGGTCCTGGGAAAGATGGTGGCTTCTTACAAAGCAATTCCTTTCGGCAGGTTCCATGCCAGAATCTTTCAGTTGTACCTGTTGGACCAATGGTCCGGATCGCATCTTCAGATGCATTGCCTAATAACCCTGTCTCCAAGAACCAGGGTGTCTCTGCTGTGGTGGCTGCAGAGTGCTCATCTTCTAGAGGGCCGCAGATTCGGCATACAGGACTGGGTCCTGGTGACCACGGATGCCAGCCTTCGAGGCTGGGGGACAGTCACACAGGGAAGAAACTTCCAAGGACTATGGTCGAGTCAGGAGACTTCCCTACACATAAATATTCTGGAACTAAGGGCCATTTACAATGCCCTAAGTCAGGCAAAATCCCTGCTTCTACACCAGCCGGTACTGATCCAGTCAGACAACATCACGGCAGTCGCCCATGTAAATCGACAGGGCGGCACAAGAAGCAGGATGGCAATGGCAGAAGCCACAAGGATTCTCCGATGGGCGGAAAATCAAGTACTAGCACTGTCAGCAGTGTTCATTCCGGGAGTGGACAACTGGGAAGCAGACTTTCTCAGCAGGCACGACCTCCACCCGGGAGAGTGGGGACTTCATCCAGAAGTCTTCACGCTGATTGTAAATCGATGGGAACGGCCACAGGTGGACATGATGGCGTCCCGCCTAAACAAAAAACTAGAGAGATATTGCGCCAGGTCAAGGGATCCTCAGGCGATAGCTGTGGACGCTCTAGTGACACCGTGGGTGTACCAGTCAGTTTATGTGTTCCCTCCTCTGCCTCTCATACCAAGGGTACTGAGAATAATAAGAAAACGAGGAGTAAGAACAATACTCGTGGTTCCGGATTGGCCAAGACGAGCGTGGTACCCGGAACTTCAAGAGATGATCTCAGAGGACCCATGGCCTCTGCCGCTCAGACAGGACCTGCTGCAGCAGGAGCCCTGTCTGTTCCAAGACTTACCGCGGCTGCTTTTGACGGCATGGCGGTTGAACGCCGGATCCTGAAGGAAAAGGGCATTCCGGAGGAAGTCATTCCTACACTGATTAAAGCCAGGAAAGATGTAACTGCAAAGCATTATCACAGCATATGGCGGAAATATGTTGCTTGGTGTGAGGCCAAAAAGGCCCCAACAGAGGAATTTCTGCATTTCCTACAAGCAGGAGTGACTATGGGCCTGAAATTAGGCTCCATTAAGGTACAGATCTCGGCTCTGTCGATTTTCTTCCAGAAAGAACTAGCTTCACTACCTGAAGTTCAGACGTTTGTGAAAGGAGTGCTGCATATTCAGCCCCCGTTTGTGCCTCCAGTGGCACCTTGGGATCTCAACGTGGTGTTGAGTTTCTTAAAATCACATTGGTTTGAGCCACTTAAAACCGTGGATCTAAAATATCTCACGTGGAAAGTGGTCATGTTATTGGCCTTGGCTTCAGCCAGGCGTGTGTCAGAATTGGCAGCTTTGTCATGTAAAAGCCCTTATCTGATTTTCCATATGGATAGGGCGGAATTGAGGACTCGTCCTCAGTTTCTCCCTAAGGTGGTGTGGCCGGAGAGCCCCAGCCACGAGGCAAATGGCCGCCTGCGGCACTGAAGGGGTTAACCCCTAGTGCCCGATGCCATTTTTAAAGACAAAGGGGCGCTTGGCGCCAAATTTGAATTGTGTTGGGCGCTAGGCGCCGTGTTTGTAAAAATGTGTTTAAATTGTATTTTTAAACTGTGCCGTGGTCCCGGACCCCTCCGGAGACCACGGCAGGGAGGACAGCCGCCGGCGCGCTCAGCAGAGTGTGCGCGCCGGGGGAGAGGAGGCAGCCGCTGACCGCCGGAGTCCGGGAGCTCCGCTCCCGGCAGCGGTCAGTGTAGCCCCGGGCGCACTGGAGTGTGCGCGCCGGGGAGAAGGGTGAGCGCTGCGGCTGGGAGCTCGGCTCCCGCTGCAGTGCTCTATGTGAGAGCCGCCGCTGGGGGCCGGGAGCTCTGCTCCCAGCGCCTCAGCCCAGCACGGGTGGCCAGCCGCAGCAGCCGGGACGGACGTCCCGGGCTGCTAGCCGGCGAGGGGGGTGCGCTGCAGCCCGGCTCCCCGCCGGACGCTGCAGCGAGGCCACCAGACAGGCGCCGCTCATGGGGGACCGGGCTAGCCGGCTCCCTAGCGGCGTGGGTGAAAGTAGGCTGCCCAGCAGGATGGTGAGCGCTGGGGTCCGGGAGCTATGCTCCCGGCGCCTCAGCGCTGAAACAAAGCCAGAGTCACGGCGGCCGGGACAAGTGTCCCGGGCCACCGGGCTTAGGTACAGGGGGGTGCGCCGCTGCGTGCGGCGAGGCCACTGGTTAGTGCCACCCTGGGGGGACAGGGAGAGCCAGCTCCCTGGAACCCCAGAGGCAGGAAGGCAGGCTGGAGGATGGGGGAAGCCAGCCCCATACCTCCAGCACTGAGAGGGAGAGCCCTAGCAGCCAGGCTGCAGGGCTAGGGAAGGCACTGCAGTGCCTGAGTATGTAGAGTCTGTGCAAGGCACAGGCTCAGCAATGTACAGTGTGGTTTTAAATGTAATATATTTAAAGAGAAAGTGCACTTACTTGATTGTGTGTCCCAGGAGGGGGGAATCCATAGCTGTGCAGGCTGATGGATTCTCCCAGACCTTTTCCCTAAAAACGGAATGCTTTCCCATCCAGCCTCGCAGTTCCAAAGGGTACAGGGAGAAAGAGAAGCAGCTTAGCTATAAAACAAGCTGAGTGGTTTCTTGGAGCTCCATGGAGATCAGCCGTAGTGTCAAGAAACCTGGACCGGGGAGCCCGACTGCCCAGCTCTGGAGCCCAAATCCAGGCTGCAGGCAGTGAGAGGGGTCCCGGGCAGGTTTCTGGAAGTCAGATTTAGGAGGGAAAACTTCCCCCCAGCCAGACTGGACGGCACCGGGGAGTATCCTGATTCTCCAAGGTAGGAGCGTCAAAGGAGACCGACCACTCCCCACTGTCCATAGGGAACAATGTTAGGTGTGCATGAGACCAGAGCATGCACAGCTCATGGGTAAACATTGATTGGTTGTACACCACAGGGCGGGCTTACCCCCTGTGGTAAGGGGTCTTGGAGAGGGATAAAAGAAGGGCAGTTGGCCCATAGGATTGTGTATTGTAACATCTTCTTCTGCTGAAAAGATCTTGATTGTATGCTGTTGCCCCTAGCAATAGGGAGGAGCCTTTTTAAAGGTTATTTGAGCAATAAACACCTTTGCCTCAAGAAGACTGCTTCATCTTGTGACCAACAGGGTTAGGCCAAACCTAGCCCCGTTCTCCGGCTGTCCAGGGAAGCACCTGACGTCTCCAAGCTCCGCCTTCCGCCAGCTACCGGTAGAGGCCTAGCAAGTGGCTAGTGGGGATTCGTCGACACCACACAGGTGTGGTAAAGCAGTGCGTCGGCACATACAGAGCAGAACCGTGGTTCCAAACGCCACGGCAGGTTAGGAGTTTGGTGGTGGCAGCGAGAACCCGCCCACAGCGCAGTGGGTGGAGTCAGTAACAGGCGGTTACTGACGGTAAGCGGGAATCCCCTATGTGGTCAGGCCTCGTGCGGCTTGACCTTCCATTCTGTGCGCAGTCAACGGGACGCGGAAGCTGCGAGTGCTTCCGTACGGTATCGTCCTGTCACAGGTGGTATCAGCTTTTCACTTGAACCAACCTATTGTGGTGCCTGCGGCTACTAGGGACTTGGAGGATTCCAAGTTACTGGACGTAGTCAGGGCCTTGAAAATTTATGTTTCCAGGATGGCAAGAGTCAGGAAAACTGACTCGCTATTTATCCTGTATGCACCCAACAAACTGGGTGCTCCTGCTTCTAAGCAGACTATTGCTCGCTGGATTTGTAGCACAATTCAGCTGGCGCATTCTGCGGCTGGACTGCCGCATCCTAAATCAGTAAAAGCCCATTCCACAAGGAAGGTGGGCTCATCTTGGGCGGCTGCCCGAGGGGTCTCGGCTTTACAACTTTGCCGAGCTGCTACTTGGTCAGGGGCAAACACGTTTGCAAAATTCTACAAATTTGATACCCTGGCTGAGGAGGACCTTGAGTTCTTTCATTCGGTGCTGCAGAGTCATCCGCACTCTCCCGCCCGTTTGGGAGCTTTGGTATAATCCCCATGGTCCTTTCGGAGTTCCCAGCATCCACTAGGACGTCAGAGAAAATAAGATTTTACTCACCGGTAAATCTATTTCTCGTAGTCCGTAGTGGATGCTGGGCGCCCATCCCAAGTGCGGATTGTCTGCAATACTTGTACATAGTTATTGTTAACTAAAGGGTTATTGTTGAGCCATCTGTTGAGAGGCTCAGTTGTTTTCATACTGTTAAACTGGGTATAGTATCACGAGTTATACGGTGTGATTGGTGTTGCTGGTAGGATTCAAAATCCTTCCTTATTATGTCAGCTCGTCCGGGCACAGTGTCCTAACTGAGGCTTGGAGGAGGGTCATAGTGGGAGGAGCCAGTGCACACCAGGTGACCTAAAAGCTTTCTTTAGTTGTGCCCAGTCTCCTGCGGAGCCGCTATTCCCCATGGTCCTTTCGGAGTTTCCAGCATCCACTACGGACTACGAGAAATAGATTTACCGGTGAGTAAAATCTTATTTTTTTTCTCACAAAGGAGCGATTAGTCGCTAATGCGCATGCGCAATGTCCGCAGTGCGACTGCGCCAAGTAAATTTGCTATGCAGTTAGGTATTTTACTCACGGCATTACGAGTTTTTTTCTTCGTTCTGGTGATCGTAATGTGATTGACAGGAAGTGGGTGTTTCTGGGCGGAAACTGGCCATTTTATGGGTGTGTGCGAAAAAACGCTACCGTTTCTGTGAAAAACGCGGGAGTGGCTGAAGAAACGGAGGAGTGTCTGGGCGAACGCTGGGTGTGTTTGTGACGTCAAACCAGGAACGACAAGCACTGAACTGATCGCAGATGCCGAGTAAGTGTGGAGCTACTCAGAAACTGCTAAGAAGTGTCTATTCGCAATTCTGCTAATCTTTCGTTCGCAATTCCGATAAGCTAAGATTCACTCCAAGTAGGCGGCGGCTTAGCGTGTGCAAAGCTGCTAAAAGCAGCTTGCGAGCGAACAACTCGGAATGACCACCATTGTGTGAGTGACAGCAATCTCACTCTGTGAGAGTGCTGAATCTGCACTTACCCACATGCTGTGATGGCATACCATATCTGTATTATGCAAGGAACACGTGCATTAAGGCGTCAGCTTTAATGATCGGAATTTCATTGCTTTTTGGAGTTTGAGTGGAAGTGTTACAACAGGTTTCTGAAATGCCAGATCATGTGTAAGAAGCCTTAATGGGACATGTGAAACCGTAAGGTTTTTTTGTCTATGGAATTTCATAGCTTTTTTTCATTTTTTTTTAAATTCAGAAATGTAAAATTTCACTGTAAGAATAAATATTTGATTTTTTTAAATGTTTAACGAAAATGTTTGTAACACACTGCTGGCAACGAGCATTACCCCTGGCCACGAGTATGACACCCGTTCCAGAGCATGAAACCCCTCGCAATGAGCAAGACACCCAGCTCATGAAACCCCTGGCAATGAGCATGACACCCAGCATGTAGAAGCTTTACTGTAGGGCATAATGTATCACGGGCATTGCAGAGCGGGGCATATGGTGCAGGGGGCATTACTGAGTGGAGCTTAATATGGTGATATTTTTTTTCCCTGTGGTGCCGAGATCTGTTGGTGCAGGGTCAAAAACTGGGGTGTAAGGTAGTCTTTTCAAATTTAACGAGACCATGCCCCTTGCCTGGGGCAGACCATTCTGCAGCTTTTAAATTTCCCAAATGGCAGCTGAGAGGAACAGCCGACGGGAATACACTGGGGGCTGCTCATTGTGTATTTACATTTCCCAGATGGCTGCTTCTCTTTTCAACAGTAGCAGAGTGCTGGGTGGAGGGGGGGCGCCTCCAGCTTCACTGGGCTCCCGATCACTGAGATCAGGGACACACTGGGAGAGAAGTCATGGGTGCAGAGGGACAAGGAGGTTCCTCTAAGATTGGTGGATGCTGGAAGATTGACTTCCAGCAGCAGTACAGTTTTCTGGTTCAAGTGATATTAGTTTTCTGAAATCAGACATATGCATCCATTATATACATACGCCAAGACAAGGGCATAACTAGGGTCTTTGGTGCCCAGGGCTAGTTGAAGAATGCCTCCACTCCCCCTCCACAAAAAATAAATAAATAAATCACGCACTTTTGAAAAAGGGACATGGTCAGCTGGGGAGGGGCATTATCACTGTTTTTGCGAGTAACTGAAAGAGACACAAGGGGCAGAGAGATAGAGATAGACACTGGAAAGAGAATGAGAAACCAGGGGCAGAGAGAGATGGAGACATATGAGTGAGGGAGAGAGAGAGAGGGGGAATCAGGGGCAGAGAGAGAGAGAGAGAGAGATCAGGGGCAGTTAGAGGGACACATGGGAGAGAGGGAGTCGAGACCAGGGCCAGACAGAAAGAGGGAGATATGGGGGAGAAATAGAGACAGAGAGGGACCAGAGACAGAGAGAGACCAGGGGCAAAGAGATCGGAAGACATGGGGGAGAGAGGGGAAAACAGATAGATACCAGGGGCAGAGAGACAGACAGACGGAGGTTAGGGACAGAGAAAGAGACTAAAGCCAGAGATAGATGGGGAAACAGAGAGAGACAGACCAGGGACAGAGAGAGAGAGACACAGAGACCAGGGGCAGCAAGAGACAGACCAGGGGCTTAGAGAGATGGAGACATAAGAGAGAGAGAGACCAGTGACAGTGTCTCCCCTAGACATGAGAAAGGGATGTCAAAGTCGAAAAATATCATGATTTACATGCCTTGTACTAATCCCAATGCACATGCCCGCTGCTCGTACACCCACTCCCCCGTGCGTACACATCCCCGCAGGTTGCGTAGGGAACGCTCCAACGTCTCGTGCGCATGGAGATGTGTATTTGCGGCGGAGTTTGTGAGCGTCTAGCGAGCGACTCGATCGCAACATATTTAACCCAAATAGCGTATATTATAGTTAATATTACAGAGAGAGAGAGACAGAGAGATTCCTCTTTGCATGATAGGAAGGGTCATATAAAGGTTGAAAGGTGGTGTCTAGTATCCAGCTGTAGAGTATTTTAATGGTAACATTTCAGTGTTGGTTAGGAAAAGATTGCTCGCTCCTGCGTATAATTATGTACAAAAGTAGTTTATGGACATTTACTGTATTTGCTGTTTATTACACATGCGGCGGGAATCCTGAGGATACCTCCCACCTGAGCAGTTGGGGAAAGACACAGCCCACCTGTTCAAATCCACCTATGACCTTTCTTATAATGTGGAGACACATTCCTGTATCCAATGAACAATGAGATTGTAGGAACCATTGTATTGTGAATGTATGTTGTGTATATAAAGACCACCATTGCCTGGCCAATCACTCACTCTCTCTGAAGGCTTTCTCTTTGAATGCTGACGGCTGGAATCCAGGATGCGCTTGTGAATCATCCCCACGTATGTATATTTCTCTGTAGCCATTTTGTTATCCATTTTGTTCGCCCATTGTGTTCTCATTTCGTTCGTTCTTATTTGCGATTGTTAGCTACTGTTCATGTATTATTCTCAGTTATTCTGTTTAGATTTCCCTGTTAGTTTGTAGTGTATAACTTGTATTGTGTTTTTTTTTCCTTTTCTCTAAACGATCCACGGCAGTGTTAGAACTGCTGAGGTTTTAAATCCAAACCAGGTCTTGTGTTTTCACTTTTCTACAAAGGGCTTTTCTTAGCATCTCAATCGCTCAAACAGCTTACACATTATCAAGGTTAATAAGCGTTACATCATTGTAGTATTTGATTACTAAGATTTAGAGTATAAGTATATCCTTACTGTGTGTTGTTAATAAGGTTTACTGTGTATCATTCTGTGAGCGTCTGCGACGCTCGTGTCTCACTCTCACAGCGCAGCGTCCGCTACGCCAATAGCGTAGCATTACGGTACTCGGTACGCCTATAGCGTGCTCGATACGAAGCGTGAGTCCGTGAGCGTGCGTGTCGCCTGTGCGGCGTGCCCACGGCCTAGCGTCTGCTACGCGAAGTGCGTACCCTTACGGTACTCAGTGTGCCAATAGCGTACTTAGTCCGTAATAGTATATAGCTTATGTTAAAAGGTAATATTTGACATTATCAATTGAGGGCTCGTCCGGTCCTCCTCATATCCGCAACCTAGCAGGACAAGGCAGACTTTATCCATCAGCAAAGGGCAGGAAGGTAGTATCCCTTGTTAGCCGTTTGGTTGTCAGGTATACAGTAGTGCTGATTAGATAAGCGTCTGCTCCGCTTGGTTTGTAGTGATGCTGGTGGGATCCGGATCAGAAAGGTAAGAGCATTAAGCAATTGTCTTTTCTCTGACGTCCTAGTGGATGCTGGGACTCCGTCAGGACCATGGGGAATAGCGGCTCCACAGGAGACAGGGCACAAAAGTAAAAGCTTTAGGATCAGGTGGTGTGCACTGGCTCCTCCCCCTATGACCCTCCTCCAAGCCTCAGGTTTTTGTGCCCGGCCGAGAAGGGTGCAATCTAGGTGGCTCTCATAAAGAGCTGCTTAGAGTAAAAGTTTTGATAGTTTTCTTATTTTCAGTGAGTCCTGCTGGCAACAGGCTCACTGCAACGAGGGACTTAGGGGAGAAGAAGTGAACTCACCTGCGTGCAGGATGGATTTGCTTCTTAGGCTACTGGACACTAGCTCCAGAGGGACGATCACAGGTACAGCCTGGATGGGTCACCGGAGCCGCGCCGCCGACCCCCTTGCAGATGCCGAAGTAAGAAGAGGTCCAGAAACCGGCGGCTGAAGGCTTTTCAGTCTTCATGAGGTAGCGCACAGCACTGCAGCTGTGCGCCATTGCTCTCAGCACACTTCACACCAACGGTCACTGAGGGTGCAGGGCGCTGGGGGGGGCGCCCTGGGCAGCAATGTTAATACCTTTTCTGGCTAAAAAGAATACATCACATATAGTCCCTGAGGCTATATGGATGTATTTCACCCCTGCCAGGTCTCAGAAAAACCGGGAGAAGAGCCCGCCGGAATAGGGGGCGGGGCCTATCTCCTCAGCACACAGCGCCATTTTCCCTCACAGAACTGCTGGTGGGAAGGCTCCCAGGCTCTACCCTGCACTGCACTACAGAAACAGGGTTAAAACAGAGAGGGGGGGCACTTATTTGGCGATATGATTATATATTAAGATGCTATAAGGGAAAACACTTATATAAAGGTTGTCCCTGTATAATTATAGCATTTTGGTGTGTGCTGGCAAACTCTCCCTCTGTCTCCCCAAAGGGCTAGTGGGGTCCTGTCCTCTATCAGAGCATTCCCTGTGTGTGTGCTGTGTGTCGGTACGTGTGTGTCGACATGTATGAGGACGATGTTGGTGAGGAGGCGGAGCAATTGCCTGTAATGTTGATGTCACTCTCTAGGGAGTCGACACCGGAATGGATGGCTTATTTAAGGAATTACGTGATAATGTCAACACGCTTCAAGGTCGGTTGACGACATGAGACGGCCGGCAAACAAATTAGTACCTGTCCAGGCGTTTCAAACACCGTCAGGGGCTTTAAAACGCCCATTTACCTCAGTCGGTCGACATAGACACAGACACGGACACTGACTCCAGTGTCGACGGTGAAGAAACAAACGTATTTTCCTTTAGGGCCACACGTTACATGTTAAGGGCAATGAAGGAGGTGTTACATATTTCTGATACTACAAGTACCACAAAAAAGGGTATTATGTGGGTGTGAAAAAACTACATGTAGTTTTTCCTGAATCAGATAAATTAAATGAAGTGTGTGATGATGCGTGGGTTTCCCCCGATAGAAAATTATTGGCGGTATACCCTTTCCCGCCAGAAGTTAGGGCGTGTTGGGAAACACCCCTTAGGGTGGATAAGGCGCTCACACGCTTATCAAAACAAGTGGCGTTACCGTCTCCAGATACGGCCATCCTCAAGGAGCCAGCTGATAGGAGGCTGGAAAATATCCTAAAAAGTATATACACACATACTGGTGTTATACTGCGACCAGCTATCGCCTCAGCCTGGATGTGCAGCGCTGGGGTGGCTTGGTCGGATTCCCTGACTGAAAATATTGATACCCTTGACAGGGACAGTATTTTATTGACTATAGAGCACAGAGAGATATTTGCACTCTGGCATCAAGAGTAAGTGCGATGTCCATATCTGCCAGAAGATGTTTATGGACACGACAGTGGTCAGGTGATGCAGATTCCAAACGGCACATGGAAGTATTGCCGTATAAAGGGGAGGAGTTATTTGGGGTAGGTCCATCGGACCTGGTGGCCACGGCAACAGCTGGAAAATCCACCTTTTTTACCCTAAGTCACATCTCAGCAGAAAAAGACACCGTCTTTTCAGCCTCAGTCCTTTCGTCCCCATAAGGGCAAGCGGGCAAAAGGCCAGTCATATCTGCCCAGGGATAGAGGAAAGGGAAGAAGACTGCAGCAGGCAGCCCATTCCCAGGAACAGAAGCCCTACACCGCTTCTGCCAAGTCCTCAGCATGACGCTGGGGCCGTACAGGACCCCTGGATCCTACAAGTAGTATCCCAGGGGTACAGATTGGAAATTCGAGACGTCTCCCCCTCGCAGGTTCCTGAAGTCTGCTTTACCAACGTCTCCCTCCGACAGGGAGGCAGTATTGGAAACAATTCACAAGCTGTATTCCCAGCAGGTGATAATCAAAGTACTCCTCCTACAACAAGGAAAGGGGTATTATTCCACACTATATTGTGGTACTGAAGCCAGACGGCTCGGTGAGACCTATTCTAAATCTGAAATATTTGAACACTTACATACAAAGGTTCAAATCAAGATGGAGTCACTCAGAGCAGTGATAGCGAACCAGGAAGAAGGGGACTATATGGTGTCCCGGGACATCAGGGATGCTTCCTCCATGTCCCAATTTGCCCTTCTCACCAAGGGTACCTCAGGTTCGTGGTACAGAACTGTCACTATCAGTTTCAGACGATGCCGGTTGGATTGTCCACGGCACCCCGGGTCTTTACCAAGGTAATGGCCGAAATGATGATTCTTCTTCAAAGAAAATGGACGATATCCTGATAAGGGCAAGGTCCAGAGAACAGTTGGAGGTCGGAGTAGCACTATCTCAAGTAGTTCTACGACAGCATGGGTGGATTCTAAATATTCCAAAACCGCAGCTGTTTCCGACGACAATTTGCTGTTCCTAGGGATGATTCTGGACACAGTCCAGAAAAGGGTGTTTCTCCCGGAGAAGAAAGCAAGGGAGTTATCCGAGCTAGTCAGGAACCTCCTAAAACCAGGAAAAGTGTCAGTGCATCATTGCACAAGGGTCCTGGGAAAAATGGTGGCTTCTTACGAAGCGATTCCATTCGACAGATTTCACGCAAGAACTTTTCAGTGGGATCTGCTGGAAAAATGGTCCGGATCGCATCTTCAGATGCATCAGCGGATAACCCTGTCTCCAAGGACAAGGGTGTTTCTTCTGCGGTGGCTGCAGAGTGCTCATCTACTAAAGGGCCGCAGATTCGGCATTCAGGACTGGGTCCTGGTGACCACGGATGCCAGCCGGAGAGGCTGGGGAGCAGTCACACAGGGAAAAAATTTCCAGGGAGTGTGATCAAGTCTGGAGACTTCTCTCCACATAAAACAATGCTCTAAGCTTAGCAAGACCTCTGCTTCAAGGTCAGCCGGTATTGATCCAGTGGGACAACATCACGGCAGTCGCCCACGTAAACAGACAGGGCGGCACAAGAAGCAGGAGGGAAATGGCAGAAGCTGCAAAGATTCTTCGCTGGGCGGAAAATCATGGGATAGCACTGTCAGCAGTGTTCATTCCGGGAGTGGACAACTGGGAAGCAGTATTCCTCAGCAGGCACGACCTCCACCCGGGAGAGTGGGGACTTCATCGGGAAGTCTTCCACATGATTGTGAACCGTTGGGAAAGACCAAAGGTGGACATGATGGCGTCCCGCCTGAACAAAAAACTGGACAGGTATTGCGCCAGGTCAAGAGACCCTCAGGCAATAGCTGTGGACGTTCTGGTAACACAGTGGGTGTACCAGTCGGTGTATGTGTTCCCTCCTCTGCTTCTCATACCCAAGGTACTGAGAATTATAAGACGTAGAGGAGTAAGAACTATACTCGTGGCTCCGGATTGGCCAAGAAGGACTTGGTACCCGGAACTTCAAGAAATGCTCACAGAGGACTCATGGCCTCTGCCGCTAAGAAGGGACTTGCTTCACAAGTACCATGTCTGTTCCAAGACTTACCGCGGCTGCGTTTGACGGCATGGCGGTGGAACGCCGGATCCTAAGGGAAAAAGGCATTCCGGAAGAGGTCATTCCTACCCTGGTCAAAGCCAGGAAGGAGGTGACCGCACAACATTATCACCACATGTGGCGAAAATATGTTGCGTGGTGTGAGGCCAGGAAGGCCCCACGAAGAAATTTCAACTCGGTCGATTCCTGCATTTCCTGCAAACAGGAGTGTCTATGGGCCTCAAATTGGGGTCCATTAAGGTTCAAATTTCGGCCCTGTCAATTTTCTTCCAGAAAGAATTGGCTTCACTTCCTGAAGTCCAGAAGTTTGTCAAGGGAGTACTGCATATACAACCCCCTTTTGTGCCTCCAGTGGCACTGTGGGATCTCAACGTAGTTCTGCGATTCCTCAAATCACATTTTAAACCGCTCAAATCTGTGGATTTGAAATATCTCACATGAAAAGTGACCATGCGGTTGGCCCTGGCCTCGGCCAGGCGAGTGTCAGAATTGGTGGCTTTGTCTCACAAAAGCCCATATCTGATTGTCCATTCGGACAGGGCAGAGCTGCGGACTCGTCCCCAGTTTCTCCCTAAGGTGGTGTCAGCGTTTCACCTGAACCAGTTTAGTGTGGTACCTGCGGCTATTAGGGACTTGGAGGACTCCAAGTTGCTAGATGTTGTCAGGGCCCAGAAAATATAGGTTTCCAGGATGGCTGGAGTCAGGAAAACTGACTTGCTGTTATCCTGTATGCACCCAACAAACTGGGTGCTCTTGCTTCTAAGCAGACGATTGCTGGTTGGATGTGTAGTACAATTCAGCTTGCACATTCTGTGGCAGGCCTGCCACAGCCAAAATATGTAAATGCCCATTTCACAAGGAAGGTGGGCTCATCTTGGGCGGCTGCCCGAGGGGTCTCGGCTTTACAACTTTGCCGAGCTGCTACTTGGTCAGGAGCAAACACGTTTGCAAAATTCTACAAATTTGATACCCTGGCTGAGGAGGACCTGGAGTTCTCTCATTCGGTGCTGCAGAGTCATCCGCACTCTCCCGCCCGTTTGGGAGCTTTGGTATAATCCCCATGGTCCTGACGGAGTCCCAGCATCCACTAGGACGTCAGAGAAAATAAGAATTTACTTACCGATAATTCTATTTCTCGTAGTCCGTAGTGGATGCTGGGCGCCCATCCCAAGTGCGGATTGTCTGCAATACTTGTACATAGTTATTGTTACAAAAATCGGGTTATTATTGTTGTGAGCCATCTTTTCAGAGGCTCCGCTGTTATCATGCTGTTAACTGGGTTCAGATCACAGGTTGTACAGTGTGATTGGTGTGGCTGGTATGAGTCTTACCCGGGATTCAAAATCCTTCCTTATTGTGTACGCTCGTCCGGGCACAGTATCCTAACTGAGGCTTGGAGGAGGGTCATAGGGGGAGGAGCCAGTGCACACCACCTGATCCTAAAGCTTTTACTTTTGTGCCCTGTCTCCTGCGGAGCCGCTATTCCCCATGGTCCTGACGGAGTCCAAGCATCCACTACGGACTACGAGAAATAGAATTATCGGTAAGTAAATTCTTATTTTAAATCTGTTTAAATTTCTGTTTGGTGCAAATTGCGCACGCAACACGCACACATCTGTATTCTCATTTGTGTATTCTCACATATCTACCTTTCTGTTTGCCATTAGCATTGATCACGTGCTGAGAAAATTTGTTGCTATTTAGTTAAAAGTAAAACTAATACTTAACGGAGTAATTGTAAAACACGCACGCAGCCTGACCCAGTTATAAAGGTTTATACAGGAGATACTGTGTGGTGCTTGGTAAACGATTATAGTTAAATATTGTTTACATTTTATAGAAGCGTGTTATTTGTGTTACTGCAGACGTATCCGGCCTGTGTACACGTGTCTCTGACCGCGTGCGAGACTGCGTACGCAATGCAAAGGCCTACACACGTGGCGTATATTACGCAACGTGCGTGCAGATACGCCCACTAAATACAAATCACACGATAGCATTGTTTTAGTAGGCGATACGGAAGCCACGCGATAATAGCACAAATTTGTTTCAGTTTCCAAAATTTTAGTTTAAAAGATCCTCCTCTCATTGCATCACCTCTGCGATTAGCCTGTTTTACCTGAATGAAAGAAATTTTCTGTACAGAAAAATCAAAGTGTATATGAAATGAAAGAGCGTGTGTATGCAAATAAAGATTTTGTGAACCCTGGAATTCGATATCTCGTAGAAGGACACCCGTGAAGTGAACATGTGATGGCGTGGGAGTGGCCTTCATCACGTTAACATTATATAACGTAAAAGGAGCAATTAGTATTACAGCAGACCAAAAGGTCAGCGAAAGTCAGAAATCCATTAAAGGTAAGTGATGAAGTTCTGAAAACCCTGACTTAAGAAAGGTCAGAGGTAGTGAGCGCAGCCCCAGGGGTTGGCACAGTACCCATATAGGCTCGTTTGGGAATACGCTCCAGCTGAGGTTTCGCAGCCTAAACAATCGATTCCGCTGGTCGTTCAGCGGATAAGTAATAGTTACTTATACGCAGTGCGACTGTACAGCATGTAATTGTGTGCATTGGTTACAGTGATACCCATTACGCAATTTGCGTACACTTTGCGGGATCATAAACGCTATTTGTACACTTTGACGTGATTTGTGTAGGTTTTTTTTTTATTTTAAGGGAGTTTTGCTGTTCACTCAGGAATTCTCCAGCAACTGATATTTACTGGGAAGGGTAGCATACTCCCACACGCTCCCAGTAAATAGAGGTTACACAGGGGCCCTGGGTTGAGTACGCCAGCACTGAGGACGGTGTGTGGGTGTATTGGCTGACGTGGGCGAAAGTGAGTGGGAGCACTTGTTGAACTTTCACTGTTGCCTTACCTCTGGGAACTTGGTTTTTGTAGGAATTCGCTGAGAAGGCAATACCTGCAAAGAATGGGGGCCAGTTGCTCAAGTAAGGGACGATCAACCAAGGTTCAGGTTGATATAATTCCGCGGCCAGTAGGGTCGGCGAGGTATATGTGTGAAAAATATGGATCACACGCAGAGGTCTTATGCAATGAATGGGAACGTATGACTGTGAACGATGGGGAAAAGTTCCCAAGAGTAGGCAGTTTTAATCCTGAGGTGTTCCAAAATTTAAGGAGAAGGATATGTCTGATAAAATCCGGAAAGCAACGGATTAGACATTATGATTATTTACAGTTATGGCAACAGGAAGGTGAGATACAACGGGGATTAGCTCAAGCAGCTGGTTCCAACCCTATCAGAAAACTGATAGCTACAGCACCACCACCACCATACATAACAGGAGAGAAAATGGCTACAGAGAATGGCATACTGGTATATGATAAAAGTGCACTTAATAAATGTATTAATGATAAAAGTAAAGTAGATAAGTGTATTGATGCTAATGCTAACCCGTGCAAGTTGTATCCCGTCTTAAACTTCTCTCAGGACTGCGACCAGGAAGATGAGCCTACCACAATATCGGCACTCTCTCTAGCAGCCACCATACGAGAGACTACAGTGGGCATGGCCCAACCAGTAAGAGGAGTAGCAAAGGCCCCTAGTGGAGGGACAGGTGAGGTCGTGTCCACAGGTAAGTACGGTACTGTACATTATGCAGAAACAATTACACCACACATTATAGAATCAACCCAGAGTGATGTGATTGAACTTAATCCTGTCAGGGTGATCGCAGTCCCAAATGGAAAGACTGACGCTCAGGGAGTCACTCCCGTCAGGAACATTGCAATGCATTGCCCCTGGTCTCGGACAGAATTAAGTACAATTATGTATGAATTTCCTGATCCTAGGAAAGATCTAGTTGCAAGCCAAAGGTTCATTAAAGAACTAGGTAACTCCGCAGAACCCAATAACAAAGATTGGTGGACATTGCGGAGGGCATGTTTGCCCTCCAATATCGACCCTGCGAAATTCATCACTGATTTTAAGTTAGATGAAGAGGTACCTCTCACTGATGAGTACAATCAGGACAATGTAAAACGGATCAACCTGCAGTTAGGAGTATATTTCCCAGCTGTTGTCAAGTGGAACAAAATCTTCTTCATAAGACAAAAAGAAGATGAAACTGCTCATGATTATTTCCATCGGGCACTGCAGGAAATGGCTATGTATACTGGAATAGAAGACATTAAGAGTAATGTGCACCATAGGGAAGTAGCGGTTTCTGTATTAATGGATGGGTTAAAGGAAGTGTTGAGAACAAGGGTACAGACCACTCAACCTAACTGGAGAGGTATGTCGGTGGCTGCTTTGAGAGAGACCGCTATTGAGCATGATCGGAACATCATTGTCACAACTGAGGATTTTGACTGACAGGAGAAAGCCTCAGTTGTAGGGGCTGAGAGGAACTCAAACCGGGGAGGTTTAATCAGACCCCTGGACATGTAAGTGTTAAAATGAAACCCGAAGGTGTGACCATGACAACCAGGTAAAAGTCAAAATAAAAGTTTATTAACAGACTCCGTGTAAACAAACAGCATTCAAGGTAAATAATGGCAGCGATAATTAATATGATTCCTGGAGCACTCTGGTCATGAAATGGTTACACAGGACACTGGTAGGTAAGAACAGCTGTTAAAGTCCTTAGATGGAATAACCTTACCAGGCCTGGCTGTAGTAGTGAAGATATCCAAGGAACATGCCAGTAGATGGAACAGATGAAGTTGGTAACTTGAATCAACTGTTGTATTTGCTGGATAGAACCAGCCAGGTGGTAAGACACGGAGTGGATGCGGAATGGAATCAGCCAGATGGTAAAGTCACTGAATGAATGCTGGGTGGAACCAGCCAGGTGATGAAACCCGGAGTGAATGTAGTAAGATGCTAGGGAGCGTGGAAACAGAGGAGTTGAAGGATGATTACCGGTGGTAGTGGATACTGCTGGAAGCAGATGAAGTAGCTGGAAGCTGGATCAGCCATGGAGGACTGCAGAGTCAGGCTGCACCGCAAGGTGGTAGGCAGGTGCGGGTCTCTTTAGTGGATGCTGGAGACAGGAGCTGGAACCTGGAAACACAACCACAGGAGAGAGACTGGAACAAGGTATGACAAACAAAGCACTGACGATTTGCTAGCCCAGGCACAGGATACTTATACCTGCAGCAATGCAGGTATTGGCTGGGCAATTATGCAGATTTCCAGGCAGTGGATTGGAGGGACTGAGGCATGTGATTGAATCCAACATGGCTGCGCCCATATTAGAACTTGGAGGGAAAACTGGTTTGGGAATACATGTGGAAACATAACTGTAATGGCGGCATCGGCCGCAGAGGACAGGAGACGCCATGCAGGATTCAAACATGGCGCCGCTGCGACAGCATCTCAGCGGGACAGGAGGGATATGCAGTATGTGGACACAGATGAGATCCGGCCTTGGAACGCTGAGCCAGCCTCAGGAGACATCTGAAAGGCAAGTAATGGCGTCCAGATACCCGGATCGTGACAATCATTAGACACAGGGAGTCACAGGGCGATAAGCTGATGGCAGTAAGTATACAAGCCCTTACAACAAAGCCACCTCAGCCTAAGCCCCAGACCCCTGTTGGTAAGTCGAATGTGATAACATGTTTTAACTGTCAGAGAGAAGGACATTTTGCACGAGGTTGTATGTTTAAAGACCCACATAAGGTATATCAACCCCCTAGACAACGACATGACACACGTAATTGGGATCAGGGACCGCAGAGGAGTTATGAGCCACATGCAGGGGAAACAAAAAGGTAGCCACCAAGGAGAGACTGGCAGGTCTCTGAAAATTCCCAGTTACTCCCTTCACATGTTGTAGCTACCAGCGCGCTGCGAGGAGGTCACATACAATAGGGGTGGGGCCACACCTGTAGTCTGCAGCCAATGAAATTAATTGCGAGCCTTGGAAGTGAACCCGAGGTCACAATTGATGTAGCTGGTAGATCTCTACCTTTCCTTGTAGATACGGGGGCGGCCAAGTCAGTGTTAAATTCAACGGTGGGCATGAAAACCACTGGTAAAACAATTCCAGCCATGGGAGTAACAGGAGTAGAACAACACTACCCTTTAAGTAAACCAGCAGAGATTACGATAGGGCCTTTGCAGACCAAGCACTCCTTTTTGCTAGCTGCATCGGCTCCGACTAATCTACTTGGGAGAGATTTACTGTGCAATATGGGGTGTGTCATATATTGTACTCCTGGTGGTGTGTTCTTAGATATACCCGAGAATCACGCTCAGGAAGTGCAGGATATGCTAGACTCCCCACAAAGGTTAATGTCACACACTGCTGTTACAGATAGGTGTCCATCCAAGGTAGAGGAAATGATTTCCCAGATATCAGAGTCACTTTGGACCAAGGATGGACAAGACACTGGATTAATGGTAAATGTAGCTCCTGTAGTAGTTCAAGTAAAAGATGGTAGGATAGCTCCAAAAATCCCACAGTATCCTCTGAAGCCAGAGGTGGAGTTAGGAGTTTACCCAGTAATAGAGCGCTTGCTACAACAGGGCATTCTGGTTAGGACGTCCAGCACCGCCAATAGTCCCATCTTCCCTGTGAAAAAGAGTGGGGGGAGGGGTTACAGGCTAGTGCAGGATCTAAGGGGGATCAACAAAATAGTCGAGAGCCAATTCCCCGTAGTGCCAAATCCAGCTGTCATCCTTATGCAAATCCCTCCCACTGCGAAATTTTTCACTGTGATTTACCTCTGCTCCGCTTTCTTTTCGGTACCTCTGCACCCTGACAGCCAATACTTGTTTGCATTCACATACAGAGGAGTACAGTACACCTGGACTCGCTTACCACAAGGTTTCATTGACAGCCCAAGTATTTTCTCACAGGCTTTGCATGATTGTTTACAATCCTTTTAACCTGAGAGCGGATCAGTATTAATACAGTATGTAGATGACTTACTGCTGTGTTCTGATTCACTCTAATCGTCCTTGAGAGACACAAAACAGCTTCTGTTTCATCTTTCTGATACGGGACACAAGGTTTCAAAGGATAAGTTGCAATTATGCCAGACCAAGGTAAAATATTTGGGACATTGCTTGACACAAGGACTGAGACACCTCACCGCTGATAGAATACAGGCGATTCGCGACATGACTCTGCCACAAACCCAGCAACAGATTTGCACTTTCCTAGGAATGTGTGGGTACTGCCGCAACTGGATCCCAGGGTTTTCCATACTAGCCTTACCTTTGCAAGAGATGGTCTCATCAAACAAACCAGATCGGATTTCGCACACAGATGAGTCCGAAATGGCATTTTAGAGACTCAAACAGTGCCTAGCGCAGGCACCAGCATTAGGTATGCCAGATTATGAGAAACCCTTTGAACTGTACGGTACGGAAAGTGCTGGGTGTGCGGCAGGTGGTTTAATCCAGAAGCATGGTGATGCCAGCAGGCCGGTAGCCTACTACAGCGCTCAACTAGACACGGTAGCACGATCCCTCCCCACATGCTTGCGAAGTGTTGCAGCGATAGCATTGCTAGTGAGTAAAAGCGAAGATGTAGTGTTAGGACACAACCTGACCATCCATACACCTCATGCAGTGTCAGCCTTACTGAATTCTGCCCAAACCAGACACATCTCATCTGCACGGTTTACAAGGTGGGAATTAGCACTAATGGCCCCTGTAAACATCACCATAAGGAGATGCAGTGCACTAAATCCTGCAACGTATCTCCCAGGTGTGCCTAGACAGGCACAAAGGGTGGGGGATGAGAGTGATGGTGAAGGAGGATTTGGTACAGACACTGACACACATGATTGTATGGAATATTTAACCCAAAATTTCACGGCAAGGCCCGACATCAGTGACAACCCACTGGAAGGTGTAGATTTTACTTTTTACACTGACGGTAGTTGCCACAGACAGACGGATTCGGGAGACTTGTGTACTGGATACGCAGTCGTATATGACAAAGGTACCATAGAAGTGGAACCCCTGAGCCCACCTCACTCAGCACAAGTTGCTGAGCTAGTCGACCTAACCAGATCGTGTGAATTGGCTAAAGGTAAGTCAGCCAATATCTACACGGATTCTAGGTATGCCTTTGGAGTAGTGCATGATTTCAGGGCCCTATGGCGCCTCAGAAATTTCATGACGGCAGCTGGCACACCCGTGGCGCATGCGACCCACATCAAAAGACTTCTAGCAGAGATACAGGAACCTGACAGAGTGGCTGTTATCAAGTGTAAAGCCCACACATACAGCCAAGACCCAGTGTCACTTGGTAACAGCCGGGCAGACGAAGCTGCTAAATCAGCAGCCAGTACCCCCATACATACAGACAGACATGACACAACTGATGGTATTCAATACCGTCAACACACAGAAATTGAGTGAAATGCAAAATTTGTGTTCCCCACAGGAAAAGGCAGTCTGGAGGTCAAAAGGATATGGCCAGGAGTCCTCAGGACTCTGGACAGATGGACAGGGTAAGCCAGTGGCACCCAGAGCATACCTTCCAAGTTTAGCTGAGGCGGCACATGGTCTGACTCATCTAGGTAAAGAAGGTATGTGCAAGTTGGTAAGAGCCTACTGGTGCGCGCCAGGATTTTCTTCTCATGCGGGTGAGAGGGCAATGACATGCCTCACCTGTTTGAGGAAGAATATTGGAAAGGCGATACCAACAGAACCATCCCATATCCCGCCAACGGACGGCCCTTTTCAAGTGATACAAATTTATTTCATACAATTGCCACCTTGTAGAAATTTAAAGTATGTATTGGTTTGTATTGATGTGTTTTCAAATTTGGTTGAAGCGTTCCCCGCTGCTACAAATACCGCTGTGTTTACTGCAAAGAAAATTGTGCAGGAATTTGTGTGCAGGTATGGTATCCCTAAAATAATTGAAAGTGATAGGGGTACCCATTTTACAGGTGAAGTCTTTCAGGTAATGTGCAAATTAATGGGAATTAATAGTAAGCTGCATACTCCGTATCGCCCACAGGCGAGTGCGAAAGTGGAAAGAGTAAACAGCACTATTAAGAACAAGTTGAGCAAAGTAATGGCTGAAACTGGATTGTTGTGGCCAGAAGCTTTGCCGCTTGTATTGTACAGCATCAGAACCACTCCGAGGTCCCCTCTTAATCTGTCCCCCTTTGAGATTCTTTTTGGTCGACAACCCCATGTAATGATTGACCCCCAGGATGATTTGAAATGTAACAATGAAGTAACTGTAAAGTATTTGGTTAAGATGAGCAAGCAGTTGAGGAATCAGAATAGCAATCTAAAGCTGGTGATTCCTGATCTGCCAGACTGTATTTGTCATGACATTGAACCTGGGGATTATGTAATAATTCGCAATTTTCTACGCTCAGGTTGCCTGATTTACCGTTGAGAAGGACCGTACCAAGTCTTACTGACCAGCATGACAGAATTGAAAGTTGCTGAGAGAGAGACTTGGGTCCACTCGTCCCACTGTAAGAAGGTAGCTTACCCAGAGAAAGCCTGTGACAAAGAGCAGAGTGTGGAGGAAACCATATCACTGGAGTGTCTGTTCCGGGAAAGCTGAGAGGCAGGACTGTTGTCACGGCACCTGAGCACAGAGAACTACAAGATCAGAGGTGGTTGTCGCGCCAAGTTTTCTTTCCCTCCAAATTATTTTCCCTTCCCCCATTACAACTCTTTCTTTCTCCTCCTGTAAGATGGACTTGCCCTAAGAGACTGCATTCCGTGTTTTCCTGTTGACCCTGTTGTTGACCAGAGCAGTTTGTTTCGGTGAAAGTACCAGAGAGGTCGAGAAAGGATCTAGAATGGGTTCTGATGACCAGGATGGATTCGTAGAATTCCAAGAGCAACACAATCACCGAGCAAAGGCGAGTATCAGAAAACGATCTGGTAGCCATGACACTAAGAGACATTGTGAAGGATTGTTAGCTGAAGCAGAGCCGGCCATAGGCATAGGCAAACTAGGCAATTGCCTAGGGCATTTTATATGCCTAGGGGCATCAGCAGCTTCTGCTGATTAAAATGATATGCGGCATGCCTATATTCTGTGTGTAGCATTTCATATGCAGATACAGCCACAGTCTCACACAGTATATAGGCATGCCGCATATCATTTTAATCAGCAGAAGCTGCTTGTGCATCCTAGCCACATAGCAATGCAAATAAGATGCATTTTCATTAAAAAAAAATGTGCCTGACGTTAGCATTGAGGCAAGATTTATGAGGACACATCTGGATCCAAGCAGAGGCAGAGGTCACAGTGTTAGTCGCAGTGTGAGTGCTATGTGCATGTGAGTGGTTTGGTTGTGCAGTAGTGTTCAGAATATGTGTAAGGAGCATTATGTGTGTCATGTAAAAATGCATTAATAATGTGCAACATATGTGTAAGGGGCACTAAGTGTGTCATTATGTGTATAAGGGCATTAATAATGTGCGGCATATGTGTAACAGGGTACTACTTTATGTGTGTCATTATGTGTATAGGGGCACTAATAATGTGCAGCAAATGTGTAGAGGGCACTATGTGTGTCATTATGTGTATAAGGGCATTAATAATGTGTGGCATATGTGTAAGGGACACTATGTGTAAAAGGGCATTAATAAAGGTTGTCATAATTTGTAAGGCGCATTATGTTTATAAGGACATTAATAATGTGTCTCATATGTGTAAGGGGCATTACTGTGTGGAATTATGTGTATAAGGTGCTCTACTATGTGGAATTGCGTATAGAAAGGGCACTACTGTGTCATCTAATGTGAATAAAGAGCAATAGGGTGTGGTGTGATGTGAATAAGGAGCAATTCAGTGTGATGTAATGTGAATAAGGGGCACTACTGTGAGGAGTAACGTATATAAGGTAAAGTGGTACTACTGTGTGATGTAATATGAATTATGGACACTATCGCATGATCAAATGTGAATAAAGTTGCAGTACTGTGTCGTGTAATTGGAATTGGGGTTACTATTGTGTGGCCATGCCCCTTGCCAGCAAAAACACACCCCTTTTTGGGCTGTGCGCCACATGTGCGAACTGTTCCTATTTAAAATATAGGGGGTACAAACTAGAGATGAGCGGATTCGGTTTTACTCGGTTTTACTCGGTTCTCAAAACGACATCTTATTGGCTCACGGATGTCACGTGTTTTGGATAGCCAATAAGATTCGGTTTTGAGAACCGAGTAAAACCGAGTAAAACCGAATCCGCTCATCTCTAGTACAAACACCAAAATAAGGACTGCTATGGATGAGGGGTGGTGGTGCTGGGAAAGAGGTGCAAGGTCAGAGGCGGAACCAGTGGTGGTGCTAGGGGGCACCAGCCAAAATCTTGCCTAGGGCATCATATTGGTTAGGGCCGGCTCTGAGCTGAAGAGAATTGTATCTGTAGGAATTGTGAAAACATAGTTGAGGACGGGTGCATCCAGAGATGTCAGTCCAGCCTTAATATTAACATGGACCGTCATCCATTGAGTGACTATCACTAATTAGTGGGTAAGGTTTTAAACCAAACAGAATGCTGGGTGTGCTCACAAGTATCTCAAGGTCATAGAAAGTCAGGACTAGTGCCATACTCTTTAACGATAGATGAGGTACTTGAATTAAGGGGTGGGAGACCGGTGGACAAGAAATTTAATATTTCTAGGCCTTCTAGTTTGAAGCTCCACCAATATCATGTGAATAGGTCCTTAATATGTTTTAACATTTCCAATTCCCGAAAGCCGGTAAATTGGGAAGTGACATGGAACAACCAAACCATGACATTTTCACACAGAGCCGATAGAATGCCCATATACTCAGAGCTTATACGCCAAATAGCCAACGGTGGGAAATATTTTCAGTATAGGTACACTCTAGGAAGTAGGACCATGCGAGTTGGAGAAGTATCACCAGGATACTGTGCGCATAACATACAGCCTGATACGTGTACTAGACAAATGAGAGAGTTAGGGATAGGATTTTTCACCTGGAAGGTTTGTAATATGGTGATGTCATTTTCTGTCCCATATGTCCTCCCCGATGATGCATATTTCATATGTGGGAGGAAGGCGTATAAGTGGCTTGCCCCAAACTCAGAGGGATTGTGTTACATTGGAAGAGTGTTGCCGAAAGTAATGACCATTACCCATGATAAAATGAAAGACGTTCACCGCAATGCTCAAGCTCCTTACACTCACGCCCATTACGAACACATTGTAAAGAGACACCTTATAGATAGGACAGAGCATGCAGCCTCTGATTTGATCCACAAATCCACCGGGATTCAATTCCTACTCACGCTAGATATCACCCGTACCGCCAGAGGATTTATAAATTTTAGGTATATTACCTCGCTAGCGAACCTGATAGACAATATCACCGAGATGTATGATGACACCTTCAGGTATACTGGGAGAGAATTGCAAGCTTACAAAACGGAACTGATCCAGCACAGGATGGTTCTCAATTACATCACAGCGGTGACAGGCGGGTATTGTGTCACCCTAGCAACTCAGTATGGTGTGAAGTGCTGTACGTATATCACAAACAGCACTGAGGACCCAACCGAGGTCATAGATCAAAAGATGGACGATATCTTGCAATTGAAGTGGGAGTTCCGAAGGAGGCACAACCTTACCCTTACTTCTGTGAGTAATGAACTGACCGGCTGGGTTTCATGGTTGAACCCACGCAATTGGTTCTCAGGTTTAGGAGAATGGGCTCAAAATTTTATTGTTACTGTAGGGAAATTTCTCTTATGTATCCTAGGAGTTGTCATAATGATTGGTCTGATATTCAGATGTGTTCGGATTTTATTACATTGCAAGCGAAGTGCCAAATTGATGAGTTTGAGGAGCGAGGCCATTGTAACAACAACTGGTTTAATTTATGACCCATCAATCGAGACAATGTTGTGATAAGACGTGATTCCACGGTCCGTTTCTTTCACCCATTTCTCCTTTGTTTTTCTCCAAGGTAAAAAGACATCCACTCGGAAGAAGATTTTGACGACCCTTTATACAGACCATTGATGAACTTTTTCACAGACAATTGATGAACTTTTAGAGACTTTAACTTTCTATGGACACTTGAAAAACTTTGCTTGCCACTTACAGCAAAGATACAGCAATCCGGACAAGACATCAACAAGACTCCAACAGACGCCCAAGGACGATCACATACATAATCATACTAATGCATTTATAACGCATGTTTCTTATCTTCATCTCTACGATCTTCAGGTAGTGACACACATAGTCGACAGGTAATATAGGCATATATATTAGCACTCACATATTTTTCCCCGTCATGTTTCATCAACTAATGTGCACCCCATTTGTTGGAACTAAAAGCCGAAAAGAGCTCGGTAGAGTTTGTTAGCCCACTTACAGACCCTTAATACGGGATAAGAAGGATTCAATGTGTACTTCACAATTCCTCGAAGCTTATTTTAGAACATGTACGGCACGATGATACATGACCCCTCAGACATGGATTTCATACATACATGCTTTTACTATCCCACTAGGTCATACATTTCCCACCTTCTCCTCTCCTCCCTACTCCCAATCATATATAGGTATTTCACGGTATTATATATTTTTCTGCTTAATTGTTTAGATAAGTGGCAGTTATTGTTGACTGCCAAAGGGCGGACTGTCAAAGTCGAAAAATATTATGATTTACATGCCTTGTACTAACCCCAATGCACATGCCCTCTGCTCGTGCACCCACTCCCCCGTGCGTTGAAAGGTGGTGTCTAGTATCCAGCTGTAGAGTATTTTAATGGTAACATTTCAGTGTTGGTTAGGAAAAGATCGCTCTCTCATGCGTATAGTTATGTACAAAAGTAGTTTATGGACATTTACTGTATTTGCTGTTTATTACACATGCGGCGGGAATCCTGAGGATACCTCCCACCTGAGCATTTAGGGAAAGACACAGCCCACCTGTTCAAATCCACCTATGACCTTTCTTGTAATGTGGAGACACATTCCTGTGTCCAATGAACAATGAGATTGTAGGAACCATTGTATTGTGAATGTATGTTGTGTATATAAAGACCACCATTGCCTGGCCAGTCACTCACTCTCTCTGAAGGCTTTCTCTTTGAATGCTGAGGGCTGGAATCCAGGACGCGCTTGCGAATCATCCCCACGTATGTATATTTCTCTGTAGCCATTTTGTTATCCATTTTGTTCGCCCATTGTGTTCTCATTTCGTTCGTTCTTATTTGTGATTGTTAGCTACTGTTCATGTATTATTCTCAGTTATTCTGTTTAGATTTCCCTGTTAGTTTGTAGTGTATAACTTGTATTGTGTTTTTTTCCCTTTTCTCTAAACGATCCACGGCAGTGTTAGAACTGCTGAGGTTTTAAATCCAAACCAGGTCTTGTGTTTTCACTTTTCTACAAAGGGCTTTTCTTAGTGTCTCAATCGCTCAAACAGCTTACACATTATCAAGGTTAATAAGCGTTACATCATTGTAGTATTCGATTACTAAGGTCTAGAGTATAAGTATATCCTTACTGTGTGTTGTTAATAAAGTTTACTGTGTATCATTCTGTGAGCGTCTGCACCGCTCGTGTCTCACTCTCATGGCGCAGCATCCGCTACGCCAATAGCGTAGCATTACGGTACTCGGTACGCCTATAGCGTGCTCGATACGAAGCGTGAGTCCGTGAGCGTGCGTGTCGCTCATGCGTCGCGCCCACGGCCTAGCATCTGCTGCGCTAAGTGCGTACCCTTACGGTACTCAGTGCGCCAATAGCGTACTTAGCCCGTAATAGTATATAGCTTATGTTAAAAGGTAATGTTTGACATTATCAGGGAGACAGAGCTCTGGACCAGACAGTGATAGGGATACATGGGGGAGAGAGAGAGGGGGGGGACAGAGATACCAGGGTCAGAGACAGTGGGGTATATTTACTAAAAATCCGAGTTTGGCCGATTTGTGTTTTTTTTCTAAGTACCAATCCAGGAATTTACTAAGCACCAATCTCGGCAGTGTCTGGTCTATTCGTAATGGTTTGAATGACAGCCTTCCGAAATACGAATGAATATACCAAACGCGGTCAAACGCGGCTGTTATTTCATAGAATCTGGCCATTCACTATTCATTCGTATTTGGGTGTAAGTTTCAAGTGCGGGTCTGTTTTTTTTAGAATCGTTAAAAAAAGCAGCAAAAAAATAGACCTGCTTTTTCCAGTCGAGTTTGAATAACCATGCACGGATCAGTGAGATCTGTGCATGGTTATCTATGGGAAAGGGTCTGTTTAGTCTAAAAATCAGAAAAAAAATTGCGTGGGGTCCCCCCTCCTAAGCATAACCAGCCTCGGGCTCTTTGAGCCGGTCTTGGTTTAAAAAATATGGGGGGGAAATGACAGGGGTTCCCCCATATTTAATCAACCAGCACCGGGCTCTGCGCCTGGTCCTGGTTCCAAAAATACGGGGGACAAAAAGCGTAGGGGTCCCCCCATATTTCTGAAACCAGCACCGGGCTCCACTAGCAGGGGAGATAATGCCACAGCCGGGGGACACTTTGATATCGGTCCCTGCGGCCGTGCCATTAAAACCCCAACTAGTCACCCCTGGCCGGGGTACCCTGGAGGAGTGGGGACACCTTCAATCAAGGGGTCCCCCCCCTCCAGCCACCCAAGGGCCAGGGGTGAAGCCCAAGGCTGTCCCCCCATCCAAGGGCGGCGGATGGGGGGCTGATAGCCAAGTGTGAAAGTGTGAATATTGTTTTTAGTAGCAGTACTACAAGTCCCAGCAAGCCTCCCCCGCAAACTGGTACTTGGAGAACCACAAGTACCAGCATGCCGTGGTAATCCAGACCCACTGGTTCCTGTAGTACTACTTTAAAAAAAATACCCCAATAAAAACAGGACACACACACGGTGACAGTACAACTTTATTAAATACATGCACACCAACATACACACATACTTACCTATGTTCCCACGAGGCTCGGTCCTCTTCTCCATGTAGAATCCTCGGGGTACCTGTGAAAAAAATTATACTCACATAATTCAGTGAAGAATCCGGCCTTTGAATAATCCACGTACTTGGCAAAAAATAAAACGCAAACCCGACCACGCACTGTAAGGGGTCCCATGTTTACACATGGGACCCCTTTCCCCGACTGCCAGGACCCCCCCTGACTCCTGTCAAAGAGGGTCCCTTCAGCCAATCAGGGAGTGCCACGTCGTGGCACCCTCCTGATTAGCTGTGTGCTCCTGTAGTGTCCGTCAGGCAGCACACGGCAGTGATACAATGTAGCGCCTATGCGCTCCATTGTAGCCAATGGTGGGAACTTTGTGGTCAGCGGTTGACCGAAAGTAACCTCACCGCTGACCACAAAGTTCCCACAATTGGCCACAATGGAGCGCATAGGCGCTACATTGTAGACAGACCAGAGAAAGAGAGAAAGTGAGAGAGACCAGGGCCTGAGAGATACTGGGAGACATGGGGGAAGAGAGAGAGGAGGAGACAGAAAGACCATGGACAAAGAGAACAGGTGCAGTGAGAGAGAGAGAATGACAGACCAGGGGAAGCGAGAGAGAGACAGACCAGAAGCAGAGAGAGAGATAGACCAGGGGCAGCAAGAGAGACAGAGAAACCAGGGGCAGTGAGAGAGACAGACAAGGGCAGTGGTGGAACAAGAAAATGGTGGGCCCCTCTCCCTTTTTAAAAATAGGGATAGCATTGGCCACAAAAAAACATGGGCATAGTGTGTGACTGAGGCAGGGGTGACAGGTACAGTTGGTGACTGAGACAGGGAGATACTGGATGACTGAGGCAGTGGTGACTGGTAGAGAGTAGATGACTGAGGCAGGGGTGACTGAGGCAGGGGTGACAGGGAGATAGTGGGTGACATGGACATAGTGAGTGACTGAGGCAGGGGTGACTGGTAGAGAGTAGATGACTGAGGCAGGGGTGACAGGGAGATAGTGGGTGACATGGACATAGTGAGTGACTGAGGCAGGGGTGACAGAGATAATGGGTGACTGGGGCAGGGTGACAGAGAGTTGGTGACTGAGGCAGGGGCGACATGGAAATAGTGGGTGACTGAGGCAGGGGTGACAAGGAGATAGTGGGTGACTAAGGCAGGAAAGACAAGGAGATAGTGGGTGACTAAGGCAGGGAAGACAAGGAGATAGTAGGTGACTAAGGACGGGGTGACTTCAAGATGATAGGTGACTGAGGACAGGGTGACTGGGAGATAGTGGGTGACTGAAGCAGGGGTGATAGGGAGATAGTGGGTGACTGAGGCAGGGGTGACAGGTAGAGGTGGTTACTGAGGCAGGGTGACAAGCCGAGAGTAGATGACTGAGGCAGGGGTGACAGGGATATAGTGGATGACTGAGGCAGATGTGACAGGGAGTTAGTGTGTGACTCAGGCAAGGAAGACAAGGTGATAGTGGGTGACTGAGGCAGGGGTGACATGGACATACAGTGGGGTTTGAAAGTTTGGGCACCCCAGGCAAATATTTATTTTAATGTGCAAAAAGAAGCCAAGGAAAGATGGAAAAATCTCCAAAAGGCATCAAATTACAAATTAGACATTCTTATAACATGTCAAAAAAAGTTTGATTTTATTTCCATCATTTACACTTTCAAAAGAACAGAAAACAAAAAATGGCGTCTGCAAAAGTTTGGTCACCCTGCAGAGTTAATACCTTGTACTGCCCCCTTTGGACAGCTGAGACCTGGCAGTGTCATGGATTGTTCTCAATCATCGTCTGGAAAGACCAGGTGATGTCAATCTCAAAGGTTTTAAAAGCCCAGACTCATCTGACCTTGCTCCAACAATCAGCACCATGGGTTCCTCTAAGCAGTTGTGTACAACACTGAAACTGAGAATAGTTGATGCTCACAAAGCAGTAGAAGGCTATAAGAAGATAGCAAAGCGTTATCAGATGCCCATATCCTCTGTTCGGAATGTAATTAAGAAATGGCAGTCATCAGGAACAGTGGAAGTTAAAGCAAGATCTGGAAGACCAAGAAAAATATCAGACAGAACAGCTCGCAGGATTGTGAGAAAAGCAAGTCAAAATCCACGTTTGACTGCACGATCCCTCCAGGAAGATCTGGCAGACACTGGAGTTGTGGTACATTATTCCACTATAAAGAGATACTTGTACAAATATGGTCTTCATGGAAGAGTCATCAGAAGAAAACCTCTTCTACGTCCTCACCACAAAAATCAGTGTTTGAAGTTTGCAAATGAACATACAGACAAGCCTGATGCATTTTGTGGACCGATGAGGTTAAAATAGAACTTTTTGGCCGGAATGAGCAAAGGTACGTTTGGAGAAGGAAGTGCACAGAATTTAATGAAAAGAACCTCTGGCCAACTGTTAAGCATGGGGGTGGATTAAACATGCTTTGGAGTTGTATTGCAGCCAGTGGCACAGGGAACTTTTCACGAGTAGAAGGAAAAATGGATTCAATAAGATTCCAGCAAATTTTGGACGCTAACTTGATGCCATCTGTGAAAAAGCTGAAGTTAAAGAGAGAATGTTTGTGTCTATTGAAGAGCTCTCTATTCAGTAACAGTTCCCCGCTCCAGTTTAAATGGTGTTCCCAAAATAGAAAGAGAGCAATATATGGTGAAGTACAGTAGGGCTGAAGTTTATTCACATAAGGTGATAAGCCAAGTCACACATGCTCAGTAAGTGCAGAAAAAGGAAGGGTCAAGAACTGGAATCCACCATAAACTGGCAGGCCTACGTACCAAAGTTCGTGGGGTGTCAGTAGCGCCCACCCAAATACGCTTGTTGTATCACTTCCTTTGGTTTACGGTTGTACACGGCCGATCTCCTTCAAGTTACTCCACCACTTCACCACTCCACATAGGAGTGAAATACACAAAATTAGGAGGAAATAGCGATATATAGTGAAGTATTGCTTTTTCCAATGTGCAGAAATGATTTATTTAAAGTGCAGCACAAAACATATACATTTTAAAAGCACAACATCAATATGCAAATTTGCAGAGTAGAATTCATAATAAAACACTAAAATCCACCACAAATTGGTGAACCCACGTACCAGAATTGGTGGGGTGTCAAAAATGTCCACCCAAAAGCACTTTAAATATTTCTCCCCGGGATTCTGCAGCAACAATCAGCAACTTCCTTCTGGCTCCCTTGACAAAGGCCCTTTAAAGGGCAGAAACGCGTTGGTGACTAGTTGGAGGGACCCACAGGAGCCAGAAGGAAGTTGCTGATTGTTGCTGCAGAATCCCGGGGAGCAATATTTAAAGTGCTTTTGGGTGGACATTTTTGACACCCCACCAATTCTGGTACGTGGGTTCACCAATTTGTGGTGGATTTTAGTGTTTTATAATGAATTCTACTGTGCAAATTTGCACATTGATGTTGTGCTTTTAAAATGTATATGTTTTGTGCTGCACTTTAATATATAATTTTTGCACATTGGAAAAAGCAATACTTCACTATATATCGCTATTTCCTCCTAATTTTGGGTATTTCACTCCTATGTGGAGTGGTGAAATGGTGGAGTAACTTGAAGGAGATCGGCCGTGTACAACCGTAAACCAAAGGAAGTGATACAACAAGCGTATTTGGGTGGGCGCTACTGACACCCCACGAACTTTGGTACGTAGGCCTGCAGTTTATGGTGGATTCCAGTTCTTGACCCATCCTTTTGTCACGATCCGGGTATCTGGACGCCATTACCTGCCGTTTAGGTGTCTTCTGAGACTGGCCCAGCGTTCCAAGTCCGGATCTCATCTGTGTCAACACTCTGCACATCCCTCCTGTCATTCTGAGACACTATCACAGCGGCGCCATGTTTGAATCCAATATGGCGTCTCCCGTCCTCCGCCGCCGTTCCTGTGTTATTGCTGCAGGTTCTCAGTATAGTGTATCATGCCTGCCGCGGCCTCTGCTGCCCTCCAAGTGTCTCAACATATAACAGTCATCTGGCGTCTCCTGTCCTCCGCGGCCGGCGCCGCCATTATCACTATTTTTGCACATTTCATTTCACACTAGTTTTCCCTCCAGGTTCCAGCATGGGCGCAGCCATGTTGGATTTGATCACATGCTCCAATTCCTCCAATCCACTTACTCTGGAATCGGCATAATTGCCTAGCCAATGCCTGCATAGCAGCAGGTATAAGTATCCTGTGTCTAGGCCAGATAGATGTCAGTGCTTTGAATGTCATACCTTGTTCCAGTCTCTCTCTCCTGTGGTTTGTTTCTCCAGGTTCCAGTTCCTGTCTCCAGCATCCACAAAGAGACCCGCACCTGCTTTCCATCTTGCGGTGCAGCCTGACTCTACAGTCTTCCGTGGCTGTCCAAGTCTCCAGCTATCTACAATCTGTTTCCAGCAGCCAGCTTTCAACAGATTTCAGCTTCTACTAAACACCGGTGCTGATCCAGCGGATCCTATCTTACCAGCAGTATCCACTACCACCGGTAATCATTTATCAGCTATTTAGTTTCTACGCTCCCTAGCATCTCACACCATTCACTCTGTGTTCATCACCTGGCTGGTTCCATCCAGCATCCACTCCGTGACTTTAGTACCTGGCTGATTCCATTCAGCATCCACTCTGTGTTTCATCACCCGGCTGATTCCACTCAGCATCCACTCCGTGTCTTACCACCTGGCTGGTTCCATCCAGCTGATACAGCAGCATACTCAAGTTACAGATTCACCTGTTACAACTACTGGCATGTTCCTCGGCTATCTCCACTACTACAACCAGGCCTGGTAAGGTGATTCCATCAAAGGACTTTTACATCTGTTCTATACCTACCAGTGCTCTGAGATACCTCCTATGGTTATGTGATCCAGGAACTGTGTTATTTGCCACTGTCTTTGATTTACTTTGAATGCTGCTTGTCATTTCACGGAGTCTGTTAAATAAACTTTTATTTTTAATTTTAAACTGGTTGTCATGGTCACACCTTCGGGTAATCAATCTGCACTTACATGTCCAGGGGTCTGATTAAACCTCCCAGGTTTAACTTCATCTCAGTCCCTACAACTGAGGCTTCCACCCGTCAGCATAAACCCTCAGTTGTGACACCTTTTTCTGCACTTACTGAGCATGTGTGACTTGGCTTATCACCTTATGTAAATAAACTTCAGCCCTACTGTACTTCACCATATATTGCTCTCTTTCTATTTTGGGAACACCATTTAAACTGGAGCGGGGAACGGTTACTGAATAGAGAGCTCTTCAATAGACACGAACATTCTCTTTCTGGACTGAGAACATTGCCTATAGTGGCCCAGGGAGCGCACCCCAGCAAAAACTTAGAACATTAACTGAACTCCCGTGGGATATTGGTGACCATCCCGGCTGGTGGACTGCAGCACCTTTGATTTGAAGCGCCATCTGTACATTTTTTGTCTTCTTGAAGTTAAAGAGAGGCTGGCTTCTACAAATGGATAATGATCCTAAACACACCTCAAAATCCACGGTGGATTACATCAATAGGCGTAAACTGAAGTTTTTGCCATGGCCTTAAGAATCTCCTGACCTCAACATAATTGAAAATATATGGATATACCTTAAAAGAGCAGTGCATCACATGCAGCCCAGGAATCTCAAAGAACTGGAAGACTTTTGTAAGGAAGAATAGGCGAAGATACCTCAAACAAGAATTGAAAGACTCTTGTCTGGCTACAAAAAGCGTTTACAAGCTGTGATACTTGCCAAAGGGAGCAGTACAAGGTATTAACTCTGCAGGGTGCCCAAACTTTTCCAGACGCCATTTTTTGTTTTCTGCTCTTTTGAAAGTGTAAATGATGGAATTTTTGCCTGGGGTGCCCAAACTTTAAATCCCCACTGTAGTTGGTGACTGAGGCAGGGGTGATATGTACATAGTGGGTGACTGAGGAAGGGTGACAGAGTGGGTGACTAAGACAGGGAGATAGTGGGTGACAGAGGCAGGGGTGAAAAGTAGAGAGTAGATGACTAAGGCAGGAGTGACAGGTGGAGCTGGTGACTGAGGCAGTGGTGATAAGTAGAGAGTAGATGACTGAGGCAGGGGGGACAGGGAGATAGTGGGTGACAGAGGCAGTGGTGACAAGTAGAGAGTAGATAACTAAGGCAGGGGTGAAAGGTAGAGTAGGTGACTGAGGCAGGGGTGACAGGGAGATAGTGGGTGACAGGTAGAATTGGTGACTGAGGCAGGGGTGAAAAGTAGAGAGTAGATGACTAAGGCAGGGGTGACGTGGAGACAGTGGGTGACTGAGGCAGGGGTGACAGAGTGGGTGACTGAGGCAGGGGAGACAGGGAGATAGTGGGTGACTGAGGCAGTGGTGACAAGTAGAGAGTAGATAACTAAGGCAGGGGTGGCAGGTAGAGTTGGTGACTTAGGCAGGGGTGACAGGGAGATAGTGGGTGATAGGTAGAGTTGGTGACTGAGGCTGGGGTGACAGGGAGACAGTGGGAGACTGAGGCAGGGTGACAGAGTGGGTGACTGAGACAGGGGAGATGGATATAGTGGAGCTGGTGACTGAGGCAGGGGTGACAAGCAGAGAGTAGATGACTGAAGCAGGGGTGACAGAGATAGTGGGTGACTGAGGCAGTGGTGACAGGGAGCAGTGCCGTTTCTAGTGGCGGGCGAGCTGTGCAACCGCACGGGGCGCCCGCCGTGGCACTTTGTTACTCCTTCTCGGGGGGCGGAGTTTCGTGGAATGACGCGTTGCGTCGTGACATCATGACGCAAATGCGTCATTCCGCGAAGCCCCGCCCCCCCAGCAGGAGCGCTCGGGAGAGGCGAGAAGGAGATAAGCATGAAGGAGGAGGCGGCCGGCGCGAGGGACGTGAGGCGGCGGGAACGAAGAGCGGGAAGACGTAAGTATTCTCTCTCTCTCTCTCTCCCCCCCTCTCACCCTTCCTTCCCATCAACTTGAAACCTGCCTGCCGCTGCCGCACTGTGTAAAATGGGGACAACTGCCTATGGGGATACCTGCCTGCCGCACTGTGTAAAATGGGGGCACCTGCCTGCGTACTGTGTAATATGGGGGCACCTGCCTGCGTACTGTGTAAAATGGGGATATCTGCCTGCCGTGCTGTGTAAAATGGGGGCACCTGCCTGCCGCACTGTGTAATATGGGGATACCTGCCTGCCGCACTGTGTAAAATGGGGGCACCTGCCTGCGTACTGTGTAATATGGGGGCACCTGCCTGCGTACTGTGTAAAATGGGGATATCTGCCTGCCGTGCTGTGTAAAATGGGGGCACCTGCCTGCCGCACTGTGTAATATGGGGATACCTGCCTGCCGCACTGTGTAAAATGGGGGCACCTGCCTGCGTACTGTGTAATATGGGTGCACCTGCCTGCGTACTGTGTAATATGGGGATATCTGCCTGCCGTGCTGTGTAAAATGGGGGCACCTGCCTGCCGCACTGTGTAATATGGGGATACCTGCCTGCCGCACTGTGTAATATGGGGGCACCTGCCTGCGTACTGTGTAAAATGGGGATATCTGCCTGCCGTGCTGTGTAAAATAGGGATATCTGCCTGCCGTGCTGTGTAAAATAGGGATATCTGCCTGCCGTGCTGTGTAAAATGGGGATATCTGCCTGCCATGCTGTGTAAAATGGGGATACCTGCCTGCCGCGCTGTGTAATATGGGGATACCTGCCTGCCGCACTGTGTAATATGGGGGAACCTGCCTGCGTACTGTGTAAAATGGGGATACCTGCCTACCGTACTGTGTAAAATGGGGATACCTGCCTTCCGTACTGTGTAAAATGGGGACACCTGCCTGCCGCACTGTGTAAAATGGGGACACCTGCCTGCCGCGCTGTGTAATATGGGGACACTTGCCTGCTGTAAAGTGTAAAAAGGGGACTTTTTTATTTTTTATTTTTTTTCCCCTGTGGTGGGTGTGATGATATCAGATGAGGCCATGCCCACTTTAATGAGACCACGCCCATTTTAATCAGGCCACACACCCTTGACAGGGAGATACTATGTGATTGATACAGGGGTGACAGGGAGATAGTAGGTGACTGAGGATGGGGTGACAGGGAGAAAGTGGGTGACGGAGGCAAGGAAGACAAGGATATAATGGGTGATAGAGGCAGGGGTGACAGGGAGATAGTGAGTGACAGAGGCAGGGGTGACAGGGAGATAATGGGTGACTGAGACAGGGGAGACGGAGATAGTGGGTGACTGAGACAGGGGAGACGGAGATAGTGGGTGACTGAGGCAAGGGTGAAAAGTAGAGAGTAGATAACTAAAGCAGGGGTGACAGGTAGAGATGATGACTGAGGCAGGGGTGACAGTGAGATAGTGGGTGTCAGGTAGAGTTGGTGACTGAGGCAGGGGTTAAAAGTAGAGAGTAGATGACTAAGGCAGTGGTGACAGGTGGAGCTGGTGACTGAGGCAGTGGTGATAAGTAGAGAGTAGATGACTGAGGCTGGGGTGAATGGGAGATAGTGAGTGACTGAGGCAGGGGTGAAAGGGAGAAAGTGGGTGACGGATGCAAGGGAGACAAAGACATAGTGGTTGCCTGAGGCAGGGGTGACCGGGAGATAGTGGGTGACTGAGGCAGGGGTAACAAGTAGAGAGTAGATGACTGAGGCATGGGTGACAGGGAGATAGTGGGTGACTGAGGCAGGGGAGACAAAGGGATAGTTGGTGACTGAGGCAGAGGTGACTGGGAGACAGTGGGTGACAGGGAGATAGTGGGTGACTGAGGCAGAGGTGGCAGGGAGATAGTGGGTGACTGAGGCAGGGGTGACAGGGATATAGTGGGTGACTGAGGCAGGGGTGACAGGGAGATACTAGGTAACTGAGACAAGGGTGATAGGGAGATAGTGGGAGACTGAGACAGGGGTGAAAGCGAGATAGTGGGTGACTGAGACAGGGATGACTGGGAGATAGTGGGTGACTAAGGCAGTGGTGACAAGTAGAGAGTAAATGAGTGAGGCAGGGGTGTCAATGAGATAGTGGGTGACTGAGGCAGTGGTGACAGGGAGATAGTGGGTGACTAAGGCAGGGGTGACGTGGAGACAGTGGGTGACTGAGGCAGGGGAGACAGGGAGATAGTGGGTGCCTGAGGCAGGGGTGACAGGGAGATACTATGTGATTGACACAGGGGTGATAGGGAGATAGTGGGTGACTGAGACAGGAGTGACAAGTAGAGAGTAGATTACTAAGGCAGGGGTGTCAACGAGATAGTGGGTGACTAAGGCAGTGGTGACAGGGAGATAGTGGGTAACTGAGGCAGGGGTGAAGGGGAGATAGTGGGTGACTGAGGCAGGGCTAACAAGTAGAGAGTAGATTACTAAGGCAGGGGTGACAGGTACAGTTCGTAACTGAGGCAGGGAGATAGTGGGTGACAGGTAGAGATAGTGACAGTGGTAGGGGTGACAAATAGAAAGTAAATGACAGAGGCAGGGGCAACAGGGAGATAATGGGTGACTGAGGCAGAGGTGACTGGGAGACAGTGGGTGACAGGGAGATAGTGGGTGTCTGAGACAGGGGTGACAGTGAGATAGTGGGTGACTGAGACAGGAATGACTGGGAGATAGTGGGTGACTGAGGCAGTGGTGACAAGTAGAGAGTAAATGAGTGAGGCAGGGGTGTCAATGAGATAGTGGGTGACTGAGGCAGTGGTGACAGGGAGATAGTGGATGACTAAGGCAGGGGTGACGTGGAGACAGTGGGTGACTGAGGCAGGATGACAGAGTGGGTGACTGAGACAGTGTGAAAGAGTGGGTGACTGAGGCAGGATTGACAGGGAGATAGTGGGTGACTGAGGCAGGGGTGACAAGTAGAGAGTAGATAACTAAGGCAGGGGTGACAGGTAGAGTTGGTGACTGAGGCAGGGGTGAGAGGGAGATAGTGGGTAACAGGTAGAGTTGGTGACTGAGGCAGGGGTGACAAGTAGAGAGTAAATGACTGAGGAGTTGGCGACAGGGAGATAGTGGGTGACGGAGGCAGTGGTTATAGTGAGATAGGTGGTGACTGAGGCAGCGGTGACTGGGAGATAGAGGGTGACTGAGGCAGAGGTGACAGTTAGAGTTTGTGACTGAGGCAGGATGACAGAGAGTGGGTGACTGAGGCAGGGTGACAGAGTGGGTGACTGAGGCAGGGGTGACAAGTAAATAGTAGATTACTAAGGAAGGGGTGACAGGTAGAGTTGGTGACTCAGGTAGGGGTGAAAGGGAGATAGTGGGTGACAGGTAGAGTTGGTGACTGAGGCAGGGATGAAAAGTAGAGAGTAAATGACTGAGTCATTGGAGACAGGGATATAGTGAGTGACTGAGGTAGGGGTGAAAGGGAGGTAGTGGTTCACCGAGGCAGGGGTGACAGTGAGATAGTGAGGCAGAGGTGAAGGGGAGACAGTTGGTGACAGGGGTGACAGGTAGAGTTGTGACTGAGTCAGGATGACAGAGGGTGGGTGACTGAGGCAGTGTGACAGAGTGGGTGACTGAGGCAGGTGAGACAGGGAGATAGTGGGTGACTGAGGCAGGGGTGACAAGTAGAGAGTAGATAGCTAAGGCAGGGATGACAGGTAGAGATGGTGACTGAGGCAGGGGTGACAGGGAGATAGTGGGTGACTGAGGCAGGGTGACAATGAAATAGTGGGAACTGTGTAAGGGGTTACATGTGGAGCTGGTGACTGAGGCAGGTGTGACAAGTAGAGAGTTGATGACTGAAGCAGGGGTGACAGGGAGATAGTGGGTGACTGAGGCAGGGGAGACAGGGAGATAGTGGGTGACTGAGGCAGGGGTGACAAGTAGAGAGTAGATAACTAAGGCAGGGGTGACAGGTAGAGTTGGTGACTGAGGCAGGGGTGACAGGGAGATAGTGGGAAACAGGTAGAGTTGGTGACTGAGGCAGGGATGAAAAGTAGAGAGTAAATGACTGAGGCATTGGCGACAGGGAGATAGTGGGTGACTGAGACAGTGATGATAGGGATATAGTGGGTGACTGAGGCAGCGGTGACGGGGAGACAGTGGGTGACTGAGGCAGAGGTGACAGGTAGAGTTTGTGACTGAGTCAGATTGACAGAGAGTGGGTGACTGAGGCAGAGTGACAGAGTGGGTGACTGAGGCAGGGGAGACAGGGAGATAGTGGGTGACTGAGGCAGGGGTGACAAGTAGAGAGTATATAACTAAGGCAGGGGTGACAGGTAGAGTTGGTGACTGAGGCAGGGGTGACAGGGAGATGGTGGGTGACAGGTAGAGTTGGTGACTGAGGCAGGGGAGAAAAGTAGAGAGTAGATGACTTTGGCAGGTGTGACAGGTGGAGCTGGTGACTGAGGCAGGGGTGACAAGTAGAGAGTAGATGACTGATGCTGGGGTGACAGGGATATAGTGAGTGACTGAGGCAGGGGTGAAAGGGAGAAAGTGGTTAACTGAGGCAGGGGTGACATGGAGATAGTGGGTGACTGAGGCAGGGTGACAATGAAATAGTGGGGAACTGTGTAAGGGGTTACAAGTGGAGCTGGTGACTGAGGCAGGTGTGAAAAGTAGAGAGTAGATGACTGAGTCAGGGGTGACAGGGAGATAGTGGGTGACTGAGGCAGGGGAGACAGGGATATAGTGGGTGACTGAGGCAGGGGTGACAAGTAGAGAGTAGATAACTAAGGCAGGGGTGACAGGTAGAGTTGGTGACTGAGGCAGGGGTGAGAGGGAGATAGTGGGTAACAGGTAGAGTTGGTGACTGAGGCAGGGGTGACAAGTAGAGAGTAAATGACTGAGGAATTGGCGACAGGGAGATAGTGGGTGACGGAGGCAGTGGTTATAGTGAGATAGGTGGTGACTGAGGCAGCGGTGACTGGGAGATAGAGGGTGACTGAGGCAGAGGTGACAGTTAGAGTTTGTGACTGAGGCAGGATGACAGAGAGTGGGTGACTGAGGCAGGGTGACAGAGTGGGTGACTGAGGCAGGGGTGACAAGTAAATAGTAGATTACTAAGGCAGGGGTGACAGGTAGAGTTGGTGACTCAGGTAGGGGTGAAAGGGAGATAGTGGGTGACAGGTAGAGTTGGTGACTGAGGCAGGGATGAAAAGTAGAGAGTAAATGACTGAGTCATTGGAGACAGGGATATAGTGAGTGACTGAGGTAGGGGTGAAAGGGAGGTAGTGGTTCACCGAGGCAGGGGTGACAGTGAGATAGTGAGGCAGAGGTGAAGGGGAGACAGTTGGTGACAGGGGTGACAGGTAGAGTTGTGACTGAGTCAGGATGACAGAGGGTGGGTGACTGAGGCAGTGTGACAGAGTGGGTGACTGAGGCAGGTGAGACAGGGAGATAGTGGGTGACTGAGGCAGGGGTGACAAGTAGAGAGTAGATAGCTAAGGCAGGGATGACAGGTAGAGATGGTGACTGAGGCAGGGGTGACAGGGAGATAGTGGGTGACTGAGGCAGGGTGACAATGAAATAGTGGGAACTGTGTAAGGGGTTACATGTGGAGCTGGTGACTGAGGCAGGTGTGACAAGTAGAGAGTTGATGACTGAAGCAGGGGTGACAGGGAGATAGTGGGTGACTGAGGCAGGGGAGACAGGGAGATAGTGGGTGACTGAGGCAGGGGTGACAAGTAGAGAGTAGATAACTAAGGCAGGGGTGACAGGTAGAGTTGGTGACTGAGGCAGGGGTGACAGGGAGATAGTGGGAAACAGGTAGAGTTGGTGACTGAGGCAGGGATGAAAAGTAGAGAGTAAAAGACTGAGGCATTGGCGACAGGGAGATAGTGGGTGACTGAGACAGTGATGATAGGGATATAGTGGGTGACTGAGGCAGCGGTGACGGGGAGACAGTGGGTGACTGAGGCAGAGGTGACAGGTAGAGTTTGTGACTGAGTCAGATTGACAGAGAGTGGGTGACTGAGGCAGGGTGACAGAGTGGGTGACTGAGGCAGGGGAGACAGGGAGATAGTGGGTGACTGAGGCAGGGGTGACAAGTAGAGAGTATATAACTAAGGCAGGGGTGACAGGTAGAGTTGGTGACTGAGGCAGGGGTGACAGGGAGATGGTGGGTGACAGGTAGAGTTGGTGACTGAGGCAGGGGAGAAAAGTAGAGAGTAGATGACTTTGGCAGGTGTGACAGGTGGAGCTGGTGACTGAGGCAGGGGTGACAAGTAGAGAGTAGATGACTGATGCAGGGGTGACAGGGATATAGTGAGTGACTGAGGCAGGGGTGAAAGGGAGAAAGTGGTTAACTGAGGCAGGGGTGACATGGAGATAGTGGGTGACTGAGGCAGGGTGACAATGAAATAGTGGGGAACTGTGTAAGGGGTTACAAGTGGAGCTGGTGACTGAGGCAGGTGTGAAAAGTAGAGAGTAGATGACTGAGGCAGGGGTGACAGGGAGATAGTGGGTGACTGAGGCAGGGGAGACAGGGATATAGTGGGTGACTGAGGCAGGGGTGACAAGTAGAGAGTAGATAACTAAGGCAGGGGTGACAGGTAGAGTTGGTGACTGAGGCAGGGGTGAGAGGGAGATAGTGGGTAACAGGTAGAGTTGGTGACTGAGGCAGGGGTGACAAGTAGAGAGTAAATGACTGAGGAATTGGCGACAGGGAGATAGTGGGTGACGGAGGCAGTGGTTATAGTGAGATAGGTGGTGACTGAGGCAGCGGTGACTGGGAGATAGAGGGTGACTGAGGCAGAGGTGACAGTTAGAGTTTGTGACTGAGGCAGGATGACAGAGAGTGGGTGACTGAGGCAGGGTGACAGAGTGGGTGACTGAGGCAGGGGTGACAAGTAAATAGTAGATTACTAAGGCAGGGGTGACAGGTAGAGTTGGTGACTCAGGTAGGGGTGAAAGGGAGATAGTGGGTGACAGGTAGAGTTGGTGACTGAGGCAGGGATGAAAAGTAGAGAGTAAATGACTGAGTCATTGGAGACAGGGAGAAAGTGGGTGACTGAGGCAGTGGTGATAGGGAGATAGTGGGTGACTAAGGCAGCGGTGACGGGGAGACAGTGGGTGACTGAGGCAGAGGTGACAGTTAGAGTTTGTGACTGAGGAAGGATGACAGAGAGTGGGTGACTGAGGCAGGGTGACAGAGTGGGTGACTGTGGCAGGGGTGACAAGTAGAGAGTAGATAACTAAGGCAGGGGTGACAGGTAGAGTTGGTGACTGAGGCAGGGGTGACAGGGAGATCGTGGGTGACAGGTAGAATTGGTGAGTGAGGCAGGGGTGAAAAGTAGAGAGTAGATGACTAAGGCAGGTGTAAAAGGTGGAGCTGGTGACTGAGGCAGGGGTGACAAGTAGTGAGTAGAAGACTGAGGCAGGGGTGACAGGTAGATAGTGAGTGACTGAGGCAGGGGTGAAAGGGATATAGTGGTTGACTGAGGCAGTGGTGACAGGGAGATAGTGGGTGACTGAGGCAGGGGTGACAGGTAGAGTTGTGACTGAGTCAGGATGACAGAGGGTGGGTGACTGAGGCAGTGTGACAGAGTGGGTGACTGAGGCAGGTGAGACAGGGAGATAGTGGGTGACTGAGGCAGGGGTGACAAGTAGAGAGAAGATAACTAAGGCAGGGATGACTGGTAGAGATGGTGACTGAGGCAGGGGTGACAGGGAGATAGTGGGTGACTGAGGCAGGGTGACAATGAAATAGTGGGGAACTGTGTAAGGGGTTACATGTGGAGCTGATGACTGAGGCAGGTGTGACAAGTAGAGAGTAGATGACTGAAGCAGGGGTGACAGGGAAATAGTGGGTGACTGAGGCAGGGGAGACAGGGAGGTAGTGGGTGACTGAGGCAGGGGTGACAAGTAGAGAGTAGATAACTAAGGCAGGGGTGACAGGTAGAGTTGGTGACTGAGGCAGGGGTGACAGGGAGATAGTGGGTGACAGGTAGAGTTGGTGACTGAGGCATGGGTGAAAAGTAGAGAGTAAATGACTGAGGCAGGGGCGACAGGGAGATAATGGGTGACTGAGGCAGTGGTGATAGGGAGATAATGGGTGACTGAGGCAGCGGTGACGGGGAGACAGTCGGTGACTGAGGCAGAGGTGACAGGTAGAGTTTGTGACTGAGGCAGGATGACAGAGAGTGGGTGACTGAGGCAGGGTGACAGAGTGGGTGACTGAGGCAGGGAAGACAGGGAGGTAGTGGGTGACTGAGGCAGGGGTGACAAGTAGAGAGTAGATAACTAAGGCAGGGGTGACAGGTAGAGTTGGTGACTGAGGCAGGGGTGAAAGGGAGATAGTGGGTGACAGGTAGAGTTGGTGACTGAGGCAGGGGTGAAAAGTAGAGAGTAGAAGACTAAGGCAGGTGTTACAGGTGGAGCTCGTGACTGAGGCAGGGGTGACAAGTAGAGAGTAGATGACTGAGGCAGGGGTGACAGGGAGATAGTGAGTGACTGAGGCAGGGGTGAAAGGGAGATAGTGGTTGACTGAGGCAGGGGTGACAGGGAGATAGGGGGTGACTGAGGCAGGGGTGACAGGTAGAGTTGTGACTGAGTCAGGTTGACAGAGGGTGGGTGACTGAGGCAGTGTGACAGAGTGGGTGACTGAGGCAGGTGAGACAGGGAGATAGTGGGTGACTGAGGCAGGGGTGACAAGTAGAGAGAAGATAACTAAGGCAGGGATGACAGGTAGAGATGGTGACTGAGGTAGGGGTGACAGGGAGATAGTGGGTGACTGAGGCAGGGTGACAATGAAATAGTAGGGAACTGTGTAAGGGGTTACATGTGGAGCTGGTGACTGAGGCAGGTGTGACAAGTAGAGAGTAGATGACTAAAGCAGGGGTGACAGGGAGATAGTGGGTGACTGAGGCAGGGGAGACAGGGATATAGTGGGTGACTGAGGCAGGGGTGACAAGTAGAGAGTAGATAACTAAGGCAGGGGTGACAGGTAGAGTTGGTGACTGAGGCAGGGGTGAGAGGGAGATAGTGGGTAACAGGTAGAGTTGGTGACTGAGGCAGGGGTGACAAGTAGAGAGTAAATGACTGAGGAATTGGCGACAGGGAGATAGTGGGTGACGGAGGCAGTGGTTATAGTGAGATAGGTGGTGACTGAGGCAGCGGTGACTGGGAGATAGAGGGTGACTGAGGCAGAGGTGACAGTTAGAGTTTGTGACTGAGGCAGGATGACAGAGAGTGGGTGACTGAGGCAGGGTGACAGAGTGGGTGACTGAGGCAGGGGTGACAAGTAAATAGTAGATTACTAAGGCAGGGGTGACAGGTAGAGTTGGTGACTCAGGTAGGGGTGAAAGGGAGATAGTGGGTGACAGGTAGAGTTGGTGACTGAGGCAGGGATGAAAAGTAGAGAGTAAATGACTGAGTCATTGGAGACAGGGATATAGTGAGTGACTGAGGTAGGGGTGAAAGGGAGGTAGTGGTTCACCGAGGCAGGGGTGACAGTGAGATAGTGAGGCAGAGGTGAAGGGGAGACAGTTGGTGACAGGGGTGACAGGTAGAGTTGTGACTGAGTCAGGATGACAGAGGGTGGGTGACTGAGGCAGTGTGACAGAGTGGGTGACTGAGGCAGGTGAGACAGGGAGATAGTGGGTGACTGAGGCAGGGGTGACAAGTAGAGAGTAGATAGCTAAGGCAGGGATGACAGGTAGAGATGGTGACTGAGGCAGGGGTGACAGGGAGATAGTGGGTGACTGAGGCAGGGTGACAATGAAATAGTGGGAACTGTGTAAGGGGTTACATGTGGAGCTGGTGACTGAGGCAGGTGTGACAAGTAGAGAGTTGATGACTGAAGCAGGGGTGACAGGGAGATAGTGGGTGACTGAGGCAGGGGAGACAGGGAGATAGTGGGTGACTGAGGCAGGGGTGACAAGTAGAGAGTAGATAACTAAGGCAGGGGTGACAGGTAGAGTTGGTGACTGAGGCAGGGGTGACAGGGAGATAGTGGGAAACAGGTAGAGTTGGTGACTGAGGCAGGGATGAAAAGTAGAGAGTAAAAGACTGAGGCATTGGCGACAGGGAGATAGTGGGTGACTGAGACAGTGATGATAGGGATATAGTGGGTGACTGAGGCAGCGGTGACGGGGAGACAGTGGGTGACTGAGGCAGAGGTGACAGGTAGAGTTTGTGACTGAGTCAGATTGACAGAGAGTGGGTGACTGAGGCAGGGTGACAGAGTGGGTGACTGAGGCAGGGGAGACAGGGAGATAGTGGGTGACTGAGGCAGGGGTGACAAGTAGAGAGTATATAACTAAGGCAGGGGTGACAGGTAGAGTTGGTGACTGAGGCAGGGGTGACAGGGAGATGGTGGGTGACAGGTAGAGTTGGTGACTGAGGCAGGGGAGAAAAGTAGAGAGTAGATGACTTTGGCAGGTGTGACAGGTGGAGCTGGTGACTGAGGCAGGGGTGACAAGTAGAGAGTAGATGACTGATGCAGGGGTGACAGGGATATAGTGAGTGACTGAGGCAGGGGTGAAAGGGAGAAAGTGGTTAACTGAGGCAGGGGTGACATGGAGATAGTGGGTGACTGAGGCAGGGTGACAATGAAATAGTGGGGAACTGTGTAAGGGGTTACAAGTGGAGCTGGTGACTGAGGCAGGTGTGAAAAGTAGAGAGTAGATGACTGAGGCAGGGGTGACAGGGAGATAGTGGGTGACTGAGGCAGGGGAGACAGGGATATAGTGGGTGACTGAGGCAGGGGTGACAAGTAGAGAGTAGATAACTAAGGCAGGGGTGACAGGTAGAGTTGGTGACTGAGGCAGGGGTGAGAGGGAGATAGTGGGTAACAGGTAGAGTTGGTGACTGAGGCAGGGGTGACAAGTAGAGAGTAAATGACTGAGGAATTGGCGACAGGGAGATAGTGGGTGACGGAGGCAGTGGTTATAGTGAGATAGGTGGTGACTGAGGCAGCGGTGACTGGGAGATAGAGGGTGACTGAGGCAGAGGTGACAGTTAGAGTTTGTGACTGAGGCAGGATGACAGAGAGTGGGTGACTGAGGCAGGGTGACAGAGTGGGTGACTGAGGCAGGGGTGACAAGTAAATAGTAGATTACTAAGGCAGGGGTGACAGGTAGAGTTGGTGACTCAGGTAGGGGTGAAAGGGAGATAGTGGGTGACAGGTAGAGTTGGTGACTGAGGCAGGGATGAAAAGTAGAGAGTAAATGACTGAGTCATTGGAGACAGGGAGAAAGTGGGTGACTGAGGCAGTGGTGATAGGGAGATAGTGGGTGACTAAGGCAGCGGTGACGGGGAGACAGTGGGTGACTGAGGCAGAGGTGACAGTTAGAGTTTGTGACTGAGGAAGGATGACAGAGAGTGGGTGACTGAGGCAGGGTGACAGAGTGGGTGACTGTGGCAGGGGTGACAAGTAGAGAGTAGATAACTAAGGCAGGGGTGACAGGTAGAGTTGGTGACTGAGGCAGGGGTGACAGGGAGATCGTGGGTGACAGGTAGAATTGGTGAGTGAGGCAGGGGTGAAAAGTAGAGAGTAGATGACTAAGGCAGGTGTAAAAGGTGGAGCTGGTGACTGAGGCAGGGGTGACAAGTAGTGAGTAGAAGACTGAGGCAGGGGTGACAGGTAGATAGTGAGTGACTGAGGCAGGGGTGAAAGGGATATAGTGGTTGACTGAGGCAGTGGTGACAGGGAGATAGTGGGTGACTGAGGCAGGGGTGACAGGTAGAGTTGTGACTGAGTCAGGATGACAGAGGGTGGGTGACTGAGGCAGTGTGACAGAGTGGGTGACTGAGGCAGGTGAGACAGGGAGATAGTGGGTGACTGAGGCAGGGGTGACAAGTAGAGAGAAGATAACTAAGGCAGGGATGACTGGTAGAGATGGTGACTGAGGCAGGGGTGACAGGGAGATAGTGGGTGACTGAGGCAGGGTGACAATGAAATAGTGGGGAACTGTGTAAGGGGTTACATGTGGAGCTGATGACTGAGGCAGGTGTGACAAGTAGAGAGTAGATGACTGAAGCAGGGGTGACAGGGAAATAGTGGGTGACTGAGGCAGGGGAGACAGGGAGGTAGTGGGTGACTGAGGCAGGGGTGACAAGTAGAGAGTAGATAACTAAGGCAGGGGTGACAGGTAGAGTTGGTGACTGAGGCAGGGGTGACAGGGAGATAGTGGGTGACAGGTAGAGTTGGTGACTGAGGCATGGGTGAAAAGTAGAGAGTAAATGACTGAGGCAGGGGCGACAGGGAGATAATGGGTGACTGAGGCAGTGGTGATAGGGAGATAATGGGTGACTGAGGCAGCGGTGACGGGGAGACAGTCGGTGACTGAGGCAGAGGTGACAGGTAGAGTTTGTGACTGAGGCAGGATGACAGAGAGTGGGTGACTGAGGCAGGGTGACAGAGTGGGTGACTGAGGCAGGGAAGACAGGGAGGTAGTGGGTGACTGAGGCAGGGGTGACAAGTAGAGAGTAGATAACTAAGGCAGGGGTGACAGGTAGAGTTGGTGACTGAGGCAGGGGTGAAAGGGAGATAGTGGGTGACAGGTAGAGTTGGTGACTGAGGCAGGGGTGAAAAGTAGAGAGTAGAAGACTAAGGCAGGTGTTACAGGTGGAGCTCGTGACTGAGGCAGGGGTGACAAGTAGAGAGTAGATGACTGAGGCAGGGGTGACAGGGAGATAGTGAGTGACTGAGGCAGGGGTGAAAGGGAGATAGTGGTTGACTGAGGCAGGGGTGACAGGGAGATAGGGGGTGACTGAGGCAGGGGTGACAGGTAGAGTTGTGACTGAGTCAGGTTGACAGAGGGTGGGTGACTGAGGCAGTGTGACAGAGTGGGTGACTGAGGCAGGTGAGACAGGGAGATAGTGGGTGACTGAGGCAGGGGTGACAAGTAGAGAGAAGATAACTAAGGCAGGGATGACAGGTAGAGATGGTGACTGAGGTAGGGGTGACAGGGAGATAGTGGGTGACTGAGGCAGGGTGACAATGAAATAGTAGGGAACTGTGTAAGGGGTTACATGTGGAGCTGGTGACTGAGGCAGGTGTGACAAGTAGAGAGTAGATGACTAAAGCAGGGGTGACAGGGAGATAGTGGGTGACTGAGGCAGGGGAGACAGGGATATAGTGGGTGACTGAGGCAGGGGTGACAAGTAGAGAGTAGATAACTAAGGCAGGGGTGACAGGTAGAGTTGGTGACTGAGGCAGGGGTGAGAGGGAGATAGTGGGTAACAGGTAGAGTTGGTGACTGAGGCAGGGGTGACAAGTAGAGAGTAAATGACTGAGGAATTGGCGACAGGGAGATAGTGGGTGACGGAGGCAGTGGTTATAGTGAGATAGGTGGTGACTGAGGCAGCGGTGACTGGGAGATAGAGGGTGACTGAGGCAGAGGTGACAGTTAGAGTTTGTGACTGAGGCAGGATGACAGAGAGTGGGTGACTGAGGCAGGGTGACAGAGTGGGTGACTGAGGCAGGGGTGACAAGTAAATAGTAGATTACTAAGGCAGGGGTGACAGGTAGAGTTGGTGACTCAGGTAGGGGTGAAAGGGAGATAGTGGGTGACAGGTAGAGTTGGTGACTGAGGCAGGGATGAAAAGTAGAGAGTAAATGACTGAGTCATTGGAGACAGGGATATAGTGAGTGACTGAGGTAGGGGTGAAAGGGAGGTAGTGGTTCACCGAGGCAGGGGTGACAGTGAGATAGTGAGGCAGAGGTGAAGGGGAGACAGTTGGTGACAGGGGTGACAGGTAGAGTTGTGACTGAGTCAGGATGACAGAGGGTGGGTGACTGAGGCAGTGTGACAGAGTGGGTGACTGAGGCAGGTGAGACAGGGAGATAGTGGGTGACTGAGGCAGGGGTGACAAGTAGAGAGTAGATAGCTAAGGCAGGGATGACAGGTAGAGATGGTGACTGAGGCAGGGGTGACAGGGAGATAGTGGGTGACTGAGGCAGGGTGACAATGAAATAGTGGGAACTGTGTAAGGGGTTACATGTGGAGCTGGTGACTGAGGCAGGTGTGACAAGTAGAGAGTTGATGACTGAAGCAGGGGTGACAGGGAGATAGTGGGTGACTGAGGCAGGGGAGACAGGGAGATAGTGGGTGACTGAGGCAGGGGTGACAAGTAGAGAGTAGATAACTAAGGCAGGGGTGACAGGTAGAGTTGGTGACTGAGGCAGGGGTGACAGGGAGATAGTGGGAAACAGGTAGAGTTGGTGACTGAGGCAGGGATGAAAAGTAGAGAGTAAAAGACTGAGGCATTGGCGACAGGGAGATAGTGGGTGACTGAGACAGTGATGATAGGGATATAGTGGGTGACTGAGGCAGCGGTGACGGGGAGACAGTGGGTGACTGAGGCAGAGGTGACAGGTAGAGTTTGTGACTGAGTCAGATTGACAGAGAGTGGGTGACTGAGGCAGGGTGACAGAGTGGGTGACTGAGGCAGGGGAGACAGGGAGATAGTGGGTGACTGAGGCAGGGGTGACAAGTAGAGAGTATATAACTAAGGCAGGGGTGACAGGTAGAGTTGGTGACTGAGGCAGGGGTGACAGGGAGATGGTGGGTGACAGGTAGAGTTGGTGACTGAGGCAGGGGAGAAAAGTAGAGAGTAGATGACTTTGGCAGGTGTGACAGGTGGAGCTGGTGACTGAGGCAGGGGTGACAAGTAGAGAGTAGATGACTGATGCAGGGGTGACAGGGATATAGTGAGTGACTGAGGCAGGGGTGAAAGGGAGAAAGTGGTTAACTGAGGCAGGGGTGACATGGAGATAGTGGGTGACTGAGGCAGGGTGACAATGAAATAGTGGGGAACTGTGTAAGGGGTTACAAGTGGAGCTGGTGACTGAGGCAGGTGTGAAAAGTAGAGAGTAGATGACTGAGGCAGGGGTGACAGGGAGATAGTGGGTGACTGAGGCAGGGGAGACAGGGATATAGTGGGTGACTGAGGCAGGGGTGACAAGTAGAGAGTAGATAACTAAGGCAGGGGTGACAGGTAGAGTTGGTGACTGAGGCAGGGGTGAGAGGGAGATAGTGGGTAACAGGTAGAGTTGGTGACTGAGGCAGGGGTGACAAGTAGAGAGTAAATGACTGAGGAATTGGCGACAGGGAGATAGTGGGTGACGGAGGCAGTGGTTATAGTGAGATAGGTGGTGACTGAGGCAGCGGTGACTGGGAGATAGAGGGTGACTGAGGCAGAGGTGACAGTTAGAGTTTGTGACTGAGGCAGGATGACAGAGAGTGGGTGACTGAGGCAGGGTGACAGAGTGGGTGACTGAGGCAGGGGTGACAAGTAAATAGTAGATTACTAAGGCAGGGGTGACAGGTAGAGTTGGTGACTCAGGTAGGGGTGAAAGGGAGATAGTGGGTGACAGGTAGAGTTGGTGACTGAGGCAGGGATGAAAAGTAGAGAGTAAATGACTGAGTCATTGGAGACAGGGAGAAAGTGGGTGACTGAGGCAGTGGTGATAGGGAGATAGTGGGTGACTAAGGCAGCGGTGACGGGGAGACAGTGGGTGACTGAGGCAGAGGTGACAGTTAGAGTTTGTGACTGAGGAAGGATGACAGAGAGTGGGTGACTGAGGCAGGGTGACAGAGTGGGTGACTGTGGCAGGGGTGACAAGTAGAGAGTAGATAACTAAGGCAGGGGTGACAGGTAGAGTTGGTGACTGAGGCAGGGGTGACAGGGAGATCGTGGGTGACAGGTAGAATTGGTGAGTGAGGCAGGGGTGAAAAGTAGAGAGTAGATGACTAAGGCAGGTGTAAAAGGTGGAGCTGGTGACTGAGGCAGGGGTGACAAGTAGTGAGTAGAAGACTGAGGCAGGGGTGACAGGTAGATAGTGAGTGACTGAGGCAGGGGTGAAAGGGATATAGTGGTTGACTGAGGCAGTGGTGACAGGGAGATAGTGGGTGACTGAGGCAGGGGTGACAGGTAGAGTTGTGACTGAGTCAGGATGACAGAGGGTGGGTGACTGAGGCAGTGTGACAGAGTGGGTGACTGAGGCAGGTGAGACAGGGAGATAGTGGGTGACTGAGGCAGGGGTGACAAGTAGAGAGAAGATAACTAAGGCAGGGATGACTGGTAGAGATGGTGACTGAGGCAGGGGTGACAGGGAGATAGTGGGTGACTGAGGCAGGGTGACAATGAAATAGTGGGGAACTGTGTAAGGGGTTACATGTGGAGCTGATGACTGAGGCAGGTGTGACAAGTAGAGAGTAGATGACTGAAGCAGGGGTGACAGGGAAATAGTGGGTGACTGAGGCAGGGGAGACAGGGAGGTAGTGGGTGACTGAGGCAGGGGTGACAAGTAGAGAGTAGATAACTAAGGCAGGGGTGACAGGTAGAGTTGGTGACTGAGGCAGGGGTGACAGGGAGATAGTGGGTGACAGGTAGAGTTGGTGACTGAGGCATGGGTGAAAAGTAGAGAGTAAATGACTGAGGCAGGGGCGACAGGGAGATAATGGGTGACTGAGGCAGTGGTGATAGGGAGATAATGGGTGACTGAGGCAGCGGTGACGGGGAGACAGTCGGTGACTGAGGCAGAGGTGACAGGTAGAGTTTGTGACTGAGGCAGGATGACAGAGAGTGGGTGACTGAGGCAGGGTGACAGAGTGGGTGACTGAGGCAGGGAAGACAGGGAGGTAGTGGGTGACTGAGGCAGGGGTGACAAGTAGAGAGTAGATAACTAAGGCAGGGGTGACAGGTAGAGTTGGTGACTGAGGCAGGGGTGAAAGGGAGATAGTGGGTGACAGGTAGAGTTGGTGACTGAGGCAGGGGTGAAAAGTAGAGAGTAGAAGACTAAGGCAGGTGTTACAGGTGGAGCTCGTGACTGAGGCAGGGGTGACAAGTAGAGAGTAGATGACTGAGGCAGGGGTGACAGGGAGATAGTGAGTGACTGAGGCAGGGGTGAAAGGGAGATAGTGGTTGACTGAGGCAGGGGTGACAGGGAGATAGGGGGTGACTGAGGCAGGGGTGACAGGTAGAGTTGTGACTGAGTCAGGTTGACAGAGGGTGGGTGACTGAGGCAGTGTGACAGAGTGGGTGACTGAGGCAGGTGAGACAGGGAGATAGTGGGTGACTGAGGCAGGGGTGACAAGTAGAGAGAAGATAACTAAGGCAGGGATGACAGGTAGAGATGGTGACTGAGGTAGGGGTGACAGGGAGATAGTGGGTGACTGAGGCAGGGTGACAATGAAATAGTAGGGAACTGTGTAAGGGGTTACATGTGGAGCTGGTGACTGAGGCAGGTGTGACAAGTAGAGAGTAGATGACTAAAGCAGGGGTGACAGGGAGATAGTGGGTGACTGAGGCAGGGGAGACAGGGAGATAGTGGGTGACTGAGGCAGGGGTGACAGGGAGATAGTGGGTGACAGGAAGAGTTGGTGACTGAGGCAGGGATGAAAAGTAGAGAGTAAATGACTGAGGCATTGGCGACAGGGAGATAGTGGGTGACTGAGGCAGTGATGATAGGGAGATAGTGGGTGACTGAGGCAGCGGTGACGGGGAGACAGTGGGTGACTGAGGCAGAGGTGACAGTTAGAGTTTGTGACTGAGGCAGGATGACAGAGAGTGGGTGACTGAGGCAGGGTGACAGAGTGGGTGACTGAGGCAGGGGTGACAAGTAGAGAGTAGATAACTAAGGCAGGGGTGACAGGTAGAGTTGGTGACTGAGGCAGGGGTGAAAGGGAGATAGTGGGTGACAGGTAGAGTTGGTGACTGAGGCATGGGTGAAAAGTAGAGAGTAGATGACTAAGGCAGGTGTGACAGGTGGAGCTGGTGACTGAGGCAGGTGTGAAAAGTAGAGTAGATGACTGAGGCAGGGGTGACAGGGAGATAGTTGGTGACTGAGGCAGGGGAGACAGGGATATAGTGGGTGACTGAGGCAGGGGTGACAAGTAGAGAGTAGATAACTAAGGCAGGGGTGACAGGTAGAGTTGGTGACTGAGGCAGGGGTGAGAGGGAGATAGTGGGTGACAGGTAGAGTTGGTCACTGAGGCAGGGGTAAAAAGTAGAGAGTAAATGACTGAGGAATTGGCGACAGGGAGGTAGTGGGTGACTGAGGCAGTGGTGATAGGGAGATAGGTGGTGACTGAGGCAGCGGTGACGGGGAGACAGTGGGTGATTGAGGCAGAGGTGACAGGTAGAGTTTGTGACTGAGGCAGGATGACAGAGAGTGGTTGACTGAGGCAGGGTGACAGAGTGGGTGACTGAGGCAGGGGTGACAAGTAAATAGTAGATAACTAAGGCAGGGGTGACAGGTAGAGTTGGTGACTGAGGCAGGGGTGACAGGGAGATAGTGGGTGACAGGTAGAGTTGGTGACTGAGGCATGGGTGAAAATTAGACAGTAGATGACTATTACAGGTGTGACAGGTGGAGCTGGTGACTGAGGCAGGGGTGACAAGTATAGAGTAGATGACTGAGGCAGGGGTGACAGGGAGATAGTGAGTGACTGAGGAAGGGGTGAAAGGGAGGGAGATAGTGGTTGACTGAGGCAGGGGTGACAGGGAGATAGTGGGTGGCATAGGCAGGGGTGAAGGGGAGACAGTGGGTGACTGAGGCAGAGGTGACAGGTAGAGTTTGTGACTGAGGCAGGATGACATAGAGTGGGTGACTGAGGCAGGGTGACAGAGTGGGTGACTGAGGCAGGGAAGACAGGGAGATAGTGGGTGACTGAGGCAGGGGTGACAAGTAGAGAGTAGATAACTAAGGCAGGGGTGACAGGTAGAGTTGGTGACTGAGGCAGGGGTGAAAGGGAGATAGTGGGTGACAGGTAGAATTGGTGACTGAGGCATGGGTGAAAAGTAGAGAGTAGATGACTAAGGCAGGTGTTACAGGTGGAGCTGGTGACTGAGGCAGGGGTGACAAATAGAGAGTAGATGACTGAGGCAGGGGTGACAGGGAGATAGTGAGTGACTGAGGCAGGGGTGAAAGGGAGATAGTGGTTGACTGAGGCAGGGGTGACAGGGAGATAGTGGGTGACTGAGGCAGGGGTGACAGGTAGAGTTGTGACTGAGTCAGGATGACAGAGGGTGGGTGACTGAGGCAGTGTGACAGAGTGGGTGACTGAGGCAGGTGAGACAGGGAGATAGTGGGTGACTGAGACAGGGGTGACAAGTAGAGAGAAGATAACTAAGGCAGGGATGACAGGTAGAGATGGTGACTGAGGCAGGGGTGACAGGGAGATAGTGGGTGACTGAGGCAGGGTGACAATGAAATAGTGGGGAACTGTGTAAGGGGTTACATGTGGAGCTGGTGACTGAGGCAGGTGTGACAAGTAGAGAGTAGATGACTAAAGCAGGGGTGACAGGGAGATAGTGGGTGACTGAGGCAGGGGAGACAGGGAGATAGTGGGTGACTGAGGCAGGGGTGACAAGTAGAGTGTAGATAACTAAGGCAGGGGTGACAGGTAGAGTTGGTGACTGAGGCAGGGGTGACAGGGAGATAGTGGGTGACAGGTAGAGTTGGTGACTGAGGCAGGGATGAAAAGTAGAGAGTAATTGACTGAGGCATTGGCGACAGGGAGATAGTGGGTGACTGAGGCAGTGGTGATAGGGAGATAGTGGGTGACTGAGGCAGCGGTGACGGGGAGACAGTGGGTGACTGAGGCAGAGGTGACAGTTAGAGTTTGTGACTGAGGCAGGATGACAGAGAGTGGGTGACTGAGGCAGGGTGACAGAGTGGGTGACTGAGGCAGGGGTGACAAGTAGAGAGTTGATAACTAAGGCAGGGGTGACGGGTAGAGTTGTTGACTGAGGCAGTGGTGACAGGGAGATAGTGGGTGACAGGTAGAGTTGGTGAGTGAGGCAGGGGTGAAAAGTAGAGAGTAGATGACTAAGGCAGGTGTGACAGGTGGAGCTGGTGACTGAGGCAGGGGTGACAAGTAGAGAGTAGATGACTGAGGCAGGGGTGACAGGGAGATAGTGAGTGACTGAGGCAGGGGTGACAGGGAGATAGTGGTTGACTGAGGCAGGGGTGACAGGGAGATAGTGGGTGACTGAGGCAGGGGTGACAGGTAGAGTTGTGACTGAGTCAGGATGACAGAGGGTGGGTGACTGAGGCAGTGTGACAGAGTGGGTGACTGAGGCAGGTGATAAGGGAGATAGTGGGTGACTGAGGCAGGGGTGACAAGTAGAGAGTAGATAACTAGGGCAGGGATGACATGTAGAGATGGTGACTGAGGCAGGGGTGACAGGGAGATAGTGGGTGACTGAGGCAGGGTGACAATGAAATAGTGGGGAACTGTGTAAGGGGTTACATGTGGAGATGGTGACTGAGGAAGGGGTGACAGGGAGATATTGGGTGACTGAGGCGGGGGTGACAAGTAGAGAGTAGATAACTAAGGCAGGGGTGACAGGTAGAGTTGGTGACTTAGGCAGGGGTGACAGGGAGATAGTAGGTGACAGGTAGAGTTGGTGACTGAGGCAGGGATGAAAAGTAGAGAGTAAATGACTGAGGCATTGGCGAAAGGGAGATAGTGGGTGACTGAGGCAGTGGTGATAGGGAGATAGTGGGTGACTGAGGCAGTGGTGATAGGGAGACAGTGTGTGACTGAGGCAGAGGTGACAGTTAGAGTTTGTGACTGAGGCAGGATGACTATAGAGTGGGTGACTGAGGCAGGGGTGACAGAGTGGGTAACTGAGGCAGGGGTGACAAATAAAGAGTTGATAAATAAGGCAGGGGTGACAGGTAGAGTTGGTGACTGAGGCAGGGGTGACAGGGAGATAGTGGGTGACAGGCAGAGTTGGTGAGTGAGGCAGGGGTGAAAAGTAGAGAGTAGATGACTAAGGCAGGTGTGACAGGTGGAGCTGGTGACTGAGGCAGGGGTGACAAGTTGTTAGGGTCTCCTGCCCTGTGCTGCCACGTCGTCATGGCAACCGGGAGACAAGTGCTAGCGGAGTGGCCTGAGCGCAGCTGATACTCCGGTTTGGGTCTTTTGCTGTGCAGTGGTTACAGGCTTTGTGCACGGAAGGGGATCCGGTGCTGGTTTTTGTGCTCACAGTCTGTGAGGTCTGAGTGGGGCGTGGACAGCACCTGCTATATAAGACCTCTTCTCAGGTTAAGCAGATGCTGCTGAATCTTTGTTGGTTAGTCAGTTCCTGAAAGTTAGCCAGTACTGTGTAGCTTTGTATTTGTTGTTGCTTACTGCAAATAGGCCTTGGGGTTTGGTACTACACTCTGCCAATCCAGACCTAGCAGTAAAACTGGAGTCAGTCGTTTAACTTGCTGGGGTTCTTTTGCTACTCTGTGAACTTAGCAAGTTTGCGGCTGTATTCTCAGACTTGCCTGCCTAAATCCTTTCTCACTGTGCAAAGGTGTTAAGGTGTCAGTTTAGTGGCAGTAAGCTGAACCTGTGCACTGCAAGTGAGAATTAGGATTGTGGAGACTCTCCTTGTGTCTAACATTCCATCTCTGACCAAGGAGTTTACTGCCACACCCGTTGGTAACCCTTTAGCAACAGCATTTCAGGTTCTCTACGTATTAAAACACAACATCTTGCTTTTTCCATCTGAGCATTCCTAATACTAGGGAGACACCCAGTTTCTTAGCCTCTGGGCTTATCTGTTCACTTTGTGTTTATTTTGTTACCCTATCACCTTCTGTGTACGTAATGTCATATTCCCCAGTCTGTCTGTGAGTTCATTTGTTTTGCATCCCTATCCGTTCAGACACCAGTACATTCCTGCAGGCACTGGTGTGCATAACAGTTCAGACACCAGTACATTCCTGCAGGCACTGGTGTGCATAACAGTTCAGACACCAGTACATTCCTGCAGGCACTGGTGTGCATAACATATTCAGCAGCCCAATACTCCTGTTGAAATTTTGTGGGAATATGGAGCATACCCCTCAAAATACGTTGCAACAGGTGGTCGATCAGGTGCAGGTCCTGACTCGACAATTTAATGATTTATCCATTAAAATGCACACCTCCCAGGCCGCTGGCGGAGCTCCCGCAGCAGCAGCACCTTCAGGGGTTAAGGAGCCGAAAGTATATCTCCCGGATCGTTTTTCTGGAGATCGCTCGCAGTTCTTTTGTTTCAAGGAGAGCTGCAAGCTATACTTCCGGCTTAGGCCTCAGTCTTCTGGGTCGGAGATTCAGCGGGTGGGCATAGTGATTTCCTTGCTACAAGGAGACCCACAGGTCTGGGCATATGGGTTGCAGCCTGACTGTCCGTCGCTTAAAAGTGTTGATGCTTTTTTTACGGCACTGGGCATGTTGTATGATGACCCTGACAAGACGGCCTCAGCCGAGGCTCAGATTTCGATCCTTAAGCAAGGGCGAAGGCCAGTTGAGGTTTACTGTACGGAGTTTCGGAGGTTGGCCCATGATACCCAGTGGAATGACCCAGCCCTGAGACACCAGTACCGAAGAGGTCTTTCTAACCAGATAAAAGACCAACTGGTACAATATCCCTTGCCTGATAGCTTGGATCAGCTCATGCAGTTATCCATCCGGGTGGATAGACGGCTGAGAGAGCGTAGGCTTGAAAGGGAGACCGAGGTTTCCTTCTTTCCCAAGGGAACCTCAGACTCTGAGGAATTTTCCGAGGAGCCTATGCAGATTGGGGCTACCCGCCTCTCCTCGCGTGAGAATACGCGGAGGAGACAGCAGGGGTTGTGTTTGTACTGTGGGAATAAAGGTCATGTGGTAGTATCATGCCCAGAAAAGCCGGAAAACTTCAGGGCCTGAGGGTGATGGGAAATATCCTGTCAGGCCAGAAGTCAGAATTTCCCAAGAAGACTTTTATCATTCCGGTGACCTTGAAGATCCTCGGTCAAACTGTCAAGACTGAGGCCTTTGTGGACAGTGGGGCCGACGGGGTTTTTATGGACCGCCAATTTGCCCTGAAACATTCTGTTCCCTTAGTACCCTTGGCATTGGAAATTGAGATTTGTGGGTTAAACGGGGAACCATTATCCCAAGGTAAAATTACCTCTTGCACTAGCCAGATTTCTTTGTTTATTGGAGCCACACACTCTGAAAAATTGTCCTTTTATGTGACTGTCTGTACTTTTGCCCCATTGGTGTTGGGGTTACCCTGGTTAAGGGCCCACAATCCTCAATTTGACTGGGTCTCTGGGGAGATTCTTAGTTGGGGTACTGATTGTTTCAGGAGTTGCTTGAGCCTTCCAGTCAGGCTCTCGCAGCTAAGTTTGCCAGGATATCCAGGGTGTTATGCAGATTTTGCGGACGTTTTCTCCAAAAAAGTTGCAGAGGTACTACCTCCCCATCGCCCCTATGACTGTGCCATTGATTTGTTGCCGAATGCTAAGCTTCCCAAGAGCAGGTTGTACTCCCTGTCACGTCCTGAGACTCAGGCTATGGCAGAGTACATTCAGGAGAATTTGGCTAAGGGATTTATCAGACCTTCACAGTCTCCAGTTGGGTCGGGGTTCTTCTTCGTGGGTAAAAAGGACGGTTCGTTGCGACCCTGCATCGACTTCAGGGAATTGAACCGTATCACGATTAAAAACTCATACCCACTGCCTCTCATTTCGGTCTTGTTTGACCAGCTTCGTACTGCCACCATTTTTTCTAAGATTGACCTACGCGGGGCGTACAATCTAATCCGAATAAGAGAGGGGGATGAATGGAAGACTGCCTTTAATACCCACTCAGGGCATTATGAATATTTGGTGATGCCTTTTGGGCTCTGTAATGCCCCGGCAGTCTTCCAGGATTTCATGAACGATGTACTCAGGGAATATTTGGATAGATTCTTAGTTGTTTACTTAGATGACATCCTAATCTTCTCCCATTCCCTGGAGGAACATCGGAAGCATGTACGCTTAGTCCTCCAGAAACTCAGAGACCACCGGCTTGGGGCGAAGCTGGAGAAGTGCGAATTTGAAGTTCAGCAAATCGCATTTCTAGGATATATTATCTCCCCAGAAGGTTTCCAAATGGAGGGTTCCAAGGTACAGGCAGTCCTGGATTGGGTGCAGCCCACTAGTTTGAAGGCGCTTCAGCGTTTCCTGGGCTTTGCGAATTTTTATAGACGATTTATCGCTGGATTTTCGTCTATAGTGGCGCCCTTGGTGGCACTCACTAAGAAAGGGGCGGATGTTGCTCACTGGTCTTGTGAGGCTAAAGCGGCTTTTGCCCGTCTCAAAAGGGCATTTGTCTCGGCCAAGGTGCTGCGACACCCAGATCCAGAGTGTCCTTTTGTGGTGGAGGTGGATGCCTCTGAGATGGGTATTGGGGCAGTGCTCTCTCAGATGGGAGTGTCTGATAATCGCCTTCATCCTTGTGCTTACTTTTCCCGTAAATTTTCGCCTGCCGAGATGAATTATGACGTGGGTAACCGGGAATTGTTGGCTATTAAGGATGCACTCGAGGAGTGGAGACACTGGCTTGAGGGGGCTAAGTTTGTGGTCTCAATTCTCACCGACCATAAGAATCTGGCATATTTAGAGTCAGCGAAGCGTCTCAATGCCAGGCAGGCACGATGGGCTTTATTTTTTGCTCGCTTTAATTTTTTGATAACATATCGCCCTGGGTCAAAAAACATCAAGGCTGATGCGCTCTCGCAGAGTTTTGCTCCAATCCAGGAGACCACCGAGGAGCCGTTGCCCATTGTGTCCCCATCATGTATTAAAGTGGGCATTACCCACGACCTCTTGTCATTAGTCCTTAGAGCACAGGAGCAGGCTCCTCCAGACCTTCCGGTAGGTCTTTTGTTTGTGCCTCCTAGGTTAAGACAGCGAGTGTTCCTGGAATTCCATGCCAAGAAGTCGGCAGGTCACCCGGGTATTGCCAGAACTCGGGAGTTGCTATCTAGGGCGGTGTGGTGGCCCTCGGTGGCTAAGGGTGTGGATCAGTGGGTTCGGGCATGTGACATCTGTGCCCGAAATAAGACTCCTAGAGGGGTTTCTGTTGGCCCATTACATCCACTCTCTATTCCATCTAAGCCATGGACCCACATTTCAATGGATTTTGTGGTGGACTTGCCCAAATCCTCGGGGATGACAGCCATCTGGGTTGTCGTTGACAGGTTTTCGAAGATGGCGCACTTCGTTCCACTGGTTGGGCTGCCATCGGCCAGACGCCTGTCTGAATTATTTATGCTGCATGTTGTGCGTCTCCACGGGTTGCCACTTGATGTGGTCTCTGACCGCGGATCCCAGTTTGTGGCCAAATTCTGGAGGGCATTTTGTTCCGATCTCCAGATTTCTGTCATCTTGTCGTCAGGCTACCATCCGCAGTCTAATGGGCAGACTGAAAGGGTGAACCAGTCCTTGGAGCAGTTCCTCAGGTGTTATGTCTCCAAGTGTCAGACTGACTGGGTTGCTCATCTGTCCATGGCGGAGTTTGCCTACAACAACACGGCTCACTCTGCTACAGGGATCTCTCCTTCCTTTGTGTGTATGGGCATCATCCTAAGGCCAATTCTTTTGACCCCCTGGACTCCACGCCTGGTGGTTCCTCTGTGGTTTCGGTCCTTAGAGGTATTTGGAGGAAAGTGAAGAAAGCCCTTGTGTCTGTGTCATTAGTGACCAAAAGGGTTTTTGATAAGCGGAAAAGACCCTGCAGCTTCAAATTAGGAGACTTCGTCTGGTTGTCTACCAAGAATTTGAAGTTGAGACAGCCATCTCATAAGTTAGGCCCCCGGTTCATCGGCCCTTATAAGATCACCAGGGTTATCAATCCGGTGGCATTTCAGTTAGATCTGCCCCGTTCTTTGGGTATCAATAAAACATTTCATTGTTCCCTTTTAAAACGGGCGATTAGTAATTATTCTTCCAGTGGAAGACCTTCTCCTCTTCTGATACGTGGCCAGAGGGAGTTTGTTGTTGAAAGGATTCTTGACTCCAAGATGGTTCGGGGTCGGCTGTCATTTTTGGTGCACTGGAAGGGGTATGCCCCAGAGGAGCGGTCGTGGGTGTGTGATCTTCATGCCCCCAGACTGATACGCTCTTTCTTCTCGCAGTTCCCCGATAAACCCGGTGGTAGGGGTTCTTTGACCCCTCGTCAGAGGGAGGGTACTGTTAGGGTCTCCTGCCCTGTGCTGCCACGTCGTCATGGCAACCGGGAGACAAGTGCTAGCGGAGTGGCCTGAGCGCAGCTGATACTCCGGTTCGGGTCTTTTGCTGTGCAGTGGTTACAGGCTTTGTGCACGGCAGAGGATCCGGTGCTGGTTTTTGTGCTCACAGTCTGAGGTCTGAGTGGGGCGTGGACAGCACCTGCTATATAAGGCCTCTTCTCAGGTTAAGCAGATGCTGCTGAATCTTTGTTGGTTAGTCAGTTCCTGAAAGTTAGCCAGTACTGTGTAGCTTTGTATTTGTTGTTGCTTACTGCAAATAGGCCTTGGGGTTTGGTACTACACTCTGCCAATCCAGACCTAGCAGTAAAACTGGAGTCAGTCGTTTAACTTGCTGGGGTTCTTTTGCTACTCTGTGAACTTAGCAAGTTTGCGGCTGTATTCTCAGACTTGCCTGCCTAAATCCTTTCTCACTGTGCAAAGGTGTTCAGGGGTCAGTTTAGTGGCAGTAAGCTGAACCTGTGCACTGCAAGTGAGAATTAGGATTGTGGAGACTCTCCTTGTGTCTAACATTCCATCTCTGACCAAGGAGTTTACTGCCACACCCGTTGGTAACCCTTTAGGGTTTTGCTGTTGCCCTTAGCAACAGCATTTCAGGTTCTCTACGTATTAAAACACAACATCTTGCTTTTTCCATCTGAGCATTCCTAATACTAGGGAGACACCCAGTTTCTTAGCCTCTGGGCTTATCTGTTCACTTTGTGTTTATTTTGTTACCCTATCACCTTCTGTGTACGTAATGTCATATTCCCCAGTCTTTCTGTGAGTTCATTTGTTTTGCATCCCTATCCGTTCAGACACCAGTACATTCCTGCAGGCACTGGTGTGCATAACAGTTCAGACACCAGTACATTCCTGCAGGCACTGGTGTGCATAACAGTTCAGACACCAGTACATTCCTGCAGGCACTGGTGTGCATAACACAAGTAGAGAGTAGATGACTGAGGCAGGGGTGACAGGGAGATAGTGAGTGACTGAGGCAGGGGTGAAAGGGAGATAGTGGTTGACTGAGGCAGGTGTGACAGTGAGATAGTGTGTGACTGAGGCAGGGGTGACAGGTAGAGTTGGTGACTGAGGCAGGATGACAGAGAGTGGGTGACTGAGGCAGGGTGACAGAGTGGGTGACTGAGGCAGGTGAGACAGGGAGATAGTGGATGACTGAGGCAGGGGTGACAAGTAGAGAGTAGATAACTAAGGCAGGGATGACAGGTAGAGATGGTGACTGAGGCAGGGGTGACAGGGAGATAGTGGTGACTGAGGCAGGGTGACAATGAAATAGTGGGGAACTGTGTAAGGGGTTACATGTGGAGCTGGTGACTGAGGCAGGTGTGAAAAGTAGAGAGTAGATGACTGAGGCAGGGGTGACAGGGAGATAGTGGTGACTGAGGCAGGGGAGACAGGGATATAGTGGGTGACTGAGGCAGGGGTGACAAGTAGAGAGTAGATAACTAAGGCAGGGGTGACAGGTAGAGTTGGTGACTGAGGCAGGGGTGAGAGGGAGATAGTGGGTGACAGGTAGAGTTGGTGACTGAGGCATGGGTGAAAAGTAGAGAGTAAATGACTGAGGCAGGGGTGACAGGGAGATAGTGAGTGACTGAGGCAGGGGTGAAAGGGAGATAGTGGTTGACTGAGGCAGGGGTGACAGGGAGATAGTGGGTGACTGAGGCAGTGGTGAAGGGGAGACAGTGGGTGACTGAGGCAGATGTGACATGTAGAGTTTGTGACTGAGGCAGGATGACAGAGCGTGGGTGACTGAGGTAGGGTGACAGAGTGGGTGACTGAGGCAGGGGAGACAGGGAGATAGTGGGTGACTGAGGCAGGGGTGACAAGTAGAGAGTAGATAACTAAGGCAGGGGTGACAGGTAGAGTTGGTGACTGAGGTAGGGGAGAAAGGGAGATAGTGGGTGACAGGTAGAGTTGGTGACTGAGGCAGGATGACAGAGAGTGGGTGACTGAGGCAGGGTGACAGAGTGGGTGACTGAGGCAGGGGTGACAAGTAAATAGTAGATAACTAAGGCAGGGATGAAAGGTAGAGTTGGTGACTGAGGCAGGGGTGACAGGGAGATAGTGGGTGACAGGTAGAGTTGGTGACTGAGGCAGGGGTGACAAGTAGAGAGTAGATGACTGAGGCAGGGGTGACAGGGAGATAGTGAGTGACTGAGGAAGGGGTGAAAGGGAGATAGTGGTTGACTGAGGCAGGGGTGACAGGGAGATAGTGGGTGACTGAGGCAGTGGTGAAGGGGAGACAGTGGGTGACTGAGGCAGAGGTGACAGGTAGAGTTTGTGACTGAGGCAGGATGACAGAGCGTGGGTGACTGAGGCAGGGTGACAGAGTGGGTGACTGAGGCAGGGGAGACAGGGAGATAGTCGGTGACTGAGGCAGGGGTGACAAGTAGAGAGTAGATAACTAAGGCAGGGGTGACAGGTAGAGTTGGTGACTGAGGTAGGGGTGAAAGGGAGATAGTGGGTGACAGGTAGAGTTGGTGACTGAGGCATGGGTGAAAAGTAGAGAGTAGATGACTACGGCAGGTGTGACAGGTGGAGCTGGTGACTGAGGCAGGGGTGACAAGTAGAGAGTAGATGACTGAGGCAGGGGTGACAGGGAGATAGTGAGTGACTGAGGCAGGGGTGAAAGGGAGATAGTGGTTCACCGAGGCAGGGGTGACAGTGAGATAGTGAGGCAGGGGTGAAGCGGAGACAGTTGATGACAGGGGTGACAGGTAGAGTTGTGACTGAGTCAGGATGACAGAGGGTGGGTGACTGAGGCAGTGTGACAGAGTGGGTGACTGAGGCAGGGGAGACAGGGAGATAGTGGGTGACTGAGGCAGGGGTGACAAGTAGAGAGTAGATAGCTAAGGCAGGGATGACAGGTAGAGTTGGCGACTGAGGCAGGGGTGACAGGGAGATGGTGGGTGACAGGTAGAGTTGGTGACTGAGGCAGGGGAGAAAAGTAGAGAGTAGATGACTAAGGCAGGTGTGACAGCTGGAGCTGGTGACTGAGGCAGGGATGACAAGTAGAGAGTAGATGACTGAGGCAGGGGTGACAGGGAGATAGTGAGTGACTGAGGCAAGGGTGAAAGGGAGATAGTGGCTGAATGAGGCAGGGATGACAGAGAGATAGTGGGTGACTGAAGCAGGGGTGAAGGGGAGACATTTGGTGACAGGGGTGACAGGTAGAGTTGTGACTGAGTCAGGTTGACAGAGGGTGGATGACTGAGGCAGTGTGACAGAGTGGGTGATTGAGGCAGGTGAGACAGGGAGATAGTGGGTGACTGAGGCAGGGTGACAATTAAATAGTGGGGAACTGTGTAAGGGGTTACATGTGGAGCTGGTGACTGAGGCAGGTGTGACAAGTAGAGAGTAGATGACTGAAGCAGGGGTGACAGTGAGATAGTGGGTGACTGAGGCAGGATGACAGAGAGTGGATGACTGAGGCAGGGTGACAGAGTGGGTGACTGAGGCAGGGGTGACAAGTAGAGAGTAGATAACTAAGGCAGGGGTGACAGGTAGAGTTGGTGACTGAGGCAGGGGTGACAGGGAGATCGTGGGTGACAGGTAGAGTTGGTGAGTGAGGCAGGGGTGAAAAGTAGAGAGTAGATGACTAAGGCAGGTGTGAAAGGTGGAGCTGGTGACTGAGGCAGGGGTGACAAGTAGAGAGTAGAAGACTGAGGCAGGGGTGACAGGTAGATAGTGAGTGACTGAGGCAGGAGTGAAAGGGAGATAGAAGTTGAATGAGGCAGGGGTGACAGGGAGATAGTGGGTGACTGAGGCAGGGTGACAGGTAGAGTTGTGACTGAGTCAGGATGACAGAGGGTGGGTGACTGAGGCAGTGTGACAGAGTGGGTGACTGAGGCAGGTGAGACAGGGAGATAGTGGGTGACTGAGGCAGGGGTGACAAGTAGAGAGAAGATGACTAAGGCAGGGATGACAGGTAGAGATGGTGACTGAGGCAGGGGTGACAGGGAGATAGTGGGTGACTGAGGCAGGGTGACAATGAAATAGTGGGGAACTGTGTAAGGGGTTACATGTGGAGCTGGTGACTGAGGCAGGTGTGACAAGTAGAGAGTAGATGACTGAAGCAGGGGTGACAGTGAGATAGTGGGTGACTGAGGCAGGGGAGGCAGGGAGATAGTGGGTGACTGACGCAGGGGTGACAAATAGAGAGTAGATAACTAAGGCAGGGGTGACAGGTAGAGTTGGTGACTGAGGCAGGGGTGACAGGGAGATAGTGGGTGACAGGTAGAGTTGGTGACTGAGGCAGGGATGAAAAGTAGAGAGTAAATGACTGAGGCATTGGCGACAGGGAGATAGTGGGTGACTGAGGCAGTGATGATAGGGAGATAGTGGGTGACTGAGGCAGCGGTGACGGGGAGACAGTGGGTGACTGAGGCAGAGGTGACAGGTAGAGTTTGTGACTGAGGCAGGATGACAGAGATTGGGTGACTGAGGCAGGGTGACAGAGTGGGTGACTGAGGCAGGGGTGACAAGTAGAGAGTAGATAACTAAGGCAGGGATGACATGTAGAGATGGAGACTGAGGCAGGGGTGACAGGGAGATAGTGGGTGACTGAGGCAGGGTGACAATGAAATAGTGGGGAACTTTGTAAGGGGTTACATGTGGAGCTGGTGACTGAGGAAGGGGTGACAGGGAGATAATGGGTGTCTGAGGCAGGGGAGACAGGGAGATAGTGGGTGACTGAGGCAGGGGTGACAAGTAGAGAGTAGATAACTAAGGCAGGGGTGACAGGTAGAGTTGGTGACTGAGGCAGGGGTGACAGGGAGATAGTGGGTGACAGGTAGAGTTGGTGACTGAGGCAGGGATGAAAAGTAGAGAGTAGATGACTGAGGCATTGGCGACAGCGAGATAGTGGGTGACTGAGGCAGTGGTGATAGGGAGATAGTGGGTGACTGAGGCAGCGGTGACGGGGAGACAGTGGGTGACTGAGGCAGAGGTGACAGTTAGAGTTTGTGACTGAGGCAGGATGACAGAGAGTGGGTGACTGAGGCAGGGTGACAGAGTGGGTGACTGAGGCAGGGGTGACAAATAAAGAGTTGATAACTAAGGCAGGGGTGACAGGTAGAGTTGGTGACTGAGGCAGGGGTGACAGGGAGATAGTGGGTGACAGGCAGAGTTGGTGAGTGAGGCAGGGGTGAAAAGTAGAGAGTAGATGACTAAGGCAGGTGTGACAGGTGGAGCTGGTGACTGAGGCAGGGGTGACAAGTAGAGAGTAGATGACTGAGGCAGGGGTGACGGGGAGATAGTGAGTGACTGAGGCAGGGGTGAAAGGGAGATAGTGGTTGACTGAGGCAGGTGTGACAGTGAGATAGTGTGTGACTGAGGCAGGGGTGACAGGTAGAGTTGTGACTGAGTTAGGATGACAGAGAGTGGGTGACTGAGGCAGTGTGACAGAGTTGGTGACTGAGGCAGGTGAGACAGGGAGATAGTGGATGACTGAGGCAGGGGTGACAAGTAGAGAGTAGATAACTAAGGCAGGGATGACAGGTAGAGATGGTGACTGAGGCAGGGGTGACAGGGAGATTTTGGGTGACTGAGGCAGGGTGACAATGAAATAGTGGGGAACTGTGTAAGGGGTTACATGTGGAGCTGGTGAGGCAGGTGTGAAAAGTAGAGAGTAGATGACTGAGGCAGGGGTGACAGGGAGATAGTGGGTGACTGAGGCAGGGGTGACAGGGAGATAGTGGGTGACTGAGGCAGGGGAGACAGGGATATAGTGGGTGACTGAGGCAGGGGTGGCTAGTAGAGAGTAGATAACTAAGGCAGGGGTGACAGGTAGAGTTGGTGACTGAGGCAGGGGTCAGAGGGAGATAGTGGGTCACAGGTGGAGTTGGTGACTGAGGCAGGGGTGAAAAGTAGAGAGTAAATGACTGAGGAATTGGCGACAGGGAGATAGTGGGTGACTGAGGCAGTGGTGATAGGGAGATAGGTGGTGACTGAGGCAGCGGTGACGGGGAGAAAGTGGGTGACTGAAGCAGAGGTGACAGGTAGAGTTTGTGACTGAGGCAGGATGACAGAGAGTGGGTGACTGAGGCAGGGTGACAGAGTGGGTGACTGAGGCAGGGGTGACAAGTAAATAGTAGATAACTAAGGCAGGGATAAAGGGTAGAGTTGGTGACTGAGGCAGGGGTGACAGGGAGATAGTGGGTGACAGGTAGAGTTGGTGACTGAGACAGGGGTGACAAGTAGAGAGTAGATGACTGAGGCAGGGGTGACAGGGAGATAGTGACTGACTGAGGCAGGGGTGAAAGGGAGAAAGTGGTTGACAGAGGAAGGGTTGACAGGGAGATAGTGGGTGACTGAGGCAGTGGTGAAGGGGAGACAGTGGGTGACTGAGGCAGTAGAGAGTAGATGACTGAGGCAGGGGTGACAGGGATATAGTGAGTGACTGAGGCAGGGGTGAAAGGGAGAAAGTGGTTAACTGAGGCAGGGTGACAATGAAATAGTGGGGAACTGTGTATGGGGTTACATGTGGAGCTGGTGACTGAGGCAGGTGTGAAAAGTAGAGAGTAGATGACTGAGGCAGGGGTGACAGGGAGATAGTGGGTGACTGAGGCAGGGGAGATAGGGATATAGTGGGTGACTGAGGCAGGGGTGACAAGTAGAGAGTAGATAACTAAGGCAGGGGTGACAGGTAGAGTTGGTGACTCAGGCAGGGGTGACAGGGAGATAGTGGGTGACAGGTAGAGTTGGTGAGTGAGGCAGGGGTGAAAATTAGACAGTAGATGACTAAGACAGGTGTGATAGGTGGAGCTGGTGATTGAGGCAGGGGTGACAAGTAGAGAGTAGATGACTGAGGCAGGGGTGAAAGGGAGATAGTGAGTGACTGAGGCAGGGGTGAAAGGGAGATAGTGGTTGACTGAGGCAGGGGTGACAGTGAGATAGTGGGTGGCTGAGGCAGGGGTGAAGGAGAGACAGTGGGTGACTGAGGCAGAGGTGACAGGTAGAGTTTGTGACTGAGGCAGGATGACAGAGAGTGGGTGACTGAGGCAGGGTGACAGAGCGGGTGACTGAGGCAGGGGTGACAAGTAGAGAGTAGATAACTAAGGCAGGGGTGACAGGTAGAGTTGGTGACTGAGGCAGGGGTGAAAGGGAGATAGTGGGTGACAGGTAGAGTTGGTGACTGAGGCATGGGTGAAAAGTAGAGAGTAGATGACTAAGGCAGGTGTGACAGGTGGAGCTGGTGACTGAGGCAGGGGTGACAAGTTGAGAGTAGATGACTGAGGCAGGGGTGACAGGGAGACAGTGAGTGACTGAGGCAGGGGTGACAGGGAGATAGTGGGTGACTGAGGCAGGGGTGACAGGTAGAGTTGTGACTGAGTCAGGATGACAGAGGGTGGGTGACTGAGGCAGTGTGACAGAGTGGGTGACTGAGGCAGGGGAGACAGGGAGATAGTGGGTGACTGAGGCAGTGGTGACAAGTAGAGAGTAGATAGCTAAGGCAGGGATGATAGGTAGAGATGGTGACTGAGGCAGGGGTGACAGGGACATAGTGGGTGACTGAGGCAGGGTGACAGTGAAATAGTGGGGAACTGTGTAAGGGGTTACATGTGGAGCTGGTGACTGAGGCAGGTGTGACAAGTAGAGAGTAGATGACTGAAGCAGGGGTGACAGGGAAATAGTGGGTGACTGAGGCAGGGGAGACAGGGAGGTAGTGGGTGACTGAGGCAGGGGTGACAAGTAGAGAGTAGATAACCAAGGCAGGGGTGACAGGTAGAGTTGGTGACTGAGGCAGGGGTGACAGGGAGATAGTGGGTGACAGGTAGAGTTGGTGACTGAGGCATGGGTGAAAAGTAGAGAGTAAATGACTGAGGCAGGGGCGACAGGGAGATAATGGGTGACTGAGGCAGTGGTGATAGGGAGATAGTGGGTGACTGAGGCAGCGGTGACGGGGAGACAGTGGGTAACTGAGGCAGAGGTGACAGGTAGAGTTTGTGACTGAGTCAGGATGACAGAGAGTGGGTGACTGAGGCAGGGTGACAGAGTGGGTGACTGAGGCAGGGGAGACAGGGAGATAGTGGGTGACTGAGGCAGGGGTGACAAGTAGAGAGTAGATAACTAAAGCAGGGGTGACAGGTAGAGTTGGTGACTGACGCAGGGGTGACAGGGAGATGGTGGGTGACAGGTAGAGTTGGTGACTGAGGCAGGGGAGAAAAGTAGAGAGTAGATGACTAAGGCAGGTGTGACAGCTGGAGCTGGTGACTGAGGCAGGGGTGACAAGTAGAGAGTAGATGACTGAGGCAGGGGTGACAGGGATATAGTGAGTGACTGAGGCAGGGGTGAAAGGGAGAAAGTGGTGAACTGAGGCAGGGGTGACAGGGAGATAGTGGGTGACTGAGGCAGGGTGACAATGAAAAAGTGGGGAACTGTGTAAGGGGTTACATGTGGAGCTGGTGACTGAGGCAGGTGTGAAAAGTAGAGAGTAGATGACTGAGGCAGGGGTGACAGGGAGATAGTGGGTGACTGAGGCAGGGGAGACAAGGATATAGTGGGTGACTGAGGCAGGGGTGACAAGTAGAGAGTAGATAACTAAGGCAGGGGTGACAGGTAGAGTTGGTGACTGAGGCAGGGGTGATAGGGAGATGGTGGGTGACAGGTAGAGTTGGTGACTGAGGCAGGGGAGAAAAGTAGAGAGTAGATGACTAAGGCAGGTGTGACAGCTGGAGCTGGTGACTGAGGCAGGGGTGACAAGTAGAGAGTAGATGACTGAGGCAGGGGTGACAGGGAGATAGTGGGTGACTGAGGCAGGGGTGACAGGGATATAGTGGGTGACTGAGGCAGGGGTGACAAGTAGAGAGTAGATAACTAAGGCAGGGATGACAGGTAGAGTTGGTGACTGAGGCAGGGGTGAGAGGGAGATAGTGGGTGACAGGTAGCGTTGGTGACTGAGGCAGGGGTGAAAAGTAGAGAGTACATGACTGAGGAATTGGCGACTGGGAGATAGTAGGTGACTGAGGCAGTGGTGATAGGGAGATAGGTGGTGACTGAGGCAGCGGTGACGGGGAGATAGTGGGTGACTGAGGCAGAGGTGACAGTTAGAGTTTGTGACTGAGGCAGGATGACAGAGAGTGGGTGACTGAGGCAGGGTGACAGAGTGGGTGACTGAGGCAGGGGTGACAAGTAAATAGTAGATAACTTAGGCAGGGGTGACAGGTAGAGTTGGTGACTCAGGCAGGGGTGACAGGGAGATAGTGGGTGACAGGTAGAGTTGGTGAGTGAGGCAGGGGTGAAAATTAGACAGTAGATGACTAAGACAGGTGTGACAGGAGGAGCTGGTGACTGAGGCAGGGGTGACAAGTAGAGAGTAGATGACTGAGGCAGGGGTGACAGGGAGATAGTGAGTGACTGAGTCAGGGGTGAAAGGGAGATAGTGGTTGACTGAGGCAGGGGTGACAGTGAGATAGTGGGTGACTGAAGCAGGGTGACAATGAAATAGTGGGGAACTGTGTAAGGGGTTACATCTGGAGCTGGTGACTGAGGCAGGTGTGACAAGTAGAGAGTAGATGACTGAAGCAGGGGTGACAGGGAGATAGTGGGTGACTGAGGCAGGGGAGACAGGGAGATAGTGGGTGACTGAGGCAGGGGTGACAAGTAGAGAGTAGATAACTAAGGCTAGAGATGAGCGGGTTCGGTTCCTCGGAATCCGAACCCCCCCGAACTTCAGCCTTTTTACACGGGTCCGAGGCAGACTCGGATCTTCCCGCCTTGCTCGGCAAACCCGAGCGCGCCCGAACGTCATCATCCCGCTGTCGGATTCTCGCGAGGCTCGTATTCTATCGCGAGACTCGGATTCTATATAAGGAGCCGCGCGTCGCCGCCATTTTCACACGTGCATTGAGATTGATAGGGAGAGGACGTGGCTGGCATCCTCTCCGTTTAGATAGAGAGTGAGACACTTGATTTACTAGTAATTTAATTTTAGTAATTTTGGGGAGTATTAGGAGTACAAAGAGAGTGCAGAGTTTTGCTGATAGTTATACTAGTGACCACCAGTTTTATTTATTATTTAAAATCCGTTCTCTGCCTGAAAAAAAACGATACACAGTCACATACCATATCTGTGCTCAGCCTCAGTGTGCTGCATGATAATATCATCTATGTATATCTGACTGTGCTGAGTGCTCACTGCTCACACAGCTTAATTGTGGGGGAGACTGGGGAGCAGTTATAGCAGGAGTACATAACAGTGCACACTTTTGCTGCCAGTGTGACTGACCAGTGACCACCAGTATATTGTCTGCCTGAAAAAGTTAAACACTCGTGTGGTGTTTTTTTTTTTAATTCTATAAACGCATTCTGCTGACAGACAGTGTCCAGCAGGTCCGTCATTCATTATATTATAATATATACCTGCAGTAGTAATATATATATATATTTTTATATCATTATCATCCAGTCTATACTAGCAGACGCAGTACGGTAGTCCACGGCTTTAGCTACCTCTGTGTCGGCAGTGCTCGTCCATAATTGTATACCTACCTGTGGTGGTTTTTTTTTTTCTATCTTCTTCATACTAGTAGTTTAGGAGTCTGCTGCTGACAGTGTCCAGCAGGTCCGTCATTATATAATATATACCTGTCCTGCAGTAGTGATATATATATATTTTTTATATCATTATCATCCAGTCTATACTAGCAGACGCAGTACGGTAGTCCACGGCTGTAGCTACCTCTGTGTCGGCAGTGCTCGTCCATAATTGTATACCTACCTGTGGTGGTTTTTTTTTTTTCTATCTTCTTCATACTAGTAGTTTAGGAGTCTGCTGCTGACAGTGTCCAGCAGGTCCGTCATTATATAATATATACCTGTCCTGCAGTAGTGATATATATATATTTTTTATATCATTATCATCCAGTCTATACTAGCAGACGCAGTACGGTAGTCCACGGCTGTAGCTACCTCTGTGTCGGCAGTGCTCGTCCATAATTGTTTACCTACCTGTGGTGGGTTTTTTTTCTATCTTCTTCATACTAGTAGTTTAGGAGTCTGCTGCTGACAGTGTCCAGCAGGTCCGTCATTATATAATATATACCTGTCCTGCAGTAGTGATATATATATATATTTTATATCATTATCATCCAGTCTATACTAGCAGACGCAGTACGGTAGTCCACGGCTGTAGCTACCTCTGTGTCGGCAGTCACTCGTCATCCATAAGTATACTAGTATCCATCCATCTCCATTGTTTACCTGAGGTGCCTTTTAGTTGTGCCTATTAAAATATGGAGAACAAAAATGTTGAGGTTCCAAAAATAGGGAAAGATCAAGATCGACTTCCACCTCGTGCTGTAGCTGCTGCCACTAGTCATGGCCGAGACGATGAAATGCCATCAACGTCGTCTGCCAAGGCCGATGCCCAATGTCATAGTACAGAGCATGTAAAATCCAAAACACCAAATATCAGTAAAAAAGGACTCAAAAATCTAAAATAAAATCGTCGGAGGAGAAGCGTAAACTTGCCAATATGCCATTTACCACACGGAGTGGCAAGGAACGGCTGAGGCCCTGGCCTATGTTCATGGCTAGTGGTTCAGCTTCACATGAGGATGGAAGCACTCAGCCTCTCGCTAGAAAAATTAAAAGACTTAAGCTGGCAAAAGCACAGCAAAGAACTGTGCGTTCTTCGAAATCACAAATCCACAAGGAGAGTCCAATTGTGTCGGTTGCGATGCCTGACCTTCCCAACACGCCCCCTGCAAGTGCTGGAAGGAGCACCCGCAGTCCAGTTCCTGATAGTCAGATTGAAGATGTCAGTGTTGAAGTACACCAGGATGAGGAGGATATGGGTGTTGCTGGCGCTGGGGAGGAAATTGACCAGGAGGATTCTGATGGTGAGGTGGTTTGTTTAAGTCAGGCACCCGGGGAGACACCTGTTGTCCGTGGGAGGAATATGGCCATTGACATGCCTGGTGAAAATACCAAAAAAATCAGCTCTTCGGTGTGGAAGTATTTCAACAGAAATGCGGACAACATTTGTCAAGCCGTGTGTTGCCTTTGTCAAGCTGTAATAAGTAGGGGTAAGGACGTTAACCACCTCGGAACATCCTCCCTTATACGTCACCTGCAGCGCATTCATCATAAGTCAGTGACAAGTTCAAAAACTTTGGGCGACAGCGGAAGCAGTCCACTGACCAGTAAATCCCTTCCTCTTGTAACCAAGCTCACGCAAACCACCCCACCAACTCCCTCAGTGTCAATTTCCTCCTTCCCCAGGAATGCCAATAGTCCTGCAGGCCATGTCACTGGCAATTCTGACGAGTCCTCTCCTGCCTGGGATTCCTCCGATGCATCCTTGCGTGTAACGCCTACTGCTGCTGGCGCTGCTGTTGTTGCTGCTGGGAGTCGATGGTCATCCCAGAGGGGAAGTCGTAAGACCACTTTTACTACTTCCACCAAGCAATTGACTGTCCAACAGTCCTTTGCGAGGAAGATGAAATATCACAGCAGTCATCCTGCTGCAAAGCGGATAACTGAGGCCTTGGCATCCTGGGCGGTGAGAAACGTGGTTCCGGTATCCATCATTACTGCAGAGCCAACTATAGACTTGTTGGAGGTACTGTGTCCCCGGTACCAAATACCATCTAGGTTCCATTTCTCTAGGCAGGCGATACCGAAAATGTACACAGACCTCAGAAAAAGACTCACCAGTGTCCTAAAAAATGCAGTTGTACCCAATGTCCACTTAACCACGGACATGTGGACAAGTGGAGCAGGGCAGACTCAGGACTATATGACTGTGACAGCCCACTGGGTAGATGTATGGACTCCCGCCGCAAGAACAGCAGCGGCGGCACCAGTAGCAGCATCTCGCAAACGCCAACTCTTTCCTAGGCAGGCTACGCTTTGTATCACCGCTTTCCAGAATATGCACACAGCTAAAAACCTCTTACGGCAACTGAGGAAGATCATCGCAGAATGGCTTACCCCAATTGGACTCTCCTGTGGATTTGTGGCATCGGACAACGCCAGCAATATTGTGTGTGCATTAAATATGGGCAAATTCCAGCACGTCCCATGTTTTGCACATACCTTGAATTTGGTGGTGCAGAATTATTTAAAAAACGAGAGGGGCATGCAAGAGATGCTGTCGGTGGCCAGAAGAATTGCGGGACACTTTCGGCGTACAGGCACCACGTACAGAAGACTGGAGCAACACCAAAAACGCCTGAACCTGCCCTGCCATCATCTGAAGCAAGAAGTGGTAATGAGGTGGAATACAACCCTCTTTATGCTTCAGAGGTTGGAGGAGCAGCAAAAGGCCATTCAAGCCTATACAACTGAGCACGATATAGGAGGTGGAATGCACCTGTCTCAAGCGCAGTGGAGAATGATTTCAACGTTGTGCAAGGTTCTGCAACCTTTTGAACTTGCCACACGTGAAGTCAGTTCAGACACTGCCAGCCTGAGTCAGGTCATTCCCCTCATCAGGCTTTTGCAGAAGAAGCTGGAGACATTGAAGGAGGAGCTAACACAGAGCGATTCCGCTAGGCATGTGGGACTTGTGGATGGAGCCCTTAATTCGCTTAACAAGGATTCACTGGTGGTCAATCTGTTGAAATCAGAGCACTACATTTTGGCCACCGTGCTCGATCCTAGATTTAAAACCTACCTTGGATCTCTCTTTCCGGCAGACACAAGTCTGCAAGGGTTCAAAGAACTGCTGGTGAGAAAATTGTCAAGTCAAGCGGAACGCGAACTGTCAACATCTCCTCCTTCACATTCTCCCGCAACTGGGGGTGTGAGGAAAAGGCTCAGAATTCCGAGCCCACCCGCTGGCGGTGATGCAGGGCAGTCTGGAGCGACTGCTGATGCTGACATCTGGTCCGGACTGAAGGACCTGCCAACGATTACGGACATGTCGTCTACTGTCACTGCATATGATTCTCTCCCCATTGAAAGAATGGTGGAGGATTATATGAGTGACCGCATCCAAGTAGGCACGTCAGACAGTCCGTACGTATACTGGCAGGAAAAAGAGGCAATTTGGAGGCCCTTGCACAAACTGGCCTTATTCTACCTAAGTTGCCCTCCCACAAGTGTGTACCCCGAAAGAGTGTTTAGTGCCGCCGCTAACCTTGTCAGCAATCGGCGTACGAGGTTACTTCCAGAAAATGTGGAGAAGATGATGTTCATTAAAATGAATTATAATCAATTCCTCCATGGAGACATTCACCAGCAGCAATTGCCTCCACAAAGTACACAGGGAGCTGTGATGGTGGATTCCAGTGGGGACGAATTGATAATCTGTGAGGAGGGGGGTGTACACGGTGATGAATCGGAGGATGATGATGAGGTGGACATCTTGCCTCTGTAGAGCCAGTTTGTGCAAGGAGAGATTAATTGCTTCTTTTTTGGTGGGGGTCCAAACCAACCCGTCATTTCAGTCACAGTCGTGCGGCAGACCCTGTCACTGAAATGATGGGTTGGTTAAAGTGTGCATGTCCTGTTTATACAACATAAGGGTGGGTGGGAGGGCCCAAGGACAATTCCATCTTGCACCTCTTTTTTCTTTCATTTTTCTTTGCGTCATGTGCTGTTTGGGGAGTGTTTTTTGGAAGGGCCAGCCTGCGTGACACTGCAGTGCCACTCCTAGATGGGCCAGGTGTTTGTGTCGGCCACTAGGGTCGCTTAGCTTACTCACACAGCTACCTCATTGCGCCTCTTTTTTTCTTTGCGTCATGTGCTGTTTGGGGAGAATTTTTTGGAAGGGCCATCCTGCCTGACACTGCAGTGCCACTCCTAGATGGGCCAGGTGTTTGTGTCGGCCACTTAAATCGCTGAGCTTAGTCACACAGCTACCTCATTGCGCCTCTTTTTTTCTTTGCGTCATGTGCTGTTTGGGGAGTGTTTTTTTAAAGGGCCTTCCTGCGTGACACTGCAGTGCCACTCCTAGATGGGCCAGGTGTTTGTGTCGGCTACTAGGGTCGCTTAGCTTACTCACACAGCTACCTCATTGCGCCTCTTTTTTTCTTTGCGTCATGTGCTGTTTGGGGAGTGTTTTTTGGAAGGGCCATCCTGCGTGACACTGCAGTGCCACTCCTAGATGGGCCAGGTGTTTGTGTCGGCCACTAGGGTCGCTGAGCTTACTCACACAGCTACCTCATTGCGCCTCTTTTTTTCTTTGCGTCATGTGCTGTTTGGGGAGTGTTTTTTGGAAGGGCCATCCTGCCTGACACTGCAGTGCCACTCCTAGATGGGCCAGGTGTTTGTGTCGGCCACTAGGGTCGCTGAGCTTAGTCACACAGCTACCTCATTGCGCCTCTTTTTTTCTTTGCGTCATGTGCTGTTTGGGGAGTGTTTTTTGGAAGGGCCATCCTGCGTGACACTGCAGTGCCACTCCTAGATGGGCCAGGTGTTTGTGTCGGCCACTTGGGTTGCTGAGCTTAGTCATCCAGCGACCTCGGTGCAAATTTTAGGACTAAAAATAATATTGTGAGGTGCGAGGTGTTCAGAATAGACTGAAAATGAGTGGAAATTATGGTTATTGAGGTTAATAATACTTTGGGATCAAAATGACCCCCAAATTCTATGATTTAAGCTGTTTTTTAGGGTTTTTTGAAAAAAACACCCGAATCCAAAACACACCCGAATCCGACAAAAAAAATTCGGTGAGGTTTTGGCAAAACGCGTTCGAACCCAAAACACGGCCGCAGAACCGAACCCAAAACCAAAACACAAAACCCGAAAAATTTCCGGTGCACATCTCTAACTAAGGCAGGGGTGACAGGTGTTAGGTGCCGCGGTCCGTGGCGCCGCTCGGTCTGTTTCTGAGTGACGGCCACTGCACCTTCCTCCCTGCCCGGCCGGCGCCTAGCAACTGGGGACGCCGTGCGCGCTGATCCGCCGGGTCCCTAGCAACGCTAGGACGCCGTGCGCGCTGAGCCGACGTGTCCCTAGCAACGCTAGGACGCCGTGCGCGCCGAGCCGCCGGGTCCATAGCAACGGGGACGCCACAGGCAGACTGCGTTCCCCGTTGCAGTAATTAATTATTCACACATGTTTTCTCTGATCGTGCAGTAAGGCAGCTGCACGACATTTTGTGTAATTAGGCTCTGTATTCTTATTGGAGGGTTCCCTGTTATATGCCTCCTCAGTGCCTCACACAAACGCCGGTGATAGCTTCCTGTTGCTGTTCCTGTCAGCTATATTTGGTGGATCTTGCTCCCTGCCCCTTGTACCATGGTGATCCGAAGCCGGTGCTGGGAATGCTTCTAGTCCTTGCGAACCTGTTGCTGTCATCTGGGGTTCTCGCCCGGTTTCGTGAGTAGCGGCATCTGCCGCGTGTTGCGCCCTATGCCGCTTATTATTTACTTCTTTGAATTGGTGCATTTGCGGAGGTTTCCGCTTTCACTGTCCTCCCCGGAACTCGGCGGTGCCGTGTGGGGGAGTGGACAGTGGTTTTCTTTGTAGTTCTTTACCTTTGGCGGCGTGCCACGCATACTTTTGTTTTAGGTTAGCCAGTAGCCCCTGGCCTTCTTGTTCCAGTTAGAGGGCCCCTTGTTATTACCCTGTCTCAGTTCACTCTTTGTCTCTCCTTAAGACCTGAGGGGGCATCGGAGTTGGGCAGACTTAATCCGCCCTTCAAACGCGGCTGCCATGGGCCCAAGAAACCATAGTCTCGCAAGAGTGAATTGACAGCACGGGTAAAACAACGGAGGTAGGGTGCCAGGGGCTATTCCCATTCCGTTTCCCTTTCCCAGCATTACGTCCTGCTGCTCAGGTCTCACCGTATAAGACCTCCCCTGTCCTGAGCATCAGGATCATAACATTATCACCTGCCAAAAAAAATAAAAAAAAAGGGGGTTTAATTTTTTCCATTGTTTTGGTGGGTCTAAAAATTCGGCTTCATGAATCCGGCAGGTTTAGGGCCAAATCCCAGTCAGCTTTTGGTTAACCAAATTCAGGAACTTACTCAGATGGTTCAGGACCTTACTCTTCGGGTGAGATCGCAGGAAGATCTTTTGCGAGCCTCCCCGAGTATGGTCCCAGAACCAAAAATGCATTTACCTGACAGTTTTTCGGGTAACCGAAAAGATTTTTTTAATTTTAAGGAAGATTGTAAGCTTTATTTTCGTTTAAGGCCCCTTCCTCTGGTACTGAGTGTCAGCGGGTTGGGATTGTTATGTCGTTGCTCCAGGGTGATCCACAGACCTGGGCGTTTGGGTTAAGAACAGATGATCCTGCCTTGTTATCAGTAGACGCCTTTTTTAAATCTTTAGGCCTGCTATATGATGACCCAGATAGAGAGGCATCAGCTGAGAGTCACCTGCGTGCCCTTAAGCAAGGTAAAAATCCAGCAGAGGTGTATTGTACCGAATTTTGCCGTTGGTCGAACGACTGTGGCTGGAATGACCCGGCCCTGCGCAGTCAGTTTCGTCTCGGTTTGTCTGAAGTTATTAAAGACAGTCTCCTTCAGTACCCCGCTCCTGAGACTCTCGACAAACTCATGGAGCTCGCTAGTAAAATAGATTGTCGTCTCCGAGAGCGGAGGGCTGAAAGAGGAACAACTTTTAGGCCTAATCCTTGTGTTAATACCTTTCCTGAGGACGTCGAGGAGCCCATGCAATGGGTCTCTCCCGGCTGTCCCCAGAGGAAAGAACCAGAAGGTTAAGTTCTGGTCTTTGTTTGTATTGTGGTGGTAAGGGACATATTGCTCGTAACTGCCCGAACAAGTCGGGAAACGCTCTGACCAAGTGAATTGTGAGGGGGTTCACTTGGGTCTGCAGCTAATCTCCTCTAATGATTCTCTATTAGTTCCTGTTAAGATTTCCTTTGGCAGCCTCAGTTCGTTGGTGTCGGCCTTCGTCGACAGTGGAGCTGCAGGAAATTTTATGGATTTAGCTTGGGCTAAGGCTTTAGGCATTCCACAGATACCCTTAGATAAACGTATCACCATGCACGGATGGGGGTCTGCTTTCCAATGGGATAATTACTCACTGCACACCTCCAGTATTGCTGACAGTAGGGGCCCTACCTTCAGAAGATATAGAATTTTACCTTACACATTGTCCGGCAGTTCCAGTAGTTTTGGGTCACCCCTGGCTTGCCTTTCATAATCCCACCATTGATTGGCGGTCTGGGGAGATTTCTCAATGGGGTCCTTTTTGTGTTAAGGAATGTATTTCCCATCCAGTCCGGGTTGCGGCAGTCATCCCAGAACTTATTCCTGTGGAATATCAGGAGTTTGCCGATGTTTTCTCCAAAGGCAATGCGGACGTTCTGCCTCCCCATCGGTCCTATGACTGTGCTATAGATTTACTTCCAGGTGCCACTTTACCTAAAGGGAGATTATATGCCCTGTCTGGGCCAGAAACCACGGCTATGGATAATTACATACAGGAGAGCCTGAAAAAAGGCTTTATTAGGCCTTCGAAATCTCCATTGAGTGCAGGTTTTTTTTTGTTGAGAAAAAAGATGGGTCGCTCAGACCATGTATTGATTTTCGGGCTCTGAATAAAATTTCTATTAAGAACATCTACCCTTTGCCTTTGATTTCAGTACTTTTTGATCAGTTACGCTCTGCCGTTATCTTCTCAAAAATCGATCTTAGAGGAGCTTACAACCTCATCCGAATAAGATCTGGGGATGAGTGGAAGACGGTGTCAAAGTCAGAAAAATATCATGATGCACACTGCCATATTTGCACCTCATATGTGTCCTCGCTGCGCATGCGTGCGCTCTCCCATGCATGCGCATACTCGCTGTTGCGGGCACCCGCAGGCGCACGGTATGCGCATTTACGGTAGAGTTTATGTGCGCCTAGCGTGCGACTCAATCGTTACATATTTTCACCATATAATGTATTTTGTAGATTATGGTCCCTTTGATAGAATCTGAAAGTTTAGGTAATGTAGCATGTTCATGGACAGAGAGATCCCTCTTTGTTTGATACGAAGGGTCAGACAAGGGTTATACAGTGGTGTTTAGTATCCATCGGAAGAGTATTTAATTAGCAATATTCCGGTGTTGGTTTGAAGCGGATTAATCGCTCGTGCGAATAGTTATGGACATAAGAAGTTTATGGACTTTTACTATATTTGCACTTTATTATCCATGCGGCGGGAAACCTAGTTTCCCACCCACCTGAGCAGTTGGAAATAGTCACAGCCCACCTGTATGAATCAACCTATGACCTTTTGTTATAATACGAAGAGGAATTCCTGTGTCCAATGAACAATAAGAGTATAGGACCATTGTACTGTATTATGTGTAGGGTATAAAAGGACAAGCCGATCTGGGCCAGTTCTCTATTCTCTTCAACGGTTCTCATTGCTGATAATCGGGAGCTGGATATCCAGAGGCGCATGCGATTGTTTCCCTTGAGCGTAAGTTTTCTCCGCAATCATATTGTCATTCTTGTTCCATATGCCTCTCTCTCTCCCTCTTCTCTTTCTCTCTCGTTTTTCTTATATAGTTATTGTACTGATATTGTATTTCCTGTGTAGTTATCTGGTTAGGTAGTCTATGTTATATTGTAGTGTATGACTTGTATTGTATTATTCTTTTTGAACGTTCATCCATTTCCTTAAAAGGCGTTAGACCCTTAGACCGGTATTGTGTGTTCATTATATTGCAGTGGGTAATAGGAGCGTCTCTATCGCTCAAACAGCTTTAGTGAAAACCAGCTTACACTGTGTTGCATCTTCGCCTTATCACTGCGCAAGGGTTTACAGTATAAGAATATCATTTCAGTGTGTTACATTCAAGGTCTACTGATTGTTATCTTGTGAGCGTCTGCGCCGCTCGTGATCTCCTCGTGGTCTCGAGCGTCCGCTATGCTGATAGCGTAGCATTACGGTAGTCGCTCACCTATAGTGTGCCCGATACCAACAGCGTATTCTCGCGAGCGTTTGTGTCGCTCGAGCGGTTCGCTCCCGATACAGCGTCCGCTACGCTAAGAGCGTACCCTTACGGTACCTCGTGCGCCAGTTGCGTACAGTGTTTCTTAACCTCTGTATAGTGTGTTATATAGGATAAATATTTGGCTTTATCTAGTCGGCAGCCTATAGCGTGCCTGCCTGTGATCTCTTGGCCGTGAGCGAACGTGACGCTTGAGCGTCTCGACTACGGCTAAGCGATTGTTACGCAAAGTACGTACCCTTACGGTATACCATACGATAAATAGCGTACTGTGTTCTTTGACCTCTTAAAGGGTTTTAAGTAAGATAAATATTCAGCTTTATCAACGGCTTTCAGCACTCAGTCGGGTCACTATGAATACCTGGTGATGCCGTTTGGGCTGTCAAATGCTCCTGCGGTATTTCAAGACCTCATCAATGATGTTCTTCGTGACTTCCTTGGGAAGTTCGTAGTCGTTTATTTAGATGACATTTTGATATACTTTGAGTCTATGGAACAACATATTACCCAGTCGCGTCTGGTCCTTCGAAAACTACGGGAGAATCATTTATAGGCTAAGCTTGAGAAAAGTGATTTTCACATCACAGAAGTGTCCTTCTTAGGGTATATTATTTCTCCCCAGGGATTTTTCATGGAACCGAAAAAACTCCAGGCCATCCTTAATTGGGCGCAACCCACAAATTTAAAAGCAATTCAGCGCTTTTTAGGGTTTGCACATTATTATAGGCGGTTCATTCATACCTTTTCTGATCTGGTCGCTCCTATAGTAGCATTGACTAAAAAAGGAGCGGATCCTTCCAATTGGTCGCCTGAAGCTGAGTCTGCCTTTCGGGCCTTGAAGCAGGCCTTTGTCTCGGCTCCTGTCCTCAGACACCCTAATCCAGAGCTCCCCTTTATTGTTGAGGTTGATGCCTCAGAGGTTGGAGTGGGGGCTATCCTTTCTCAGGAAGATCCGGAGTCTCAGGAATTACATCCTTGTGCCTTCATGTCCAGGAAATTCTCCTCCGCAGAATCCAACTATGACGTTAGTAATCGAGAGTTACTGGCAGTTAAATGGGCTTTCGAGGAGTGGAGGCATTGGCTGGAGGGAGCTAGGCATACTATTACAGTATTTACTGACCATGAAAACCTGTAGTATATTGAGTCAGCTAAACGGCTTAATGCTCGGCAGGCACGTTGGGCATTGTTTTTTACTCATTTCAGGTTTATTATCACCTTCAGGCCTGGTTCCAAGAATACGAAAGCTGATGCCCTGTCACTTTGCTTTCTTCCGGTTCACAATAGCAATCCTGTTACTACCCTCATAGTTCCATCTTCTGTCATCCGGGCAGGCCTCACACAGGATTTATTTACTCAGTTAATCCAGATTCAACAGCAGGCTCCTAGACTTACTCCTGCTGGTCGTCTCTTTGTCCCTGAATTTTTGAGAGGCACTGTTTTAGCTGAGTTTCAAGACAACAAAGTCTCTGGTCATCCAGATATTACTAAGACCTTGGAGTTAGTCTCTCGCTCGGTGTGGTGGCCTAGTCTTTCTATAGACGTAAGGGAATTTGTCCATTCCTGTCAGGTTTGTGCACAGCATAAGGTCCCTCGTTCATTGCCGATCGGGCAACTCATACCTTTAGCCGTTCCTGATAGGCGCCGTGGTCCGCGATGTCCTCACGGCCCGGCGCCTAGCAACTAGGGACGCCGAGCGTGCTAGCCGCCGGGTCCCTAGCAACGCTGGGACGCCCTGTGCACGCTGAGCCGCCGGCTCCCTAGCAACGCGGGGACGCCGGGCGCGCTGAGCCGCCTGGACCCTAGCAACGGGGACGCCACGGGCGGACCGCGCTCCCCGTTGCAGGGTCAATCAAGTTAAACACACACATTTGTCTTCTGGTCGTGCAGCAAGGCACCTGCACGGCATTTATACTAATTAGGCTCTGAACATCTGATTGGAGGACTCCCTGCTAAATACCTTCTCAGTGCTTCACACAGACGCCGGTAATAGCTTCCTGCATGCTGCTTAGGTTGCTGAATGTCTGTTCCAGTCCTGCTGTGTCCGGTCATTCCTGTCCTCAGAGTTCCTGAATCTGAGAGTGTCATCTCATCCCAAGGAGTCTTCCGGTCCTCAATTGCCCGCAACAGTCGCCAGAGGATCTCGTGTGGTTTTCGTGAGTTGCGGCTCTGCCGCGTGCTGCGGCCCAGCCCGCTTCATTCTGTATTCTGTTTCGGAGCATTTGCGGAGGTTTCCGCTTCCACAAGTCCTCTCCGGAACTCGGCGGTGCCGGGTAGGAGAGTGGACAAGTGGGTATTTTGGTTGTCCTTTTCCCTGGCGGTTTTCCACACATATTCTAGTTTTAGGTTAGTTTGTAGCCCCTGGCTTTGTTGTTTAGTAAGAGGGCCCCTTGTTATCACCCTGTCTCGGATTTCTCTTTGTCTCCCATTAAGACCTGAGGGGGCATCGGAGTTGGGCAGACGTAATCCGCCCTTCAAATGCGGCTGCCATGGGCTCAAGCAACCATAGTCTCGCAAGAGATTTCTGACAGCACGGGCGAGACAACGGAGTTAGGGCGCCAGGGGCTATTTCCGTTCCCGCTCCCTTTCCCAGCATTATGTTTCAGTGCTCAGGTCCTTTCTATAAGATCTCTCCAGACCAGAGTGCTGGAATCATAACATTATTACCGGCCATACCAAAACTTAAAATTAAACAGGGTTTAATATTTTCTCATTCTGTTTTTGTGAGAGTTTATCGGCCTCATGAATCCGACAGGTTTAGGGCCAAATCCCGGTCAGCTCTTAGTCAACCAGATTCAAGAACTTACTCAGATGGTTCAGGATCTTTCTCTTCGGGTGAGATCGCAGGAAGATCTTTTGCGAGCCTCCACCGAAGGTAGTCCCTGAACCAAAGATGCATTTGCCCGACCGTTTTTCCGGTGACAGAAAATATTTTTTTAACTTTAAAGAAGCCTGTAAGCTTTATTTTCGTTTAAGACCTACATCCTCTGGTACCGAATCTCAGCGGGTTGGAATTATTATTTCTTTACTCCAGGGGGATCCTCAGACCTGGGCATTTGGTTTAAAAGCAGAGGATCCTGCGTTGTTATCTGTAGACACCTTTTTTAAGTCATTAGGGCTCTTGTATGATGACCCAGATAGAGAGGCGTCCGCTGAGAGTCATCTGCGTGCTCTCAAACAAGGTAGAAATCCAGCGGAGGTTTATTGTACTGAGTTTCGCCGTTGGTCGAACGACTGTGGCTGGAATGACCCGGCCCTGCGCAGTCAGTTTCGCCTCGGTTTATCTGAATTTATTAAAGACAGTCTCCTCCAGTACCCCGCTCCTGAGACTCTCGATAAACTCATGGAGCTTGCTATAAAGATTGATCGTCGTCTCCGAGAGTGGAGGGCTGAAAGAGGAACAACTGTAAGGTCTAGTCCTTGTGTTTATACCTTCCCAGAGGATGTCGAGGAGCCCATGCAGATAGGTCTCTCTCGGCTGTCTCCTGAGGAAAGAACCAGAAGACAAAAATCCGGTCTTTGTTTGTACTGTGGGGATAAGGGACATTTATCTCGTAACTGCCCGAACAAGTCGGGAAACGCTCTGACCAGGTGAATTGTGAGGGGGTTCACTTAGGTCTGCAGCTTATCTCCTCAAACAACTCTCTATTAGTCCCTGTTAAGGTTTCCTTTGGCAGCCTCAGTTCTTTGGTGTCGGCTTTTGTCGACAGTGGAGCTGCAGGAAACTTTATGGATTTAACTTGGGCTAAGGCCTTAGGCATTCCACATTTACCGTTAGATAGATGTATCACCATGCATGGCTTAGATGGGGGTCCGCTTTCCAATGGGGTAATTACTCACTGTACACCTCCAGTAGTACTTACAGTAGGAGCCTTACATTCTGAAGATATTGAATTCTACCTTACACATTGCCCGGCAGTTCCTGTTGTTTTGGGTCACCCTTGGCTTGCCTTTCATAATCCCACCTTTGATTGGCGGTCCGGGGAGATTTCCCAATGGGGTACTTTTTGTGCTAAAGAATGTATTTCGTATCCAGTCAGAGTTGCAGCAGTCTTCCCAGAGCTCATTCCTGTGGAATACCAGGAGTTTGCCGATGTCTTCTCCAAAGGCAATGCGGACATTCTGCCTCCCCATCGGCCCTATGATTGTGCAATTGAGCTAGTTCCAGGTGCCACTTTGCCTAAGGGGAGATTATATTCCTTGTCCGGGCCAGAAACCACGGCCATGAATAATTATATTCAGGAAAGCCTTAAGAAGGGATTTATTAGACCATCGAAATCTCCTTTAAGTGCTGTTTTTTTCTTTGTGGAGAAAAAAGACGGCTCACTTAGACCATGCATTGATTTTAGGGCTCTGAATAAGATCTCCGTTAAAAACACCTATCCTTTGCCGTTAATTTCTGTGCTTTTTGATCAGTTACGTTCCGCCGTGATTTTTTCTAAAATTGACCTTAGGGGAGCTTACAACCTCATCCGAATTAAATCTGGGGATGAGTGGAAGACGGCTTTCAGCACTCACTCGGGTCACTGAATATCTGGTGATGCCATTCGGCCTGTCAAATGCTCAGGCAGTTTTTCAAGACCTCATTAACGATGTTCTCCGTGACTTCCTAGGGAAGTTCGTGGTCGTTTATTTAGACTACATCTTGATTTATTCTGAATCGATGGAACAACATGTTACCCAGGTGTGTCTGGTTTTTCAAAAGTTACGTGAGAATAATTTATATGCCAAGCTGGAGAAGTGTGATTTTCACATCACAGAAGTATCTTTTTTAGGGTACATAATTTCTCCCAAGGGATTTTCCATGGAACCGAAGAAGCTCCAGGCCATCCTTAATTGGGCGCAACCCACTAATTTAAAAGCAATTCAACGCTTTTTAGGGTTTGCGAATTATTATAGGCGGTTCATTCATTCTTTTTCTGACCTGGTTTGCTCCCATAGTAGCTCTGACTAAAAAAGGAGCGGATCCTTCCAATTGGTCGCATGAAGCTGAGTTGTCTTTCCAGGCCTTGAAACAAGCCTTTGTCTCGGCTCCTGTCCTCAGACATCCTAATCCAGAATTGCCCTTTATTGTGGAGGTTAATGCCTCAGAGGATGGAGTGGGGGCTGTCCTTTCTCAGGAAGATCCGGAGTCTCTGGAGTTACATCCTTGTGCCTTTATGTCCAGGAAATTCTCCTCCGCTGAATCCAACTATGACGTTGGTAATCGGGAGTTACTGGCAGTAAAATGGGCTTTCGAGGAATGGAGGCATTGGCTGGAGGGAGCTAGACATACTATTTCGGTTTTAACTGACCATAAGAACCTGCAATATATTGAATCAGCTAAACGGCTTAATGCTCGGCAGGCACGTTGGGCATTATTTTTTACTCGTTTCAGGTTTATCATCACTTTCAGGCCTTGTTCCAAGAATACGAAAGCTGATGCCCTGTCACGTAGCTTTCTTCCGGTTCACAATAGCAATCCTGTTGTTACCCCCATAGTTCCATCTTCGGTCATCCGGGCAGGCCTCACACAGGATTTATTTACCCAGTTAAACCAGCTTCAACACCAAGCTCCTAGACTTACTCCTGCTGGTCGTCTTTATGTCCCTGAATTTTTGAGAGCCACTGTTTTAACTGAGTTTCATGTCAACAAAGTCTCAGGGCATCCGGGTATCACTAAGACCTTGGAGTTAGTCTCTCGCTCAGTGTGGTGGCCTAGTCTTTCTAAAGATGTTAAGGAATTCGTCCATTCCTGTCAGGTTTGTGCACAGCGTAAGGTTCCTCGTTCGTTGCCTATCGGGCAACTCATGCCTTTAACTGTTCCTCTCAGGCCATGGTCTCATATCTCCATGGATTTTGTGGTTGACCTTCCCCTTTCAGCCGGATTCCGAGTCATTTGGGTGGTAGTGGACCGTTTTAGTAAAATGGCTCATTTTATTGCTCTTCCCCGATTGCCTTCTGCTCAAGGGTTGGTAGTTTTGTTCCTCCGCCATGTGCTCAGGCTTCATGGTTTGCCCACTGATATTGTTTCTGATCGGGGTCCACAATTCATCGCACAATTCTGGAAACGTTTTTGTGCCTCATTGAAGATGACACTGTCTTTAACATCTGGTTATCACCCACAGTCTAACGGGCAAACCGAATGAGTCAACCAGTCATTAAAACAATATTTACGTTTGTATTCAGCCAAACTCCAGAATGATTGGTCCGAGTTTCTCCCTTTGGCTGAATTTGCTTATAATAACTCTTGTCATTCCTCCACCAAAGAGTCTCCATTCTTTTCAGTTTTTGGTTTTCACCCCAGAGCCAATTCTTTTTTTCATCATTCTCCAGTCTCCTCGCTGACCTTAACCTCCCATCTCAGAGCAATTTGGAGAAAAGTGCACCTTGCTCTCAGAAAAGCGGCCTTCCGAGCGAAGAAATTTTCTGACAGGCTCCGACGTCCTTGCACTTTTAAGGTGGGAGAGAATGTGTGGTTGTCTACTCGCAACATCAAGCTTCGACAATCCTCGGCTAGACTGGGACCTAAATTTATTGGACCGTTTCTTATTATTAAGAAGGTCAACCCAGTTGCCTTTCGGCTACGTTTACCAAGATCTCTCAGAATTGGAAATACTTTTCACTGTTCCCTGTTGAAACAATATGTTTCTTCCAGTAGATTTCCTCGGAGGATCTCTCAGGGTAGATCTCCAGTGGATGTGCAGGGACAACAGGAGTTCTTGGTAGAGAAAGTTCTTGATTCTACAATATCCCGGGGTCTGCTTTATTTTTTGGTTCATTGGAAAGGCTATGGTCCGGAGGAAAGGTCTTGGGTCCTGGATAAGGATCTTCATGCCCCTAAACTCAAGAGAGCATTTTTTTCTGGAATTTCCTCAGAAACCTGGCTTTAGGGGTTCGTTGACCCCTCCTCAAGGAAGGGTACTGTTAGGCGCCGTGGTCCGCGATGTCCTCGCGGCCCGGCGCCTAGCAACTAGGGATGCCTAGCGTGCTAGCCGCCGGGTCCCTAGCAACGCTGGGACGCCGTGCGCGCTGAGCCGCCAGCTCCCTAGCAACGCGGGGACGCCGGGCGCGCTGAGCCGCCTGGACCCTAGCAACGGGGATGCCACGTGTGGACCGCGCTCCCCGTTGCAGGGTCAATCAAGTTAAACACACACACTTGTCTTCTGGTCGTGCAGCAAGGCAGCTGCACGGCATTTATGCTAATCAGGCTCTGAACATCTGATTGGAGGACACCCTGCTAAATACCTTCTCAGTGCTTCACACAGATGCCGGTAATAGCTTCCTGCATGCTGCTTAGGTTGCTGAATGTCTGTTCCAGTCCTGCTGTGTCCGGTCATTCCTGTCCTCAGAGTTCCTGAATCTGAGAGTGTCATCTCATCCCAAGGAGTCTTCCGGTCCTCAATTGCCCGCAACAGTCCCCAGAGGATCTCGTGTGGTTTTCGTGAGTTGCGGCTCTGCCGCGTGCTGCGGCCCAGCCCGCTTCATTCTGTATTCTGTTTCGGAGCATTTGCGGAGGTTTCCGCTTCCACAAGTCCTCTCCGGAACTCGGCGGTGCCGGGTAGGAGAGTGGACAAGTGGGTATTTTGGTTGTCCTTTTCCCTGGCGGTTTTCCGCACATATTCTAGTTTTAGGTTAGTTTGTAGCCCCTGGCTTTGTTGTTTAATAAGAGGGCCCCTTGTTATCACCCTGTCTCGGATTTCTCTTTGTCTCCCATTAAGACCTGAGGGGGCATCGGAGTTGGGCAGACGTAATCCGCCCTTTTTACGCGGCTGCCATGGGCTCAAGCAACCATAGTCTCGCAAGAGATTTCTGACAGCACGGGCGAGACAACGGAGTTTGGGCGCCAGGGGCTATTTCCGTTCCCGCTCCCTTTCCCAGCATTACGTTCCAGTGCTCAGGTCATTGCTATAAGATCTCTCCAGACCAGAGTGCTGGAATCATAACAGTTCCTCTCAGGCCATGGATCATATATCCATTGATTTCGTGGTGGACCTTCCCCTTTCAGCCGGATTTCAAGTCATTTGGGTGGTAGTTGATCGTTTTAGTAAGATGGCTCATTTCATTGCTCTTCCCCGATTACCCTCTGCTCAAGGGTTGGCAGTCTTGTTTCTCCTTCATGTGTTCAGTCTCCATGGGTTGCCCAGGGATATTGTCTCTGATCGGGGTCCGCAATTCATTGCCCATTTCTGGAAACGTTTTTGTGCCTCATTAAATATGAAACTCTCTTTAACCTCTGGGTACCATCCACAATCTAACGGGCAAACCGAACGAGTCAACCAGTCATTAAAACAATATTTGCGCTTGTATTCAGCCAAACTCCAGAATGATTGGCCCGAGTTTCTCCCTTTGGCTGAATTTGCTTACAATAACTCTTGTCATTCCTCCACCAAAGAGTCTCCATTCTTTTCAGTTTTTGGTTTTCACCCCAGAGCCAATTCTTTTTATCATCATTCTCCAGTCTCCTCGTTGACCTTAACCTCCCATCTCAGAGCAATTTTGAAAAAAGTGCACCTTGCTCTCAGAAAAGTGGCCTTCCAAGAGAAGAAATTTTCTGAAAGGCTCCGACGTCCTTGCACTTTTAAGGTGGGAGATAAGGTGTGGTTGTCAACTCGCAACATCAGGCTTCGACAATCCTCGGCTAGACTGGGACCCAAATTTATTGGACCGTTTCTTATTATTAAGAAGGTCAACCCAGTTGCCTTTCGGCTATTTTTACCAAGATCTCTTAAAATTGGAAATACTTTTCATTGGTCCCTGTTGAAACAATACGTTTCTTCCAGTAGATTTCCTCGGAGGATCTCTCAGGGTAGATCTCCAGTGGATGTACAGGGACAACAGGAATTCTTGGTAGAGAAAGTTCTTGACTCTAAATTGTCCCGGGGTCGGCTTTATTTTTTAGTTCACTGGAGGGGCTATGGTCCGGAGGAAAGGTCTTGGGTCCTGAATAAGGATCTTCATGCCCCTAGGCTCAAGAGGGCATTTTTTCGAGAATTTCCTCAGAAACCTGGCTTTAGGGGTTCCTTGACCCCTCCTCAAGGGGGGGAGTACTGTTAGGCGCCGGGGTCCGCGATGTCCTCGCGTCCCGGCGCCTAGCAACTAGGGACGCCGTGCGCGCGTAGCCGCCGGCTCCCTAGCAACGCAGGGACGCCGAGCGGCTGAGCCGCCTGGACCCTAGCAACGGGGACGCCATGGGCGGACCGCGTTCCCCGTTGCAGGGTCAAATTACAACACACACACTGGTCTTATGGGCGTGCAGCAGGGCAGCTGCACAGCATTTAGGGCATCAGACTGGGAACATCTGATTGGAGGACTCCTTGTTAAATACTTTCTCAGTGCTTCACACAGATGCCGGTAATAGCTTCCTGCATGCTGCTTTGGTTTGCTGAACGTCTGTTCCAGTCCTGCTGTGTCCAGTCATTCCTGTCCTTAGAAGTCCTGAATCTTGGAGTTGTCATCTCATCCCAAGAAGTTGTTTGGTCCCCTATTGTCCGCAACGATCACCAGAGAATCTCGTGTGGTGTTCGTGAGTTGCGGCTCTGCCGTGTGCTGCGGCTCAGCCGTTTTATTTTTGTATTCTATTTCGGAGCATTTGCGGAGGGTTCCGCTTCCACAAGTCCTCTCCGGAACTCGGTGGTGCCGGGTAGGAGAGTGGACAAGTGGATATTTTGGTTGTCCTTTTCCCTGGCGGTTTCTCCGCACATACTGTATTCTAGTTTATAAGTTAGCTTGTAGCCCCCGGCCTGGTTGTTTAGTCAGAGGGCCCATTGTTATCACCCTGTCTCGGATTTCCCTTTGTCTCCCATTAAGACCTGAGGGGGCATCAGAGTTGGGCAGACATAATCCGCGCTTCAAACGCGGCTGCCATGGGCTCAAGCAGGGGATTTCTGACAGCACGGGCGAGACAACGGAGTTAGGGCACCAGGGGCTATTTTCCATTCCCGCTCCCTTTCCCAGCATAACGTTCCAGTGCTCAGGTCCTTGCAATAAGATCTCCTCAGACCAGAGTGCTGGAATCATAACATTATTACCGGCCATACCAAAAACTTAAAATTAAACAGGGTTTAATTTTTTCTCATTCAGTTTTTGTTAGAGTTTTTTTTGGCCTCATGAATCCGACAGGTTTAGGGCCAAATCCCGGCCAGCTCTTAGTCAACCAGATTCAAGAACTTACTCAGATGGTTCAGGATCTTTCTCTTCGGGTGAGGTCGCAGGAAGATCTTTTGCGAGCCTCCCCAAAGGTAGTCCCTGAACCAAAGATGCATTTGCCCGACCGTTTTTCTGGTGATAGAAAATAATTTTTTAATTTTAAAGAATCCTGTAAACTTTATTTTTGTTTAAGACCTACATCCTCTGGTACTGAATCTCAGTGGGTTGGGATTATTATTTCTTTACTCCAGGGGGATCCTCAGACCTGGGCATTTGGTTTAAGAGCAGGGGATCCTGCGTTGTTGTCAGTAGACGCTTTTTTAAAGTCTTTAGGGCTCTTGTATGATGACCCAGATAGAGAGGCGTGCGCTGAAAGTCAGCTGCGCGCTCTCAAACAAGGTAGAAATCCTGCAGAGGTTTATTGTACCGAGTTTCGCCACACAAGTGATTCAGTCTGCCGGCAGACTCTTGTATTTCTTCCCTTTTCAGCGCCAGTGACAGATAACTTTTCTGCATACCAGGGACAATCTTTGCTCACTACGGACACCTGTTATTACTGTGAGTAAAACTGCTCTCATATACAACATTGACTTTGATTTCTGGACTTAAGAAACGGATTTACATCCCAGCAAAGGGTGTTTTATAGAAACATTCAGGCACTTATACTCGTGCCTCTTTCTCCAGTTAATCAATTTGGACTTTTATTATGGGGGACGAATAAAACGCAATTCTGTGTATCTACTAGTGATGAGCACCGGAAATTTTTCGGGTTTTGTGTTTTGGTTTTGGGTTCGGTTCCGCGGCCGTGTTTTGGGTTCGAACGCGTTTTGGCAAAACCTCACCGAATTTTTTTTGTCGGATTCGGGTGTGTTTTGGATTCGGTTTTTTTTTTTAAAAAAAAACCCTAAAAAACAGCTTGAATCATAGAATTTGGGGGTCATTTTGATCCCAAAGTATTATTAACCTCAATAACCATTATTTCCACTCATTTTCAGTCTATTCTGAACACCTCACACCTCACAATATTATTTTTAGTCCTAAAATTTGCACCGAGGTCGCTGGATGACTAAGCTCAGCGACCCAAGTGGCCGACACAAACACCTGGCCCATCTAGGAGTGGCACTGCAGTGTCACGCAGGATGGCCCTTCCAAAAAACACTCCCCAAACAGCACATGACGCAAAGAAAAAAAGAGGCGCAATGAGGTAGCTGTGTGAGTAAGATAAGCGACCCAAGTGGCCGACACAAACACCTGGCCCATCTAGGAGTGGCACTGCAGTGTCACGCAGGATGGCCCTTCCAAAAAACACTCCCCAAACAGCACATGACGCAAAGAAAAAAAGAGGCGCAATTAGGTAGCTGTGTGAGTAAGATAAGCGACCCAAGTGGCCGACACAAACACCTGGCCCATCTAGGAGTGGCACTGCAGTGTCATGCAGGATGGCCCTTCCAAAAAAAACTCCCCAAACAGCACATGACGCAAAGAAGAAAAAAAGGAGGCGCAATGAGGTAGCTGTGTGAGTAAGATAAGCGACCCAAGTGGCCGACACAAACACCTGGCCCATCTAGGAGTGGCACTGCAGTGTCACGCAGGATGGCCCTTCCAAAAAACACTCCCCAAACAGCACATGACGCAAAGAAGAAAAAAAAGAGGCGCAATGAGGTAGCTGTGTGACTAAGATAAGTGACCCAAGTGGCCGACACAAACACCTGGCCCATCTAGGAGTGGCACTGCAGTGTCACGCAGGATGGCCCTTCCAAAAAACACTCCCCAAACAGCACATGACGCAAAGAAAAAAAGAGGCGCAATTAGGTAGCTGTGTGAGTAAGATAAGCGACCCAAGTGGCCGACACAAACACCTGGCCCATCTAGGAGTGGCACTGCAGTGTCACGCAGGATGGCCCTTCCAAAAAACACTCCCCAAACAGCACATGATGCAAAGAAGAAAAAAAAGAGGCGCAATGAGGTAGCTGTGTGACTAAGATAAGCGACCCTAGTGGCCGACACAAACACCTTGCCCATCTAGGAGTGGCACTGCAGTGTCACGCAGGATGGCCCTTCCAAAAAACACCCCCCAAACAGCACATGACGCAAAGAAAAATGAAAGAATAAAGAGGTGCAAGATGGAATTGTCCTTGGGCCCTCCCACCCACCCACCCTTATGTTGTATAAACAGGACATGCACACTTTAACCAACCCATCATTTCAGTGACAGGGTCTGCCACACGACTGTGACTGAAATGACGGGTTGGTTTGGACCCCCACCAAAAAAGAAGCAATTAATCTCTCCTTGCACAAACTGGCTCTACAGAGGCAAGATGTCCACCTCATCATCATCCTCCGATATATCACCGTGTACATCCCCTTCCTCACAGATTATCAATTCGTCCCCACTGGAATCCACCATCTCAGCTCCCTGTGTACTTTGTAGAGGCAATTGCTGCTTGTGAATGTCTCCACGGAGGAATTGATTATAATTCATTTTAATGAACATCATCTTCTCCACATTTTCTGGATGTAACCTCGTACGCCGATTGCTGACAAGGTGAGCGGCGGCACTAAACACTCTTTCGGAGTACACACTTGTGGGAGGGCAACTTAGGTAGAATAAAGCCAGTTTGTGCAAGGGCCTCCAAATTGCCTCTTTTTCCTGCCAGTATAAGTACGGACTGTCTGACGTGCCTACTTGGATGCGGTCACTCATATAATCCTCCACCATTCTTTCAATGGGGAGAGAATCATATGCAGTGACAGTAGACGACATGTCCGTAATCGTTGTCAGGTCCTTCAGTCCGGACCAGATGTCAGCATCAGCAGTCGCTCCAGACTGCCCTGCATCACCGCCAGCGGGTGGGCTCGGAATTCTGAGCCTTTTCCTCGCACCCCCAGTTGCGGGAGAATGTGAAGGAGGAGATGTTGACAGGTCGCGTTCCGCTTGACTTGACAATTTTGTCACCAGCAGTTCTTTGAACCCCAGCAGACTTGTGTCTGCCGGAAAGAGAGATCCAAGGTAGGTTTTAAATCTAGGATCGAGCACGGTGGCCAAAATGTAGTGCTCTGATTTCAACAGATTGACCACCAGTGAATCCTTGTTAAGCGAATTAAGGGCTCCATCCACAAGTCCCACATGCCTAGCGGAATCGCTCTGTGTTAGCTCCTCCTTCAATGTCTCCAGCTTCTTCTGCAAAAGCCTGATGAGGGGAATGACCTGACTCAGGCTGGCAGTGTCTGAACTGACTTCACGTGTGGCAAGTTCAAAAGGTTGCAGAACCTTGCACAACGTTGAAATCATTCTCCACTGCGCTTGAGACAGGTGCATTCCACCTCCTATATCGTGCTCAGTTGTATAGGCTTGAATGGCCTTTTGCTGCTCCTCCAACCTCTGAAGCATATAGAGGGTTGAATTCCACCTCGTTACCACTTCTTGCTTCAGATGATGGCAGGGCAGGTTCAGGCGTTTTTGGTGGTGCTCCAGTCTTCTGTACGTGGTGCCTGTACGCCGAAAGTGTCCCGCAATTCTTCAGGCCACCGACAGCATCTCTTGCACGGCCCTCTCGTTTTTTAAACAATTCTGCACCACCAAATTCAAGGTATGTGCAAAACATGGGACGTGCTGGAATTTGCCCAGATTTAATGCACACACAATATTGCTGGCGTTGTCCGATGCCACAAATCCACAGGAGAGTCCAATTGGGGTAAGCCATTCTGCGATGATCTTCCTCAGTTGCCGTAAGAGGTTTTTAGCTGTGTGCGTATTCTGGAAAGCGGTGATACAAAGCGTAGCCTGCCTAGGAAAGAGTTGGCGTTTGCGAGATGCTGCTACTGGTGCCGCCGCTGCTGTTCTTGCGGCGGGAGTCCATACATCTACCCAGTGGGCTGTCACAGTCATATAGTCCTGAGCCTGCCCTGCTCCACTTGTCCACATGTCCGTGGTTAAGTGGACATTGGGTACAACTGCATTTTTTAGGATACTGGTGAGTCTTTTTCTGAGGTCTGTGTACATTTTCGGTATCGCCTGCCTAGAGAAATGGAACCTAGATGGTATTTGGTACCGGGGACACAGTACCTCCAACAAGTCTCTAGTTGGCTCTGCAGTAATGATGGATACCGGAACCACGTTTCTCACCGCCCAGGATGCCAAGGCCTCAGTTATCCGCTTTGCAGCAGGATGACTGCTGTGATATTTCATCTTCCTCGCAAAGGACTGTTGGACAGTCAATGGCTTGGTGGAAGTAGTAAAAGTGGTCTTACGAGTACGACTTCCCCTCTGGGATGACCATCGACTCCCAGCAGCAACAACAGCAGCGCCAGCAGCAGTAGGCGTTACACGCAAGGATGCATCGGAGGAATCCCAGGCAGGAGAGGACTTGTCAGAATTGCCAGTGACATGGCCTGCAGGACTATTGGCATTCCTGGGGAAGGAGGAAATTGACACTGAGGGAGTTGGTGGGGTGGTTTGCGTGAGCTTGGTTACAAGAGGAAGGGATTTACTGGTCAGTGGACTGCTTCCGCTGTCGCCCAAAGTTTTTGAACTTGTCACTGACTTATGATGAATGCGCTGCAGGTGACGTATAAGGGAGGATGTTCCGAGGTGGTTAACGTCCTTACCCCTACTTATTACAGCTTGACAAAGGCAACACACGGCTTGACAAATGTTGTCCGCATTTCTGTTGAAATACTTCCACACCGAAGAGCTGATTTTTTTGGTATTTTCACCAGGCATGTCAATGGCCCTATTCCTCCCACGGACAACAGGTGTCTCCCCGGGTGCGTGACTTAAACAAACCACCTCACCATCAGAATCCTCCTGGTCAATTTCCTCCCCAGCGCCAGCAACACTCATATCCTCCTCATCCTGGTGTACTTCAACACTGACATCTTCAATCTGACTATCAGGAACTGGACTGCGGGTGCTCCTTCCAGCACTTGCAGGGGGCGTGCAAATGGTGGAAGGCGCATGCTCTTCACGTCCAGTGTTGGGAAGGTCAGGCATCGCAAACGACACAATTGGACTCTCCTTGTGGATTTGTGATTTCGAAGAACGCACAGTTCTTTGCTGTGCTTTTGCCAGCTTGAGTCTTTTCATTTTTCTAGCGAGAGGCTGAGTGCTTCCATCCTCATGTGAAGCTGAACCACTAGCCATGAACATAGGCCAGGGCCTCAGCCGTTCCTTGCCACTCCGTGTGGTAAATGGCATATTGGCAAGTTTACGCTTCTCCTCTGACAATTTTATTTTAGATTTTTGAGTCCTTTTTTTACTGATATTTGGTGTTTTGGATTTTACATGCTCTGTACTATGACATTGGGCATCGGCCTTGGCAGACGACGTTGCTGGCATTTCATCGTCTCGGCCATGACTAGTGGCAGCAGCTTCAGCACGAGGTGGAAGTCGATCTTGATCTTTCCCTATTTTTGGAACCTCAACATTTTTGTTCTCCATATTTTAATAGGCACAACTAAAAGGCACCTCAGGTAAACAATGGAGATGGATGGATACTAGTATACTTATGGATGGACGAGCGACTGCCGACACAGAGGTAGCTACAGCCGTGGACTACCGTACTGCGTCTGCTGCTAATATAGACTGGATGATAATGATATAAAAAATATATATATATCACTACTGCAGCCGGACAGGTATATATTATATAATGACGGACCTGCTGGACACTGTCAGCACTGCAGACTCCTAAAGTAAGCTACTAGTATCAAGAAGATAGAAAAAAAAAACACCACAGGTAGGTGGTATACAATTATGGATGGACGAGCGACTGCCGACACAGAGGTAGCTACAGCCGTGGACTACCGTACTGCGTCTGCTGCTAATTTAGACTGGATGATAATGATATAAAAAAATATATATATAGCACTACTGCAGCCGGACAGGTATATATTATATAATGACGGACCTGCTGGACACTGTCAGCACTGCAGACTCCTAAAGTAAGCTACTAGTATCAAGAAGATAGAAAAAAAAACACCACAGGTAGGTGGTATACAATTATGAATGGACGAGCGACTGCCGACACAGAGGTAGCTACAGCCGTGGACTACCGTACTGCGTCTGCTGCTAATATAGACTGGATGATAATGATATAAAAAATAAATATATATCACTACTGCAGCCGGACAGGTATATATTATATAATGACGGACCTGCTGGACACTGTCATCAGCACTGCAGACTCCTAAAGTAAGCTACTAGTAGTATCAAGAAGATAGAAAAAAAAACCCACCACAGGTAGGTGGTATACAATTATGGATGGACGAGCGACTGCCGACACAGAGGTAGCTACAGCCGTGGACTACCGTACTGCGTCTGCTGCTAATATAGACTGGATGATAATGATATAAAAAGTATATATATATCACTACTGCAGCCGGACAGGTATATATTATATAATGACGGACCTGCTGGACACTGTCAGCAGCACTGCAGACTCCTAAAGTAAGCTACTAGTAGTATCAAGAAGATGGAAAAAAAAAAAACACCACAGGTAGGTGGTATACAATTATGGATGGACGAGCGACTGCCGACACAGAGGTAGCTACAGCCGTGGACTACCGTACTGCGTCTGCTGCTAATATAGACTGGATGATAATGATATAAAAAATATATATATATCACTACTGCAGCCGGACAGGTATATATTATAATGACGGACCTGCTGGACACTGTCAGCACTGCAGACTCCTAAAGTAAGCTATTAGTATCAAGAAGATAGAAAGAAAAAAAAACACCATAGGTAGGTGGTATACAATTATGGATGGACGAGCGACTGCCGACACAGAGGTAGCTACAGCCGTGGACTACCGTACTGCGTCTGCTGCTAATATAGACTGGATGATAATGATATAAAAAAATATATATATATATCACTACTGCAGCCGGACAGGTATATATTATATAATTAATGACGGACCTGCTGGACACTGTCAGCAGAATGCGTTTATAGAATAAAAACACCACACGACGAGTGTTTAACTTTTTCAGGCAGACAATCACAATATACTGGTGGTCAGACAGTGGTCACTGGTCAGTCACACTGGCAGTGGCACTCTGGCAGCAAAAGTGTGCACTGTTAAATAATATGTACTCCTGCTACTGCTCCCCAGTCTCCCCCACAATTAAGCTGTGTGAGCACTGAGCACTCAGCACAGTCAGATATACATAGATGATGCAGCACACTGAGGCTGAGCACAGATATGGTATACTGTTACTGTGTCACTGTGTATCGTTTTTTTTCAGGCAGAGAACGGATTATATTAAATAATAATATAATAAAACTGCACTGGTGGTCACTGGTCAGTCACCAGTAAACTCTGCACTCTCTGAGTACTCCTAAGCTCCAGTAAATCAAGTGTCTCACTCTCACTCTCTCTCTTCTAATCTAAATGGAGAGGACGCCAGCCACGTCCTCTCCCTATGAATCTCAATGCACGTGTGAAAATGGCGGCGACGCGCCGCTCCTTATATAGAATCCGAGTCTCGCGATAGAATCCGAGCCTCGCGAGAATCCGACAGCGGGATGATGACGTTCGGGCACGCTCGGGTTAGCCGAGCAAGGCGGGAAGATCCGAGTCTGCCTCGGATCCGTGTAAAAAGGCTGAAGTTCGGGGGGGTTCGGATTCCGAGGAACCGAACTCGCTCATCACTAGTATCTACCCCACAAAATACCATCCTTTTTTATGTTTTGTGTTTTTGTGTTTGTCTATATGCTTTGTCCTACCTGTATAGTATACCGGTATTAGGTTATTATAATCTTTTATCTTATTATTAATAAACATTTTTGTATATTTACATGCTTCCTCTTGATTTTGCATATACTGGAATACAGTTTTTCACTAAAATTTGCCACTTGTAAAGCTATATGGTAAGTGCAGTGTAACACACCCACATTTTCATTCCCTGTTATATGCCTCCTCAGTGCCACACACAAACACCGGTGATAGCTTCCTGTTTGCTGTTCCTGCCTTGCAGAACTCTGTTCCTGTCAGCTATACTTGGTGGATCTTGCTCCCTGCCCTCTTGTACCTTGGTGATCCGAAGCCGGTGCTGGGAATCCTTCTAGTCCTTGTAAACCTGTTGCTGTCATCTGGGGTTCTCGCCCGGTTTTGTGAGTAGCGGCATCTGCCGGGTGTTGCGGCCTATGCCGCTTAGTATTTATTTCTTTGAATTGGTGCATTTGCAGAGGTTTCCGCTTTCACTGTCCTCCCCGGAACTCGGCGGTGCCGTGTGGGGGAGTGGACAGTGGTTTTCTTTGTAGTTCTTTACCTTTGGCGGCGTGCCGCGCATACTTTTGTTTTAGGTTAGCCAGTAGCCTCTGGCCTTCTTGTTTCAGTTAGAGTGCCCCTTGTTATTACCCTATTCAGTTCACTCTTTGTCTCTCCTTAAGACCTGAGGGGGCATCGGAGTTGGGAAGACTTAATCTGCCCTTCAAACGCGGCTGCCATGGGCCCAAGAAACCATAGTCTCGCAAGAGTGAATTGACAGCACGGGTAAAACAATGGAGGTAGGGTGCCAGGGGCTATTCCCATTCCGTTTCCCTTTCCCAGCATTACGTCCTGCTGCTCAGGTCTCACCGTATAAGATCTCCCCTGTACTGAGCATCAGGATCATAACAACAGGTAGAGTTGGTGACTGAGGCAGAGGTGACAGGGAGATAGTGGGTGACAGATAGAGTTGGTGACTGAGGCAGGGGTGAAAAGTAGAGAGTAAATGACTGAGGCATTGGCGACAGGGAGATAGTGGGTGACTGAGGCAGTGGTGATAGAGAGATAGTGGGTGACTGAGGTAGCGGTGATGGCGAGACAGTGGGTGACTGAGGCAGAGGTGACAGTTAGAGTTTGTGACTGAGGCAGGATGACAGAGAGTGGGTGACTGAGGCAGGGTGACAGAGTGGGTGACTGAGGCAGGGGTGAAGGGGAGACAGTTGGTGACAGGGGTGACAGGTAGAGTTGTGACTGAGTCAGGTTGACAGAGGGTGGGTGACTGAGGTAGGTGAGACAGGGAGATAGTGGGTGACTGAGGCAGGGGTGACAAGTAGAGAGTAGATATCTAAGGCAGGGATGACAGGTAGAGATGGTGACTGAGGCAGGGGTGACAGGGAGATAGTGGGTGACTGAGGCAGGGTGACAATGAAATAGTGGGGAACTGTGTAAGGGGTTACATATGGAGCTGGTGACTGAGGCATGTGTGACAAGTAGAGAGTAGATGACTGAAGCAGGTGTGACAGGGAGATAGTGGGTGACTGAGGCAGGGGAGACAGGGAGATAGTTGGTTACTGAGGCAGGGGTGACAAGTAGAGATTAGCTAACTAAGGCAGGGGTGACAGGTAGAGTTGGTGACTGAGGCAGGAGTGAAAGGGAGATAGTGGGTGACAGGTAGAGGGTGACTGAGGCAGGGGAGAAAAGTAGAGAGTAAATGACTGAGGCATTGGCGACAGGGAGATAGTGGGTGACTGAAGCAGTGGTGATAGGGAGATAGTGGGTGACTGAGGCAGGGGTGACGGGGAGACAGTGGGTGACTGAGGCAGAGGTGACAGTTAGAGTTTGTGACTGAGGCAGGATGACAGAGAGTGGGTGACTGAGGCAGGGTGACAGAGTGGGTGACTGAGGCAGGGGTGACAAGTAGAGAGTAGATAACTAAGACAGGGGTGACAAGTAGAGCTGGTGACTGAGGCAGGGGTGACAGGGAGATAGTGGGTGACAGGTAGAGTTGGTGAGTGAGGCAGGGGTGTAAAGTAGAGAGTAGATGACTAAGGCAGGTGTGACAGGTGGAGCTGGTGACTGAGGCTGGGATGACAAGTAGAGAGTAGATGACTGAGGCAGGGGTGACAGGGAGATAGTGAGTGACTGAGGCAGGGGTGAAAGGGATATAGTGGTTGACTGAGGCAGGGGTGACAGGGAGATAGTGGGTGACTGAGGCAGGGGTGACAGGTAGAGTTGTGACTGAGTCAGGATGACAGAGGGTGGGTGACTAAGGCAGTGTGACCGAGTGGGTGACTGAGGCAGGTGAGACAGGGAGATAGTGGGTGACTGAGGCAGGGGTGACAAGTAGAGAGTAGATAACTAAGGCAGGGATGACAGGTAGAGATGGTGACTGAGGCAGGGGTGACAGGGAGATAGTTGGTGACTGAGGCAGGGTGACAATGAAATAGTGGGGAACTGTGTAAGGGGTTACATGTGGAGCTGGTGACTGAGGCAGGTGTGACAAGTAGAGAGTAGATGACTGAAGCAGGGGTGACAGGAAGATAGTGGGTGACTGAGGCAGGGGTGACAAGTAGAGAGTAGATAACTAAGGCAGGGGTGACAGGTCGAGTTGGTGACTGAGGCAGGGGTGATAGGGAGATAGTGGGTGACAGGTTGAGTTGGTGACGGAGGCAGGGATGAAAAGTAGAGAGTAAATGACTGAGGCATTGACGACAGGGAGATAGTGGGTGACTGAGGCAGTGGTGATAGGGAGATAGTGGGTGACTGAGGCAGCGGTGACTAGGAGACAGTGGGTGACTGAGGCAGAGGTGACAGTTAGAGTTTGTGACTGAGGCAGGATGACAGAGAGTGGGTGACTGAGGCAGGGTGACAGAGTGGGTGACTGAGGCAGGGGTGACAAGTAGCGAGTAGATAACTAAGGCAGGGGTGACAGGTAGAGTTGGTGACTGAGGCAGGGGATACAGTGATATAGTGGGTGACAGGTAGAGTTGGTGACTGAGGCAGGGGTGACAAGTAGCGAGTAGATAACTAAGGCAGGGGTGACAGGTAGAGTTGGTGACTGAAGCAGGGGTGACAGGGAGATAGTGGGTGACAGGTAGAGTTGGTGACTGAGGCAGGGGAGAAAAGTAGAGAGTAAATGACTGAGGCATTGGCGACAGGGAGATAGTGGGTGATGAAGCAGTGGTGATAGGGAGATAGTGGGTGACTGAGGCAGGGGTGACGGGGAGACAGTGGGTGACTGAGGCAGAGGTGACAGTTAGAGTTTGTGACTGAGGCAGGATGACAGAGAGTGGGTGACTGAGGCAGGGGTGACAAGTAGAGAGTAGATAACAAAGACAGGGGTGACAAGTAGAGCTGGTGACTGAGGCAGGGGTGACAGGGAGATAGTGGGTGACAGGTAGAGTTGGTGAGTGAGGCAGGGGTGTAAAGTAGAGAGTAGATGACTAAGGCAGGTGTGACAGGTGGAGCTGGTGACTGAGGCTGGGATGACAAGTAGAGAGTAGATGACTGAGGCAGGGGTGACAGGGAGATAGTGAGTGACTGAGGCAGGGGTGAAAGGGATATAGTGGTTGACTGAGGCAGGGGTGACAGGGAGATAGTGGGTGACTGAGGCAGGGGTGACAGGTAGAGTTGTGACTGAGTCAGGATGACAGAGGGTGGGTGACTGAGGCAGTGTGACCGAGTGGGTGACTGAGGCAGGTGAGACAGGGAGATAGTGGGTGACTGAGGCAGGGGTGACAAGTAGAGAGTAGATAACTAAGGCAGGGATGACAGGTATAGATGGTGACTGAGGCAGGGGTGATAGGGAGATAGTTAATGACTGAGGCAGGGTGACAATGAAATAGTGGGGAACTGTGTAAGGGGTTACATGTGGAGCTAGTGACTGAGGCAGGTGTGACAAGTAGAGAGTAGATGACTGAAGCAGGGGTGACAGGAAGATAGTGGGTGACTGAGGCAGGGGTGACAAGTAGAGAGTAGATAACTAAGGCAGGGGTGACAGGTCGAGTTGGTGACTGAGGCAGGGGTGATAGGGAGATAGTGGGTGACAGGTTGAGTTGGTGACGGAGGCAGGGATGAAAAGTAGAGAGTAAATGACTGAGGCATTGACGACAGGGAGATAGTGGGTGACTGAGGCAGTGGTGATAGGGAGATAGTGGGTGACTGAGGCAGCGGTGACGGGGAGACAGTGGGTGACTGAGGCAGAGGTGACAGTTAGAGTTTGTGACTGAGGCAGGATGACAGAGAGTGGGTGACTGAGGCAGGGTGACAGAGTGGGTGACTGAGGCAGGGGTGACAAGTAGCGAGTAGATAACTAAGGCAGGGGTGACAGGTAGAGTTGGTGACTGAAGCAGGGGTGACAGTGATATAGTGGGTGACAGGTAGAGTTGGTGACTGAGGCAGGGGTGACAAGTAGCGAGTAGATAACTAAGGCAGGGGTGACAGGTAGAGTTGGTGACTGAAGCAGGGGTGACAGGGATATAGTGGGTGACAGGTAGAGTTGGTGAATGAGGCAGGGGTGAAAAGTAGAGAGTAGATGACTAAGATAGGTTTGACAGGTGGAGCTGGTGACTGAGGCAGGGGTAACAAGTAGAGAGAAGATGACTGAGGCAGTGGTGACAGGGAGATAGTGAGTGACTGAGGCAGGGGTGAAAGGGAGATAGTGGTTGACTGAGGCAGGGGTGACAGGGAGATAGTGGGTGACTGAGGCAGGGGTGAAAGGGAGACAGTAAGTGACTGAGGCAGGGGTGACAGGTAGAGTTGGTGACTGAGGAAGGGGTGACAGGGAGATAGTGGGTGACAGGTAGAGTTGGTGACTGAGGCAGGGGTGAAAAGTAGAGAGTAAATGACTGAGGCATTGGTGACAGGGAGATAGTGGGTGACTGAGGCAGTGGTGATAGGGAGATAGTGGGTGACTGAGGCAGCGGTGACGGGGAGACAGTGGGTGAATAAGGCAGAGGTGACAGTTAGAGTTTGTGACTGAGGCAGGATGACAGAGAGTGGGTGACTGAGGCAGGGTGACAGTGGGTGACTGAGCCAGGGGTGACAAGTAGAGAGTAGATAACTATGGCAGGGGTGACAGGTAGCGTTGGTGACTGAGGCAGGGGTGAAAGGGAGATAGTGGGTGACAGGTAGAGTTGGTGAGTGAGGCAGGGTTGAAAAGTAGAGAGTAGATGACTAAGGCAGGTGTGACAGGTGGAGCTGGTGACTGAGGCAGGGGTGACAAGTAGAGAGTAGATGACTGAGGCAGGGGTGACAGGGAGATAGTGAATGACTGAGGCAGTGGTGAAAGGGAGATAGTGGTTGACTGAGGCAGGGGTGACAGGGAGATAGTGGGTGACTGAGGCAGGGGTGAAGGGGAGACAGTGGGTGACTGGGGCAGGGGTCACAGGTAGAGTTGTGACTGAGTCAGGATGATAGAGAGTGGGTGACTGAGGCAGTGTGACAGAGTGGGTGACTGAGGCAGGTGAGACAGGGAGATAGTGGGTGACTGAGGCAGGGGTGACAATTAGAGAGTAGATAACTAAGGCAGGGATGACAGGTAGAGATGGTGACTGAGGCAGGAGTGACAGGGAGATAGTGGGTGACTGAGACAGGGGTAACAATGAAATAGTGGGGAACAGTGGCAGGGGTTACAAGTGGAGTTGTAAACTGAGGCAGTTGTGACAAGTAGAGAGTAGATGACTGAGGCAGGGGTGACAGAAAAAAGGTGGGTGACTGAGGCTGGGGTGACAGGGAGATAGTGAGTGACTGAGGCAGGGGTGAAAGGGAGATAATGGGTGATGGAGGCAAGGTAGACAAGAAGATAGTTGGTGACTGAGGCAGAGGTGACTGGGAGACAGTGGGTGACAGGGAGAAAGTGGGTGACTGAGGCCGGGATGACAGGGAGATAGTGGGTGACTGTGTCAGGGGAGACAAGAGGATAGTGGGTGACTGAGGCAGAGGTATCTGGGAGACAGTGGGTGACAGGAGATAGTGGGTGACTGATGAAGGGGTGACAGGGAGATAATGGGTGAGTTGCTAACAGAGGCAGGGGTGACAAGTAGAGAGTAAATGACTGAGGCAAGGGCGTCAGGGAGATAGTGGGTGACTGAGGAAGGGGTGGCAATTAGAAAGTAGATAACTGAGGCAGGGGTGACAGGTAGACAGTGAGTGACTGAGGCAGTGGTGAAAGGGAGATAGTGGTTGACTGAGGCAGGGGTGACAACGAGATAGTGGGTGACTGAGGCAGGGGTGACAGGGAGATAGTGGCTGACTATGGCAGTGGTGACAAGGATATAGTGGGTGACTGAGGCAGGGGTGACGGGGAGACAGTGGGTGACTGAGGCAGGGGTGACAGGTAGAGTTAGTGACTGAGGTAGGATGACAGAGAGTGGGTGACTGAGGCAGGGTGACAGAGTGGGTGACTGAGGCAGGGGAGACAGGGAGATAGTGGCTGACTATGGCAGTGGTGACAAGGATATAGTGGGTGACTGAGGCAGGGGTGACGGGGAGACAGTGGGTGACTGAGGCAGGGGTGACAGGTAGAGTTAGTGACTGAGGTAGGATGACAGAGAGTGGGTGACTGAGGTAGGATGACAGAGAGTGGGTGACTGAGGCAGGGTGACAGAGTGGGTGACTGAGGCAGAGGTGACAGTTAGAGTTTGTGACTGAGGCAGGATGACAGAGAGTGGGTGACTGAGGCAGGGTGACAGAGTGGGTGACTGAGGCAGGGGTGACAAGTAGCGAGTAGATAACTAAGGCAGGGGTGACAGGTAGAGTTGGTGACTGATGCAGGGGTGACAGTGATATAGTGGGTGACAGGTAGAGTTGGTGACTGAGGCAGGGGTGACAAGTAGCGAGTAGATTACTAAGGCAGGGGTGACAGGTAGAGTTGGTGACTGAAGCAGGGGTGACAGGGATATAGTGGGTGACAGGTAGAGTTGGTGAATGAGGCAGGGGTGAAAAGTAGAGAGTAGATGACTAAGATAGGTTTGACAGGTGGAGCTGGTGACTGAGGCAGTGGTAACAAGTAGAGAGAAGATGACTGAGGCAGTGGTGACAGGGAGATAGTGAGTGACTGAGGCAGGGGTGAAAGGGAGATAGTGGTTGACTGAGGCAGGGGTGACAGGGAGATAGTGGGTGACTGAGGCAGGGGTGAAAGGGAGACAGTAAGTGACTGAGGCAGGGGTGACAGGTAGAGTTGGTGACTGAGGAAGGGGTGACAGGGAGATAGTGGGTGACAGGTAGAGTTGGTGACTGAGGCAGGGGTGAAAAGTAGAGAGTAAATGACTGAGGCATTGGTGACAGGGAGATAGTGGGTGACTGAGGCAGTGGTGATAGGGAGATAGTGGGTGACTGAGGCAGCGGTGACGGGGAGACAGTGGGTGAATAAGGCAGAGGTGACAGTTAGAGTTTGTGACTGAGGCAGGATGACAGAGAGTGGGTGACTGAGGCAGGGTGACAGTGGGTGACTGAGCCAGGGGTGACAAGTAGAGAGTAGATAACTATGGCAGGGGTGACAGGTAGCGTTGGTGACTGAGGCAGGGGTGAAAGGGAGATAGTGGGTGACAGGTAGAGTTGGTGAGTGAGGCAGGGTTGAAAAGTAGAGAGTAGATGACTAAGGCAGGTGTGACAGGTGGAGCTGGTGACTGAGGCAGGGGTGACAAGTAGAGAGTAGATGACTGAGGCAGGGGTGACAGGGAGATAGTGAATGACTGAGGCAGTGGTGAAAGGGAGATAGTGGTTGACTGAGGCAGGGGTGACAGGGAGATAGTGGGTGACTGAGGCAGGGGTGAAGGGGAGACAGTGGGTGACTGGGGCAGGGGTCACAGGTAGAGTTGTGACTGAGTCAGGATGATAGAGAGTGGGTGACTGAGGCAGTGTGACAGAGTGGGTGACTGAGGCAGGTGAGACAGGGAGATAGTGGGTGACTGAGGCAGGGGTGACAATTAGAGAGTAGATAACTAAGGCAGGGATGACAGGTAGAGATGGTGACTGAGGCAGGAGTGACAGGGAGATAGTGGGTGACTGAGACAGGGGTAACAATGAAATAGTGGGGAACAGTGGCAGGGGTTACAAGTGGAGTTGTAAACTGAGGCAGTTGTGACAAGTAGAGAGTAGATGACTGAGGCAGGGGTGACAGAAAAAAGGTGGGTGACTGAGGCTGGGGTGACAGGGAGATAGTGAGTGACTGAGGCAGGGGTGAAAGGGAGATAATGGGTGATGGAGGCAAGGTAGACAAGAAGATAGTTGGTGACTGAGGCAGAGGTGACTGGGAGACAGTGGGTGACAGGGAGAAAGTGGGTGACTGAGGCCGGGATGACAGGGAGATAGTGGGTGACTGTGTCAGGGGAGACAAGAGGATAGTGGGTGACTGAGGCAGAGGTATCTGGGAGACAGTGGGTGACAGGAGATAGTGGGTGACTGATGAAGGGGTGACAGGGAGATAATGGGTGAGTTGCTAACAGAGGCAGGGGTGACAAGTAGAGAGTAAATGACTGAGGCAAGGGCGTCAGGGAGATAGTGGGTGACTGAGGAAGGGGTGGCAATTAGAAAGTAGATAACTGAGGCAGGGGTGACAGGGAGACAGTGAGTGACTGAGGCAGTGGTGAAAGGGAGATAGTGGTTGACTGAGGCAGGGGTGACAACGAGATAGTGGGTGACTGAGGCAGGGGTGACAGGGAGATAGTGGCTGACTATGGCAGTGGTGACAAGGATATAGTGGGTGACTGAGGCAGGGGTGACGGGGAGACAGTGGGTGACTGAGGCAGGGGTGACAGGTAGAGTTAGTGACTGAGGTAGGATGACAGAGAGTGGGTGACTGAGGCAGGGTGACAGAGTGGGTGACTGAGGCAGGGGAGACAGGGAGATAGTGGGTGACTGAGGCAGGGGTGACAAGTAGAGAGTAGATAACTAAAGGCAGGGATGACAGGTAGAGATGATGACTGAGGCAGGGGTGACAGGAAGATAGTGTTTGACAGGTAGAGTTGGTGACTGAGGCAGGGGTGAAAAGTAGAGAGTAGATGACTAAGGCAGGTGTGACAGGTGGAGCTGGTGACTTAGGATGGGGTGACAAGTAGAGCGTAGATGACTGAGGCAGGAGTGACAGGAAGATAGTGGGTGACTGAGGCAGGGGTGAAGGGGAGACAGTGGGTGACTGAGGCAGGGGTGATAGGTAGAGTTGTGACTGAGTCAGGATGACAGAGAGTGGGTGACTGAGGCAGTGTGACAGAATGGGTGACTGAGGCGGGTGAGACAGGGAGATAGTGGGTGACTGAGGCAGGGGTGACAATTAGAGAGTAGATAACTAAGGTAGGGATGACAGGTAGAGATGGTGACTGAGGCAGGTGTGACAGGGAGATAGTGGGTGACTGAGGCAGGGTGACAATGAAATAGTGGGGAACTGTGTCAGGGGTTACATGGGGAGCTGGTGACTGAGGTAGGTGTGACAAGTAGAGAGTAGATGACTGAGGCAGGGGTGACAGGGAGATAGTGGGTGACTGAGGCTGGGGTGAAAGGGAGATAGTGGGTGACGGAGTCAAGGTAGACAAGAAGATAGTGGGTGACTGAGGCAGGGGTGACAGGGATATAGTTAGTGACTGAGGCAGGAGTAACAAGTAGAGAGTTAATGACTGATGCAGGGGTGACAAGGAGATAGAGGGTGACAGAGGCAGGGGTGACAGGGAGATAGCGGGTGACTGAGGCAGGGGTGACAGGGAGATAGTGGGTGACTGAGGCCGGGATGACAGGGAGATAGTGGGTCACTGAGGCAGGGGAGACAAGAGGATAGTGGGTGACTGAGGCAGAGGTGTCTGGGAGACAGTGGGTGACAGGTTGATAGTGGGTGACTGAGGCAGGGGTGACAGGGAGATAGTGGTTGACAATGGGATAGAGGGTGACTGAAGCAGAGGTGACTAGGAGACAGTGGGTGACAGGGAGATAGTGGGTGAGTTGGTGACAGAGGCAGGGGTGACAAGTAGAGAGTAAATTACTGAGGTAGGGGCGACAGGGAGATAGTGGGTGACTGAGGCAGGGGTGATGGGGAGACAGTGGGTGACTGAGGCAGGGGTGACAATGAAATAGTGGGGAACAGTGGCAGGAGTTACATGTGGAGTAGGAAACTGAGGCAGTTGTGACAAGTAGAGTGAAAGGGAAAAGGTGGGTGACTGAGGCTGGGGTGACAGGGTGAGAGTGAGTGACTGAGGCCGGGATGACAGGGAGATAGTGGGTGACTGAGGCAGGGGAGACAAGAGGATAGTGGGTGACTGAGGCAGAGGTGTCTGGGAGACAGTGGGTGACAGGGAGATAGTGGGTGACTGATGAAGGGGTGACAGGGAGATAGTGGGTGAGTTGCTGACAGAGGCAGGGGTGACAAGTAGAGAGTAAATTACTGAGGCAAGGGTGACAGGGATATAGTGGGTGACTGAGGAAGGGGTGGCAATTAGAAAGTAGATAACTGAGGCAGGGGTGACAGGGAGATAGTGAGTGACTGAGGAAGGGGTGGCAATTAGAAAGTAGATAACTGAGGCAGGGGTGACAGGGAGATAGTGAGTGACTGAGGCAGTGGTGAAAGGGAGATAGTGGTTGACTGAGGCAGGGGTGACAACGAGATAGTGGGTGACTGAGGCAGGGGTGACAGGGAGATAGTGGGTGACTGAGACAGGGGTGACAGGTAGAGTTGGTGACTGAGGCAGGGGTGATAGGGAAATAGTTTGTGACTGAGGCAGGGGGTGACAGGGAGATAGTAGGTGACTAAGGCAGGGGAGACAAGGAGATAGTGGGTGACTGAGGCAGGGATGAAAGGGAGATAGTGGGTGATTGAGGACGGGGTGACAGGGAGATTGTGGATGATTGAGGATTGTCTTTCTATGTGACTGTCTGTTCTTTTGCCCCATTGGTTTTGGGGTTACCCTGGTTAAGGGCCCATAACCCTCAATTTGACTGGGTCTCTGGGGAGATTCTTAGTTGGGGTAGTGATTGTTTCAGGAGTTGCTTGAGCCTTCCAGTCAGGCTCTCGCAGCTAAGTTTGCCAGGATTGCCAGGATGTTATGCAGATTTCGCGGATGTGTTCTCCAAAAAAGTTGCGGAGGTACTACCTCCCCATCGCCCCTATGACTGTGCCATTGATTTGTTGCCGGATGCTAAGCTTCCCAAGAGCAGGTTGTACTCCCTGTCACGTCCTGAGACTCAGGCTATGGCAGAGTACATTCAGGAGAACTTGGCTAAGGGATTTATCAGACCCTCACAGTCCCCAGTTGGGTCGGGGTTCTTCTTCGTGGGTAAAAAGGACGGTTCGTTGCGACCCTGCATCGATGTGACGACGCTGCCGGCCAATTCCACAAATACGCCAATTTGAGAATTGCCGCATGCGCCGTACGGGGGTCACTTTTGACACACGGGATTATTTAAATACTTTCAGCTGCCACCAGCAAAGACTTTTCAACGTATTACGGACGTTACAGGCGTCTTTAGCTTTACCTGTCACACACACACTGCAATACTTAGAAAAATAGATAGGCGTGAGCCACACAGGCGTTGGAGTTCATAAGAACAACAGGATCAGAACTAAAATTAGGATTTTAATTTCAAGAATACTTCAGAGCTTTGGTTACAAAAAGGTTACAAAGATTATTAAGAATATTTTAAAACACACACAGAATACAGCAATCTCAATAAATGAAAAGGGAATAAAAACTTACAGAAATCTTTACACTTACGCAAACAAGTTTTAAGTATTTCTGTTGTGGGGGACTTCACAGAGACTCAGGTCACCTCCAGCATACCAGCTGTATCCCCAAGAGATCACAACTCCTATTTTCAGAGTGGGACAGATATAGAGGTACATTTACTAAGATTCCTATTTTCCAAATTCATGTCCAAGTTCAATCACGAATGACATCGACGGTGTAAAACTGCAACTTTTTGAATTGATTACGACTAATTTACTAAGCTGTCGTATTCGGGTTTTTCTTTTGTTCCGATGTCGATGTCATTCGTGGTTTTTTTTCTATTTTTACGGCAGTGATTAGCAAAACACTGCCGACTTATTTTACTATCAATCTCGGCCGGATCTGTGTGATCCGTGCTGGGGTTTATTGTATTTTTTTTTTAATTAAACACTGTAAAATAATTAAAAAAAATGCGTGGGGTCCCCCCTCCTAAGCATAACCAGCCTCGGGCTCTTTGAGCCGATCCTGGTTGCAAAAATATGTGGAAAAAAATGACAGGGGTTCCCCCATATTTAAGCAACCAGCATCGGGCTCTGCGCCTGGTCCTGGTCCCAAAAATACGGGGGACAAAAAGAGTAGGGGTCCCCCGTATTTTTAAAACCAGCACCGGGCTCCACTAGCTGGACAGATAATACCACAGCCGGGGGTCACTTTTATATAGTGCCCTGCGGCCGTGGCATCAAAAATCCAACTAGTCACCCCTGGCCGGGGTACCCTGGGGGAGTGGGCACCCCTTCAATCAAGGGGTCCCCCCCCCAGCCACCCAAGGGCCAGGGGTGAAGCCCGAGGCTGTCCCCCCCATCCAATGGGCTGCGGATGGGGAGGCTGATAGCCTTTGTTGTAAAAGAAAAGATATTGTTTTTAGTAGCAGTACTACAAGGCCCAGCAAGCCTCCCCCGCATGCTGGTACTTGGAGAACCACAAGTACCAGCATGCGACGGAAAAACGGGCCCGCTGGTACCTGTAGTACTACTACTAAAAAAATACCCAAAAAAAGACAAGACACACACACCGTGAAAGTATAATTTTATTACATACATACACACATACATACATACTTACCTTAAGTTCCCACGCAGGTCGGTCCTCTTCTCCAGTAGAATCCAAGGGGTACCTGTTGAAGAAATTATACTCACGAGATCCAGGGGTCCAGGCTCCTCGGGAAATCCAGGGGTAATCCACGTACTTGCATAAAATAAGAAAACGGAAAGCCGAGCCACGAACTGAAAGGGGCCCCATGTTTTCACATGGGACTCCTTTCCACGAATGCCAGAAACCCACTCTGACTGATGTCTAAGTGGGTTTCTTCAGCCAATCAGGGAGTGCCACGTTGTAGCACTCTCCTGATCGGCTGTGTGCTCCTGTACTGAGTGACAGGCAGCACACGGCAGTGTTACAATGTAGCGCCTATGCGCTACATTGTAACCAATGATGGGAACTTTCTGCCCTGCGGTTGACCTAAAGTGACGTCACCGCTGAGCAGAAAGTTCCCAGCATTGGTTACAATGTAGCGCATAGGCGCTACTTTGTAACACTGCCGTGTGCTGCCTGTCAGTCAGTACAGGAGCACACAGCCGATCAGGAGAGTGCTACAACGTGGCACTCCCTGATTGGCTGAAGAAACCCACTTAGACATCAGTCAGAGTGGGTTTCTGGCATTCGTGGAAAGGAGTTCCATGTGAAAACATGGGGCCCCTTTCAGTTCGTGGCTCGGCTTTCCGTTTTCTTATTTTATGCAAGTACGTGGATTACCCCTGGATTTCCCGAGGAGCCTGGACCCCTGGATCTCGTGAGTATAATTTCTTCAACAGGTACCCCTTGGATTCTACTGGAGAAGAGGACCGACCTGCGTGGGAACTTAAGGTAAGTATGTATGTATGTGTGTATGTATGTAATAAAATTATACTTTCACGGTGTGTGTGTCTTGTCTTTTTTTGGGTATTTTTTTAGTAGTAGTACTACAGGTACCAGCGGGCCCGTTTTTCCGTCGCATGCTGGTACTTGTGGTTCTCCAAGTACCAGCATGCGGGGGAGGCTTGCTGGGCCTTGTAGTACGGCTACTAAAAACAATATCTTTTCTTTTACAACAAAGGCTATCAGCCTCCCCATCCGCAGCCCATTGGATGGGGGGGACAGCCTCGGGCTTCACCCCTGGCCCTTGGGTGGCTGGGGGGGGGGACCCCTTGATTGAAGGGGTCCCCACTCCCCCAGGGTACCCTGGCCAGGTGTGACTAGTTGGATTTTTGATGCCACGGCCGCAGGGCACTATATAAAAGTGACCCCCGGCTGTGGCATTATCTGTCCAGCTAGTGGAGCCCGGTGCTGGTTTTAAAAATACGGGGGACCCCTACTCTTTTTGTCCCCCGTATTTTTGGGACCAGGACCAGGCGCAGAGCCCGATGCTGGTTGCTTAAATATGGGGGAACCCCTGTCATTTTTTCCCACATATTTTTGCAACCAGGATCGGCTCAAAGAGCCCGAGGCTGGTTATGCTTAGGAGGGGGGACCCCACGCAATTTTTTTGGAAAAAATAAGCACTTTCCCACCCCTTCCCACTGATATACATGCACGGATCTCATGGATCCGTGCATGCCTATCCAATCACGAATAAAAAAAAAAGGTCTGTTTTTTTTTAGCACTTTTTTACGAGTTGTAATTTTTCACGGCAGTGTTTGTTTGTTTTTTGCTTTGCACTTCTTAGTAAATGACCGAGATTCATACTTAAACAGCCGCGTTTTGACCGATGGTGTATTCATTCGTAATTTTTTACTTGGACTTGCAAAAAATTACGAATGCCCTCATCTCTGCCGTGATTAGTGTTTAGTAAATTACCGAGATGACACTTTGATGAAAAAACGGCATCTCGGTCAAAATCGGGAGCTTAGTAAATTTCCCCCATAGTCTCCAGCTTCATCAGGCCCCCTCCCTTGGGATTTTTAACCACTTTCCTGCTGGACAAAACACCTACACCAGGTTTTACATACTTGGTGCTTGGCAACAGCCAAGGGGGAAGGTAATGAGTATACTGTAGCAATCTCTTTTAAAGAAAGCAAGGTTTATGACATTAGCCAGGAAACAGGATTCCTGGTCTGTTTACAGCCCCTCTGTTGACACAACAACAAATGGCCTAATCAGCCCTCAATGTCCAGAGCTTGCAAATCTCTGCTTTTGATGTAGGAATGTCATCTCAAACTTTATGGCCTGCAGATCTCTCTTGGCCTGGACCTATGGGGGTCAAATGCAGGACATTGCATGTCAGCCATGTTGTCACATCTCGGCTGAAAAGAATACAAAAATATATATATACAGTCACTTGAAAACATTATTGGTGATTATTCCTGCAGGTAATCACCACACCTTAGATCACATATAATTTGTGATCCTCCTTTCTCTATTCAAACGTGACATCTCCCCCGGCAAATGGCGCACAAGGGGCGGTGACCCACGTCACCGACTCATTGCTGCGCTACTGACCACTTGTTCACCCTGCTGCAAGGTGAGACTCCATCTCAGGAGTTTCCTATTGTCTCCAGACAATCTATTAAGTTTACTCTGACCGACATCAGACACATTTTTACACGTTTGGTTCACATGATCCCCTGTTACTTCCAACTCTACATGGGGGAATATATTACCAACGGGAGTACTCTCATGATTAATGCTCACGGTGGGACAGGTGACTATGTTCTTCTTCCACATAATCTCACCTTGTGCCCTTTCCTGATATGGTGGCCTGCCCCTCTCCCACACGGGCCCTGCGGTCAGGGCATCTTGTCCTACAGTGTTAGGGTCTCCTGCCCTGTGCTGCCACGTCGTCATGGCAACCGGGAGACAAGTGCTAGCGGAGTAACCTGAGCGCAGCTGATACTCCGGTTCGGGTCTTTTGCTGTGCAGTGGTTACAGGCAGGGGATCCGGTGCTGGTTTTTGTGCTCACAGTCTGTGAGGTCTGAGTGGGGCGTGGACAGCACCTGCTTTATAAGGCCTCTTCTCAGATTAAGCAGATGCTGCTGAATCTTTGTTGGTTAGTCAGTTCCTGAAAATTAGCCAGTACTGTGTAGCTTTGTATTTGTTATTGCTTACTGCAAATAGGCCTGGGGATTTGGTACTACACTCTGCCAATCCAGACCTAGCAGTAAGACTGGAGTCAGTCGTTTAGCCTGCTGAGGTTCTTTTGCTATTCTGTGAACCCAGCAGGTTTGTGGCTGTACTTTCAGACCTGCATGCTTAATCCTCTCTCACTGTGCAGGGCGTCCATGTGTCAGTTTAGTGGCAGTAATCTGAACCTGGGCCCTGCAAGTGAGAATTAGGATTGTGGAGACTCTCCTTGTGCCTACTATTCCATCTCTGACCAAGGAGTTTGCTGCCACACCCGTTGGTAACCCTTTAGGGTTTTGCTGTTGCCCTTAGCAACAGCATTTCGGGTTCTCTACGTATTAAAACACAACATCTTGCTTTTTCCATCTTAGCATTTGTAATACTAGGGAGACACCCAGTTTCTTAGCCTCTGGGCTTCTCTGTTCACTTTGTGTTGGTTTTGTTACCCTATCACTTTCTGTGTACGTGATGTCATATTTCCCAGTCTGTCTGTTAGTTCATTTGTTTTGCATCCCTCTCTGTTCAGACACCAGTACATTCCTGCAGGCACTGGTGTGCATAACATACAGGATGCTCTGGACAGGTTTCCCTGCACATCATTTGGGGTATACCTAGGACATTGGGATCCTCACCTATATGTCCCTTTCTGAGATAAAGTCTTCCTGATTTATCTTCCCAGCCTGTCTGACTGATCTGCGTCCTTAGAGATGCTAAGTCAGGGTCAGCTGGTTGCCCTTCCTTGGTATAGTGGGCAAATATGTATTTTGTGATGGGAACACACACTTTCGTACACGGTGCTCCCTGTGTTGCTATCTCTGCTGCTATTGTATCAGTGACGTCACTGCTCCAGTCTTTGTCACTCTGCCCCATCTCCACAAGACTGGGGTCGCCCACCTCCCTACACAACCTCTGTGAATAACCACTGTATACTTCTACACTCCTGTTACCTACACCTGGAGAGAGAGTAACGTGTTCCTTTCCTGGCTCAGCCTCAGGAGAAGGTTGATAGGCCCTCGCCCTTAGAGGTTCTGCAGCTTCTGACTGTGGCCCACCCCTCCCTGGCTGCTCACTGTCAGGACAGAGGGGGGTTTGCATGGCAGGACTTGCATCACACTCCTGTCCAAACCTTTTGTTCATCTTATCACCTGGCACTTGTAAATGGGAATTCTCATTCTGATTACACACAATTTCAGGCTTTTTACATACATCAGTGCCTATGTCAGGCACAGCCATTCCTGACACTGATAAGTTTTCTACTTTCATTGCTAAGTTGAAAGGAGACAGTCTCTTATCAGCAGAAATACTTTCTGATTCCTTTCCAAGGGTTAATGTGCAGCCCTTCTGCATTGCCCTCTGCTTGGTACCTATAGCTAGGTCACCTATCACATCAGACACATCTCTAAACAGTGTGTCCACATCATTCCCAGGTGTCTGTAACTCGGTGGGTCTAGTGGTACCACAATGGGGAGAAATTTCCTCACTAACACATACTGGGGAAAATACACCTAGACACTTCTCCCAAACAATTTCTTCCTGCCCTTGTGCTGTATTAGAACTGGCTCTCTGTTCGACCTGGAGAGGTAAGTTTTCCACTGAAGCCTCAGTGTATGGGAATCCCTGCTGGGTGTCTGCATGCAAGAGCAGGGTAGGAAGGGGGGTCTGAGGGGGAGGGACAGCAATGTGTGTTTCTCCCTTCTCAGCTGTTGACACAGCCCTGGTACCTAACATGCTGGCAGCACCCGCCCCGACAGACACATTATTTCCTACATTGATACATGCAACATCAGAAGTACTGGTAACACGTATACAAGACAATACATCATCCTCATTGACTCCCTTCTCTAGGCTAGCATCTGAGCTTGCAACTTTCACAGGGAGGGAGGGGGGCGGAGGGGGATCTCTGGCTTTTGAGTCACCCTCCTCACTTGCAGGGGTTAAATCACAGATTTTCTGTGCTGCTGCACTGCGGGTCATTACTGCTACCCCAGGCGTGGTATTACATACAGTATTCAACACAGTATCATCATCAATACAAGAAATCATTGCCCCTCCTTTATACATAGACGTTTGCCTGTTTTCGGGGCCCCTCAGTACCTGCAAATCAATTTGAACATTTTCAACAATACAGGGAGTCATTTCTTTGTCCCTACACATAGACATTGGCATGTTATTTTCTAGTTCACACTGGTTGGTAACATTCTCAGCATCACATACATTGGCAATAATGTTGTGTGGATCAGCGGGGGTCCCCTGAGGAAAAGAAGGGTTATTTCCTGCAGCAATACAGTTCATTTCACTGGTATTATCACAAGTCTCTAGCAGAGTAGAAAATGCAAAATGTTCATGGGGCACTAAGTTTTTACCCAGAGTCACTTCTGTGCAAGATAAAGCAGTATCACATAGCATTACAGGTACTGTACACAGAGCAATACCATTGCACGGTTTAGCATCATCACATACTACCTGAGATGATTCACATATTTCAACAGACTTAGAAATGTCAGGCACAGATTGTGCTATCAATTGTCCAAAGTCAGTTCTCACGAACACATTCTTGGGAATAATATCTGACACTCCCACCTCTCTTGTCGACATAATCTCCTCCACAATCAGGTTCTTCTGAAAATCAGCTTCTTCCAGCTGCAAATTCTGCGCAGACGGTGGTAATATGCTGTTCGCACCAACATCTCCTCCCAGTAGGGTACACTGCACCTTTGGAAGCGAGAACTCCGTAACATAGTCCACACCGACTGTAGATGATGGGGGTACCTGTTCCTCCTGGGGCACCCCTGCAGGCTGGACTACTGCTTCTTCCGCTGATAAAAGAAGCTTTTGCAGACGTTGTCTTTCATCATCCACTCTGCGACACTGATCGTGCCAGAATGGGGTATCGAGCTTCCTCAAACTGTGTGCCTCTCTCCATGCATCTTCAAAACTTTCCTCCAACACACGCAGCAGGTACGTAGATCTTATCTCGGAACCTGACCGCAGAAGGGTGGATCGATACCTGCTGAAGGCATTGCATTCGCTCACCTCTGCCCACCAGAGCTGACAGAGCATCTTGCTGCGGGTATTGTCACGGCATACAAGACCCTGCAGCTGACATTCTTTAATTAGCTCCTCCGTACTCATCCTGGAAAACAGGTCATCTGGGCCATACCCCCATTGCTCTTCTGACGCTGTCTCGAATGGTGGCCCAGCAATTTCTGCCATCTCCCTGGCAGCCTCACGTTCCAGAGCTGCATGGCGTTTGGCAAGGATCTGTTGCTCCAGATGCATAAGGGCTGCCCAGGCTGGAGATGACTTCATAGCTGAAATTGCACTCTATAAATACTTATCCAGGTCAGGATCTTCAGTGTAGCTGTAAGAGGTGCCTGACCTCCACTGGGTATTTGCAGTACTTTCCACGTTCACATAGTCTGTCATACTAGGGACTTGATCCAGGCAAGTATTAACGGTGACCTCCCTGGTCTCATGGTATCGCGAGCAATCACTTTCTTGTCGCGATGCAATTTGTAGCTCACATTCTCTCTTAGCTACTCGGTTTTCAGAACTCGTTTCTGCCATAGGACTCTCCCTCTGCACCAGCTGTGCAGCACTTGCAGGCCCTATCTCTCTCTCCTCTCGTGCACTGGAACACTTTTTCCCTGTCCAGCACGCAGCTCCGACAGTTTCCAGGAACGGGGGGATAAGATCCATATTTGAGGCAGCCACAGCAGGCCTCACATCGATAACAGAGTCCACATCAGAATCCAGCGTCGCACTATTACTACCCGCAGTACATAATAGTCCAGTACGCAATACATCTCCTACTGTCTCAGCAGCCCAGGCCGATGTATCATTCCCACGCACAGGTTTGCAGCCATCATGATGCTCTGTATCTTTCCCATACTTGATATCAGTCGGCGAATATTCATCCAAGGCCATATGCACAGACCTCGCGTCGATAACAGAGTCTACATCAGAAATCAGCATGGCACCATTACTACCCGCAGTACGTAACAGTCCAGTGCGCAATACATCCCCTACTGTCTCGGCAGCACAGGGCGATGCATCATTCCCACGCACAAATTTGCCATCATCCTTCATCAGATGCTTAGACTTAGTCATCTTTGATCTCATTTTCGCCAAAATAAAATAATAGAAAAGAAAAACAAGAGATGGGGAGGGGAACAGAGATTGCTACTCACTGTGTGGATTTTAAAATTATAATAAAGCTCTGAGTTCTGATTCTGGTGAAGTGGATGTTCCGCTCACAGAAATATTACCACCTTCACTTAAGTTCTTAGATAAAAACAAACAATTATCATCCCACCGCTTGCCACCACTTTGTGACGACGCTGCCGGCCAATTCCACAAATACGAAAATTTGAGAATTGCCGCATGCGCCGTACGGGGGTCACTTTTGACACACGGGATTATTTAAATACTTTCAGCTGCCACCAGCAAAGACTTTTCAACGTATTACGGCCGTTGCAGGCGTCTTTAGCTTTACCTGTCACACACACACTGCAATACTTAGAAAAATAGATAGGCGTGAGCCACACAGGCGTTGGAGTTCATAAGAACAACAGGATCAGAACTAAAATTAGGATTTTAATTTCAAGAATACTTCAGAGCTTTGGTTACAAAAAGGTTACAAAGATTATTAAGAATATTTTAAAAACACACACAGAATACAGCAATCTCAATAAATGAAAAGGAAATAAAACTTACAGAAATCTTTACACTTACGCAAACAAGTTTTAAGTATTTCTGTTGTGGGGGACTTCACAGAAACTCAGGTCACCTCCAGCATACTAGCTGTATCCCCAAGAGATCACAACTCCTATTTTCATGAGTGGGACAGATATAGGGGTATATGCAATTGCGGTCGAATTCCCGAAATTGTCGAATTTCGGGTCATTTTCGCCCAAAAAAAAAAATTCGCCTATGCAATTCAGTGCTTTCCGACCAAAAAACGGACTTTCAAAATTCGACTTTTTGAAATTCGAATTTTTGCAAATTCGACTTTTCTGCAATGATACAAGTGCTGCAATTCGACCAAAGCATATTCAATTCAAGTTTGGAAATTCGACAGCAGTGCTTTTAGACAGCAAATTCGTCATTTTCAATCCGCCACACTTTGGAGGGTGAAAACAATAAAAAAAAATGTAAACATGTTTTTTTTGGTGTTTTTTTTTTTTTAGGAATAGCATATCTATTTATATTAGAAGGGATTAGGTACTTTTTTTTTTTTTTTTTTGGAGGCACAAATATTATTTATATATTTTTTAAAATATTATTATGTTTTATTTATTTTTTTATTGCTGGAACGGTAAAATCCTAAAAAAAAATGGCGTGGGGTCCCCCCTCCAAAGCATAACCAGCCTCGGGCTCTTCGAGCTGGTCCTGGTTCTAAAAATGCGGGGAAAAATTGGGCAGGGATCCCCCGTATTTTTAAAACCAGCACCGGGCTCTGCGCCTGGTGCTGGTGCCAAAAATACGGGGGACAAAAAGAGTAGGGGTCCCCCGTATTTTTAACACCAGCATCGGGCTCCACTAGCTGGACAGATAATGCCACAGCCGGGGGTCACTTTTATGCCGTGCCCTGCGGCCGTTGCATTAAATATCCAACTAGTCACCCCTGGCCGGGGTACCCTGGGGGAGTGGGGACCCCTTCAATCAAGGGGTCCCCCCCCCCAGCCACCCAAGGGCCAGGGGTGAAGCCCGAGGCTGTCCCTCCCCATCCAATGGGCTGCGGATGGGGGGGCTGATAGCCTTTTGTGATCATGAAAAGATATTGTTTTTTCCAGCAGTACTACAAGTCCCAGCAAGCCTCCCCCGCAAGCTGGTACTTGGAGAACCACAAGTACCAGCATGCGGGAGAAAAACGGGCCCGCTGGTACCTGTAGTACTACTGGGAAAAAAATACCCAAGTAAAAACAGGACACACACACCGTGACAGTAAAACTTTATTACACACTACCGACACACACATACTTACCTATGTTCACACGCCGACATCGGTCCTCTTCTCCAAGTAGAATCCACGGATACCTGAAAAGAAAAGTTCAATATACTCACCTCAGCCATGGTCCAGAGATAAATCCACGTACTTGGCAAAATAACAAATCGCAAATACCCGACCACCGGACTGAAAGGGGTCCCATGCTGACACATGAGACCCCTTTCCACGAATGAGACCTGTCAGTGACAGCTGTCACACAAAGGTCTCTAAAGCCAATCAGGAAGCGCAACTTTGTTGCGCTCACCTGATTGGCTGTGCGCTGTCTGAACTCAGACAGCGCATCGCACAGCCCCGTCCATTTTATTCAATAATGGGAACTTAGCGGCTAGCGGTGAGGTCACCCGCCGGTCAGCGGCTGACCGCGGGTAACCCCACCGCTAGCCGCTAAGTTCCCACCATTGAAACTAATGGAGCGGCTTTGCGATGCGCTGTCACAGCTCAGACAGCGCACAGCCAATCAGGTGAGCGCCACGGAAGTAGCGCTTCCTGATTGGCTGAAGGGACTTCAGTGACAGGAGTCACGTGATGTCCCGGCATTCGGGAGAAAGGGGTCTGATGTGAAAGCATGGGACCCCTTTTAGTCCGGTATGGAGCGGGTGTTCGGTTTGTTTTTTTAACAAGTACGTGGATTTATATCTGGACGTGGATGTACCTCTGGACGCTGGAAGGTGAGTATAATTTTTTCACAGGTACCCTCGGATCGTCGGAGACCGTGGCAGTCGGCGTGTCAACATAGGTAAGTATGTGTGTGTCGGTAGTGTGTAATAAAGTTTTACTATCAAGGTGTCTGTGTACTGTTTTTATTTGGGTATTTTTTTTCCAGTAGTACTACAGGTACCAGCGGGCCCGTTTTTCTCCCGCATGCTGGTACTTGTGGTTCTCCAAGTACCAGCTTGCGGGGGAGGCTTGCTGGGACTTGTAGTACTGCTGGAAAAAACAATATTCTTTTCATTATCACAAAAGGCTATCAGCCCCCCCATCCGCAGCCCATTGGATGGGGGGGGACAGCCTCGGGCTTCACCCCTGGCCCTTGGGTGGCTGGGGGGGGTGGACGCCTTGATTGTAGGGGTCCCCACTCCCCCAGGGTACCCCAGCCAGGGGTGACTAGTTGGATATTTAATGCCACGGCCGCAGGGCACGGCATAAAAGTGACCCCCGGCTGTGGCATTATCTGTCCAGCTAGTGGAGCCCGATGCTGGTGTTAAAAATACGGGGGACCCCTACTCTTTTTGTCCCCCGTATTTTTGGCACCAGCACCAGGCGCAGAGCCCGGTGCTGGTTTTAAAAATACGGGGGATCCCTGCCCAATTTTTCCCCGCATTTTTAGAACCAGGACCAGCTCGAAGAGCCCGAGGCTGGTTATGCTTTGGAGGGGGGACCCCACGCCATTTTTTTTTCCGGGTTTTTCCCGTTTTTTCCCGTTTTTTAAAATCGCGGCAAAATCTGCCAAATCGGCCGATTTTCGCCCGCGGTTCTGTCGAATCCGATTTTCATTGAATAAGGTGAATTCCGGCAGCCACCTGCCGGAATTCACCTGTCGAATTGAGTCGAATTAAAAAACGGCGAAAAATTGCCGCGATTCGCCGTGAATTGCATATACCCCATAGTCTCCAGCTTCATCAGGCCCCCTCCCTTGGGATTTTTAACCACTTTCCTGCTGGACAAAACACCTACACCAGGTTTTACATACTTGGTGCTTGGCAACAGCCCAGGGGGGAGGTAATGAGTATACTGTAGCAATCTCTTTCAAAGAAAGCAAGGTTTATGACATTAGCCAGGAAACAGGATTCCTGGTCTGTTTACAGCCCCTCTGTTGACACAACAACAAATGGCCTTATCAGCCCTCAATGTCCAGAGCTTGCAAATCTCTGCTTTTGATGTAGGAATGTCATCTCAAACTTTATGGCCTGCAGATCTCTCTTGGCCTGGACCTATGGGGGTCAAATGCAGGACATTGCATATCAGCCATGTTGTCACATCTCGGCTGAAAAGAATACAAAAATATATATATACAGTCACTTGAAAACATTATTGGTGATTATTCCTGCAGGTAATCACCACACCTTAGATCACATATAATTTGTGATCCTCCTTTCTCTATTCAAACGTGACAATCGACTTCAGGGAATTGAACCGTATCACGATTAAAAACTCGTACCCACTGCCTCTCATTTCGGTTTTGTTTGACCAGCTTCGTACTGCCACCATTTTTTCTAAGATTGACCTACGCGGTGCAGACAATCTAATCCAAATAAGAGAGGGGGATGAATGGAAGACTGCCTTTAATACCCACTCAGGGCATTATGAATATTTGGTGATGCCTTTTGGGCTCTCTAATGCCCCGGCAGTCTTCCAGGAATTTATGAACGATGTGCTCAGGGAATATTTGGATAGATTCTTAGTTGTTTATCTAGATGACATCCTAATCTTCTCCCATTCCCTGGAGGAACATCGGAAGCATGTACGCTTAGTCCTCCAGAAACTCAGAGACCACCAGCTTGGGGCGAAGCTGGAGAAGTGCGAATTTGAAGTCCAGCAAATCGCATTTCTAGGGTATATTATCTCCTCAGAAGGTTTCCAAATGGAGGGTTCTAAGGTACAGGCAGTCATGGATTGGGTGCAGCCCACTAGTTTGAAGGCGCTTCAGCGTTTTCTGGGCTTTGCAAATTTTTATAGACGGTTTATCGCTGGATTTTCGTCTATAGTGGCCCCCTTGGTGGCACTCACTAAGAAAGGGGCGGATGTTGCTCACTGGTCTTGTGAGGCCAAAGCGGCCTTTGCCCGTCTCAAAAGGGCATTTGTCTTGGCCAAGGTGCTGCGACACCCAGATCCAGAGCGTCCATTTGTGGTAGAAGTGGATGCCTCTGAGATAGGTATTGGGGCAGTGCTCTCTCAGTTGGGGGTGTCTGATAATCGCCTTCATCCCTGTGCTTACTTTTCCCGTAAATTTTCGTCTGCCGAGATGAATTATGATGTGGGTAACCGGGAATTGTTGGCTATAAAGGATGCACTCGGGGAGTGGAGACACTGGCTTGAGGGGGCTAAGTTTGTGGTCTCAATTCTCACCGACCATAAGAATCTGGCATATTTAGAGTAGAGATGAGCGGATTCGGTTTTACTCGGTTTTACTCGGTTCTCAAAACCGAATCTCATTGGCTCACGGATGTCACGTGTTTTGGATAGCCAATAAGATTCGGTTTTGAGAACCGAGTAAAACCGAGTAAAACCGAATCCGCTCATCTCTAATTTAGAGTCAGCGAAGCGGCTCAATGCCAGGCAGGCACAATGGGCTTTGTTTTTTGCTCGCTTTAATTTTTTGATAACCTATCGCCCTGGGTCAAAAAAAATCAAGGCTGATGCGCTCTCGCATAGTTTTGCTCCAGTCCAAGAGACCACCGAGGAGCCATTGCCCATTGTGTCCCCATCATGTATTAAAGTGGGCATTACCCAGGACCTCTTGTCATTAGTCCTTAGAGCACAGGAGCAGGCTCCTCCAGACCTTCCGGTAGGTCTCTTGTTTGTGCCTCCTAGGTTAAGACAGCGAGTGTTCCTGGATTTCCATGCCAAGAGGTCGGCAGGGCATCCGGGTATTGCCAGAACTCGGGAGTTGCTGTCTAGGGCAGTGTGGTGGCCCTCGGTGGCTAGGGATGTGGATCAGTGGGTTCGGGCATGTGATGTTTGTGCCCGAAATAAAACTCCTAGAAGGGTTCCTGTAGGCCCATTACATCCACTCTCTATTCCATCTAAGCCATGGACCCACATTTCCATGGATTTTGTGGTGGACTTGCCCAAATCCTCGGGGATGACAGCCATTTGGGTTGTCGTTGACAGGTTTTCGAAGATGGTGCATTTCGTTCCACTGGATTGCCATCGGCCAGACGCCTGTCTGAGTTATTTATGCAGCATGTTGTGCGCCTCCACGGGTTGCCACTTGATGTGGTCTCTGACTGTAAATCCCAGTTTGTGGCCAAATTCTGGAGGGCATTTTGTTCTGATCTCCAGATTTCTGTGAGCTTGTCGTCAGGCTACCATCCACAGTCTAATGGGCAGACTGAGAGGGTGAACCAGTCCTTGGAGCAGTTCCTCAGGTGTTATGTCTCCAAGTGTCATACTGACTGGGTTGCTCATCTGTTCATGGCGGAGTTTGCCTATAACAACGCGGCTCACTCTGCTACAGGGATCTCTCCCTTCCTTTGTGTGTATGGGCATCATCCTAAGGCCAATTCTTTTGACCCCCTGGATTCCACGCCTGGTGGTTCCTCTGTGGTTTCGGCCCTTAGGGGTATTTGGAGGAAAGTGAAGAAAGCCCTTGTGTCTGTGTCATTAGTGACCAAAAGGGTTTTTGATAAGCGGAGAAGACCCTGCAGCTTCAAATTAGGAGACTTCGTCTGGTTGTCCACCAAGAATTTGAAGTTGAGACAGCCATCTCATAAGTTAGGCCCCTGGTTCATCGGCCCTTATAAGATCACCAGGGTTATCAATCCGGTGGCATTTCAGTTAGATCTGCCCCGTTCATTGGGTATCAATAAAACATGTAATTGTTCCCTTTTAAAACTGGCGGTTAGTAAACCTTCTTCCAGTGGAAGACCTTCTCCTCTTCTGATACGGGGTCAGAGGGAGTTTGTGGTTGAAAGGGTTCTTGACTCCAAGATGGTTCGGGGCCGGCTGTCATTTTTGGTGCACTGGAAGGGGTATGGCCCGGAGGAGCGGTCGTGGGTGCGCAGTTGTGATCTTCATGCCCCCAGACTGATACGCTCTTTCTTCTCACAGTTCCCTGATAAACCCGGTGGTAGGGGTTCTTTGACCCCTCGTCAGAGGGGGGGTACTGTTAGGATCTCCTGCTCTGTGCTGCCACGTCGCCATGGCAACCGGGAGGCAAGTGTTAGCGAAGTAACCTGAGCGCAGCTGATACTCCGGTCCGGGTTTTTACTGTGTAGTGATTACAGGCTCTGTGCACGGCAGGGAATCCGGCGCTGGTTTTGAGCTCACAGTCTGTGAGGTCTGAGTGGGGCATGGACAGCACCTGCTATATAAACCATCCTCTCAGGCTAGGCAAATGCTGTTGAATCTTTGTTTGTTAGTCAGTTCCAGAGAGTTAGCTAGTACTGTGTGACTTTGTATTTACTTGTTGCTTACTGCGAATAGGCCTTGGGATTTGGTACTTCATTCTGCCAATCCGGACCTAGCAGTAAGACTGGAGTCAGTTGTTTAACCTGCTGGGGTTCTTTTGCTATTCTGTGAACCCAGCAGGTTTGCGGCTGTACTCTCAGACCTGCTTGCTTTATCCTCCCTCACTGTGCAGGGCGTCCAGGTGTCAGTTTAGTGGCAGTAAGCTGAACCTGTGCCCTGCAAGTGGGGGTTAGGATTGTGGATACTCTCCTTGTGTCTATATTTCTATCTCTGACCAAGCAGTTTATTCCCACACCCGTTGGTAACCCTTTGGGGTTTTTTCTGTTGCTCTTAGCAACATCATTTTGGGTGCTCCACATGTTAAATCACTACATCTCGCTTCATTGTCCGCTCTATTCCATCTGAGCATTTCTGACACTAGGGAGACACCCAGTTCCTGAGCCTTTGGGCTTCTCCGTTCACTTTGTGTTTATTAGTTATTCCATCACCCCCTGTGTATGTTATGTTATACTGTCTGTGAGTTCGTTTGCTTCGCATCCCTCTCTGTTCATACACCGGTATACTCCTGTTAGCACTGGTGTGCGTAACATGACTGGACCGCAGAGAGACACATCAGCCGCTGGGAACGCTTGAACCTGTGCAGCGAACTGGCACCTGGAAAAGCCGGAGACACTAGAGTACAGCTTCAGAGATTCTCGCCGGGAACAAGAGCGCTGGCATCCACTTCAGGGGAAAGACGATACTCAGGCGCCGAGGCTCTGTCTGGCATCTGACTTTGAATCTCCCGCCACCACTGGATTGGCGGAACAGTCTGATGACATCACCTGCCCCCGCTCACGTGATGCCGGGTGTCATGGCGGCTCCCCTGCCCTGGAGAACCGCCAGGAGCCGCGCCAGCCAGACGCCGGAGCCCGTGACCCACCGAAGGAGGATGCCGCAACACAGACCAGCAGGCACGCAGGACTAAGCGCGGCGAATGCCGCCTCTGGCGTGTGACAGTACCCCCTCCTCCAGGAGTGGCCCCTGGACACTTTCCAGGTTTTGTTGGATGTCTGGAATGGAAGATCTGCACCAGTCGGGGAGCCGTAACTTCAGTAGCCTTGACCCAGCTCCTTTCCTCAGCGCCAAAACCTTTCCATTCCTCCAAATACTGTAGATTCTTGTGAAGATAGCAAGAGTCAAGAATAGCTTTGATTTCAAAGTCTGTACCATCTTCAGCCTCTGCAGAGGCTGGCCTTGGGGTCTTGGAATGAAACCGGTTCATAACAAGAGGGCGAAGAAGAGAGTCATAAAAGGAATTTGGTATCCAGAGATGGGAAGGCAATCCTAATTTGCAAACAACCGGATTCAGGACTTGTAACACGGGGTAAGGACCAATGAACCTCGGAGCGAACTTCATAGTGGGCACCTTCAAATGGAGATTGCGGGTAGTGAGCCATACCCTGTCACCAACCTTGTATTGAGGAGCTGCCCGTCACTTCCTATCCGCAAAGAACTTATAGCGGCCAGAGACTCTCTTGAGGTTAGCATGAACTCGACTCCAGATTTGACTGAAGTGCCGGAGAGTAGAGGCTGCAGCAGGAACAAATGGGTAATTCTGGAACTTGGGGATTAAATCCATAATTAATAAAAAATGGAGACTCACCAGTCGAAGAGTGGTATAGATGATTATGGGCAAACTCGGAACAAGGCAACAGCTCCACCCAATTATCTTGCGAGGGGGAAAGATAAAAATGGAGAAAAGTCTCTACTCTTGATTGACGCGTTCAGTTTGCCCATTGGTTTATGAATGGTAAGTGGATGAAAACTTGAGTTTTATTTGTAAGGCCGTACAGAGGGCTCTCCAGAATCTTGCAGTAAACTGTACCCCCCGGTCAGAGACTATTTCCTGAGGTAACCCGTGCAGGCGGAAGTGTTCCTGGATAAACAACAAAGCCAACTTAGAAGACAATGGCAACCCGGTCAACGCGAACAAAATGTGCCATCTTAGAGAAACGGTCAATAATTACTCAGACGGTGTTATGACCCTTAGAGAGGGGCAGTTCAGTTACAAAGTCCATAGAGATATGGGTCCAAGGCCTCTTAGGAATGGACAATGGTGCAGCAACCCTGCAGGAGGCAGACGAAGAATTTTGTGCTGAGCACATTGAGGACACGAGTTGACATAATCTTGAACAACAGTAAGATCTTCGTAGAAATTCCCACATCTTTTGAACTCCAGGATGACCGCAAAACTTAGAAATGTGAGCCCACTGCAACAATCTTGGTCGAAATTTAGCTGGCACAGACATTCTTCCAGGAGGAGGGCCCAACGCGGTGGGAGCCGCTGAAATAGAAACTGGACTGAGAATCAAAGCCTTATCAGCGGAATTCTCCTCATCCGAAGCTGTTAAGGAACGGGATAGGGCATAAGCCTTGGTGTTAAAAGTTGCAGCCCGGTACTTAATGACAAACTAAAATCTGGCAAAGAAGAGCGCCCATCTGGCTTGACAGGGATTCAAGCACTGGGCCGTCTTGAGATACAGCAAATTCTTGTGATCAGTGAAAATCGTAATTAGGTGTTTAGCACCTTCCAAAAGATATCTCCATCCTTCCAAGGCAGATTTTATTGCCAAAAGCTCTTTGTCTCCAATGGTGTAATTTCGTTCAGCAGGAGAGAACTTGCGAGAAAGGAAACCACATGGATGTAACTTCCCATCTGGAGCGTACTGCGAAAGCACGGCACCAATGCCTACCATAGAAGCATCAACCTCCAAAAAGAATGGTTTTAAACAGTCTGGTTGCTGAAGTACAGGAGCGGTCATAAAGGCTGCCTTCAACTGAGTGAACGCTGCTACAGCTTCAGAGGACCAATGGCTTGGGTCAGCCCCCTTCTTGGTTAGGGCAGTAATAGGCGCCACAATGGTAGAGAAACCCCTTATGAATTTCCGGTAGTAATTTGCAAACCCCAGAAATCGTTGAACAGCTTTCAAGGAAAGAGGCTGAGTCCAGTCCCGAATGGCAGAGAGTTTCTCCGGATCCATATGCAGCTCCGTGCCCGAAATGATGTAACCAAGAAATGGAATAGAACGACCTCAAAGGTACACTTGGAAATCTTGCCGTATAGATGGTTCTCTTGCAGTCGAAAAAGTACCTCTTTAACCTGTACTCTGTGCTCAGTGAGATTCTTAGAAAATATCAGAATGTCATCCAAATATACCACTACATTTAGGTATAACATATCCCGAAAGATTTCATTAGTGAATCCCTGGAAGATGGCGGGGGCGTTGCTGAGGCCGAACGGCATTACCATATACTCATAATGCCCGTCCCTAGTATTGAAAGCCATCTTCCATTCATCCCCCTGTCGGATACGTATCAAATTATAAGCGCCCCTTAAATCGAGCTTGGTGAAGGCTCGGGCTCCGCGAACTCTATCAAAAAGCTCCGTGATGAGCGGCAAAGGATACTTATTCTTAATGGTGACATCATTTAGACCACGATAGTCGATACATGGCCCCAGGCCTCCGTACTTTTTCTTCACAAAAAAGAAACCTGCTCCCGCCGGGGAAGTAGAGGGGCGGATGAATCCTTTCTGCAGATTAGACTTGATATATTCCGACATAGCTTGAGTATCGGGTTCTGACAAAGGATAAGTGCGACCCCGAGGTGGCATTTTCCTCGGAATGAGCTCAATAGGACAGTCCCAGGGTCTATGCTGTGGTAACTGATCGGCCGCCTGTTCCGAGAACACATCTGATAACTCCCGTTAAGCCTCTGGAATAAGCCCTTCATCCGACTTGGAAGATACACGGAGTGAGTAGACAGGAGTGAACTAATTTGAATGACAAAATGGACTCCAATAAATAATCTGTGTCGACCTCCAGTCGACGTGAGGGTTGTGAAGCTTGAGCCAAGGAAGACCAAGAACGAGATTGTGAGGCATCCCCCGAATCACAAGGAACTCCAGATGTTCTTGATGCAAAGCTCCCACTTGCAGCTTGATTGGCATTGTACAACTTGAAATCAGACCATTAGAAATTTGGGTACCATTAATAGCAGTCAACGTAATAGGTCGTTCGACCGACCGTAACTGTAAACCCAGATTCTGGGCACAGGAAAGGGAAATAAAATTCCCTGTGCCCCTGAGTCCAACAGTGCCTTAACGGTTTTGACTACTGACTCAGAAAACAGAGACACGGAGAGTAAACAGTCCACTGCCGGAGAAGATTGAGAAGAAACCCCTAGCTCGACTTCTCCAGAACAAGCTAGGACTGCCCGTTTCCCGGGCGAGACTTGCAAAACTTGAGAAAATGATCTGCAGCTCCACAGTAGAGGCAGAGTCTACCCTCACGACAACGCTGACGTTCTTCTGGGGACAGCCGAGACCGATTAATCTGCATGGGTTCGTCAGGACTCCGAATAACTGTTTGCTTAGACGGAAGAGATCGGAATCTTGACCGATCTGACCGACTACGTTCACCACCTCATTCCTGCATGCGAAGATTCACCTTTACACAGAGTGAGATCAACTGTTCCAAGGAATCTGGCAGATCTCTAGTGATCAACTCGTCCTTTAAACGATCCGAGAGCCCATTCCAAAAAGCAGCCCGAAGGGCATCATTATTCTAGCACAGTTCTGAAGCTATGGTTTGAAAATGAATCCCATACTGTCCAACTGAACGAGAGCCTTGTCGAACACGGAGCAAGTCAGCGGAGGCAGTGGTCGTCCTGCCGGGCTCATCAAAGATCCTTCAGAATGACGTGATGAAGTTGGTATAATTAGAAACCAACGGATCTGATCGCTCCCATAACGGTGACACCCACTCCAACGCTGAACACTCAAGCAAAGAGATAATGTATGCCACTTTAGACCAATCAGTAGGAAAGTTATGTGAAAGGAGTTCGAAATGTACCTCACACTGATTGAGGAAACCACGGCAATTCTTTGGATTCCCGTTATAACAAGGAGGAGTAGGAAGCTGAAGGCGGGACCTGGTTCCAGACAAGGACGGAACAATTCTAGAGACAATCACTGGAGCGGATACTGGAACTGGAGCTGAAACCACTGAAGCCAGAGAAAGTCTGGATTTGATCCAGCCGGCCAGATAATTCCTGAAGATAATGCATCACCTGATTCTGTGCTGCCTCCTGACTCTGTAATCGGGAAACCAGGTCCTGCATGGTGCTTGCCTCTGGGTTCCGATTCCCGGGGTCCATGGGGCCTGAGTATACTGTCACTGACCTAGATTGAGGATGTTGTGAACTCTGGGATTCTTCCGATGGTTGGGAAGAGGAACCACAACTGGGCCGGAACAGGGGTGACCTGATATAGGATTTCCTCATACAGGACTCTAACAGTAAGATTTGGTGAAATATTGAAGAGCTTTATTGCAGGAAAAGAACAACTCAAAGTCATATAGCATAAAGAGAACTCATGAGGGAATGTCCAGGCCCATTGAAAGGTTTGTGAGCAATGTTAAAGATACTGGTGACTGAATAAATTGTGAGCGATGTTTAAAAGACACTGATAATTTGAAGAACTTGTAAACGGTGGTTAAAGACACAGATGTATTAAAGAACTTGAGAACAGAGATTAAGACGCTGGTGATTTGAAGACCTTAAGTGCAGTGATTTAAGACGCTGATGATTTGTAGAACTTGAGAACGGTGACTGAGACGCTGATAATTTGAAGTACTTAAGTGCAGTGGTTTAAGACGCTGATGATTTGTAGAACTTTAGAACGGTGGCTGAGACGCTGATGTTTTGTAGAACTTGAGAACGGTGACTGAGACGCTGATGATTTGTAGAACTTGAGAACGGTGACTGAGACGCTGATGATTTGAAGAACTTAAGTGCAGTGGTTTAAGACGCTGATGATTCGTAGAACTTGAGAATGGTGACTGAGACGCTAATGATTTGCAGAACTTAAGTGCAGAGGTTTAAGATGCTGATGGTTTGCAGAACTTGTGAATGGTGATTAGGGCCCGCAGCCCACGCTGATTCCTAGGAGCACTGGTGACTGGACCGCAGAGAGACACACCAGCCGCTGGGAACACTGGAACCTGTGCAGCGAACTGGCACCTGGAAATGCCGGAGACACTGGAGTACAGCTTCAGAGATTCTCGCCAGGAACAAGAGCGCTGGCATTCACTTCAGGGGAAAGACGATACTCAGGCCCCGAGGCTGGCGTCTGACTTTGAATCTCGTCGGATGACGTCACCTGTCCCCGCCCACTTGATGCCGTGTGTCATGGCGGCGCCCCTGCCCTGGAAAACCGCAGGGAGCCACGCCAGCAAGACGCCGGAGCCGTGGCCCACCGAAGGCGGAGTACGCAACACAGACCAGCAGGCACGCAGTGGTAAGCGTGGCGACCGCCTTTGGCGTGTGACAGTGGGTGACTGAGGCAGGGGAGACAAGGGGATAGTGGGTGACTGAGGCAGAGGTGACTGAGAGACAGTGGGTGACTGATGCAGTGTGACAGAGTGGGTGACTGAGGCAGGTGAGACAGGGATAAAGTGAGTGACTGAGGCAGGGGTGACAAGTAGAGAGTAGAAATCCAAGGCAGGGGTGACAGGAAGAGATGGTGACTGAGGCAGGGGTGACAGGGATATAGTGGGTGACAGGTAGAGTTGGTGACTGAGGCAGGGGTGAAAAGTAGAGAGTATATGACTAAGGCAGGGGTGACAGGTGGAGCTGGTGACTGAGGTAGGGGTGACAAGTAGAGAGTAGATGACTGAGGTAGAGGTGACAGTGACATAGTGGGTAACTGAGGCTGGGGTGACAGGGATATAGTGAGTGACTGAGGCAGGTGAGACAGGGAGATAGTGAGTGACTGAGGCAGGGGTGAAAGGTAGATAGTGGGTGACTGAAGCAGGGGTGACAGGGAGATATTTGGTTACTGAGGCTGGGATGATGGAGATAGTGAGTGACTGAAGCAGGGGAGACAGGGAGATAGTGGGTGACTGAGGCAGGGGTGACAAGTAGAGATTAGATAACTAAGGCAGGGGTAACAGGTAGATTTGGTGACTGAGGCAGGGGTGACAGGGAGAGAGTGGGTGACAGGTAGAGTTGGTGACTGAGGCAGGGGTGAAAAGTAGAGAGTAAATTACTGAGGCAGGGGTGACAGGGAGATAGTGGGTGACTGAGGAAGGGGTGACAATTAGAAAGTTGATGACTGAGGCAAGGTTGACAGGGAGATAGTGTCTGACTGAGGCAGTATGACAGGGAGATAGTGGGTGACTGAGGCAGGGGTGATGGGGAGACAGTGGGTGACTGAGGCAGTGGTGACAGAGTGGGTGACTGAGGCAGGGGAGACAGGGATATAGTGGGTGACTGAGGCAGGGGTGACAAGTAGAGAGTAGATATCCAAGGCAGGGATGACAGGTAGAGTTGGTGACTGAGGCAGGGGTGACAGGGAGATAGTGGGTGACAGGTAGAGTTGGTAACTGAGGCATGGGTGAAAAGTAGAGAGTAAATGACAGGGAGATAGTGGGTGACTGAGGAAGGGGTGCCAATTAGAAAGTAGATGACTGAGGCAGGGGTGGCAGGGAGATAGTGGCTGACTGAGGTAGTGGTGATAAGGAGATAGTGGGTGACTGAGGCAGCGGTGACGGGGAGACAGTGGGTGACTGAGGCAGAGGTGACAGGTAGAGTTTGTGACTGAGGCAGGATGACATAGAGTCTGTGACTGAGGCAGGGTGACAGAGTGGGTGACTGAGGCAGGGGAGACAGGGAGATAGTGGGTGAATGATGCAGGGGTGACAAGTAGAGAGTAAATAACTAAAGCAGGGGTCACAGGTAGAGTTGGTGACTGAGGCAGGGGTGACAGGGAGATAGTGGGTGACTTGTAGAGTTGTTGACTGAGGCAGGGGTGAAAAGTAGTGAGTAGATGACTAAGGCAGATGTGACAGGTGGAGCTGTTGACTGGGGCAGGGGTGACAAGTAGAGAGTAGTTGACTGAGGCAGGGGTGACAGGGAGATAGTTGGTGACTGAGGCTGGGTTGACGGAGATAGTGAGTGACTGAGGCAGGAGAGAAAGGGAGATAGTGGGTAACTGAGGCCGGGGTGACAAGTATAGAGTAGATGACTGTGGTAGAGGTGACAGTGAGATAGTGGGTAACTGAGGCTGGGGTGACAGGGAGATAGTGAGTGACTGAGGCAGGGGTAATAGGGAGATAGTGGGTGACAGTTAGAGTTGGTGACTGAGGCAGGGGAGACTAGGAAAAAGTGGGTAACTGTGGCAGGGGTGACAGGTGGAGCGGGTGACTGAGGCAGGGGTGACAGGGAGATAGTGGGTGACTGTGGCAGGGGTGACAGATAAAGTTGGTGACTGAGGCAGGGGTGACAAGTAGAGAGTAGATGACTGAGACAGGGGTGACAGGGATATAGTGGGTGACTGAGGCAGGGGTGACATGGAGATAGTGGGTGACTGAGGCAGGGATGACAAGTATAAAGAAGATGACTGAGGCAGGGGTGACAGGGAAATAGTGGGTGACTGAGGCAGTGGTGACAGGGAGATAGTGAGTGACTGAGGCAGGGGAGAAGGGGAGATAGTGGGTGACTGAGGCAGGGGTGACGGAGATAGTGGGTAACTGTGGCAGGGGTGACAGGTGTAGCTGGTGATTGAGGCAGGGGTGACAGGTAGATAGTGGGTGACTGAGGCAGGGGTGACAGATAAAGTTGGTGACTGAGGCAGGGGTGACAAGTAGAGAGTAGATGACTGAGGCAGGGGTGAAAGGGAGATAGTGGATGACTGAGGAAGGGGTGACAGGGAGATAGTGGGTGACTGAGGCAGGGGTGAAGGGGAGAAAGTGGGTGACTGATTCAGGGGTGACAGGTAGAGTCTGTGACTGAGTCAGGATGACAGAGTGGTGACTGAGACAGTGTGACAGAGTGGGTGACTGAGGCAGGATTGACATGGAGATAGTGGGTGACTGAGGCAGGGGTGACAGGTAGAGAATAGATATCACAAAGGCAGGGGTGACAGCTAGAATTGGGTACTGAGGCGGGGGTGGCAGGTTGAGTTGGTGACAGAGGCAGGGGTGACAAGTAGAGAGTAAAAGACTGAGGCAGCGGTTACAGGGAGATAGTGGGTGACTGAGGAAGGGGTGACAATTAGAATGTGGCTGACTGAGGCTGGGGTGACAGGGAAATAGCTTGTGACTGAGGCAGGAGTGACAGGATAATAGTGGGTGACTAAGGCACGGGAGACAAGGAGATAGTGGGTGACTGAGAAAGGGGAGACAGGTGGAGTTGGTGACTGAGGCAGGGTGACAGGGAGATAGTGGATGACTGAGGCAGGGTGACAGGGAGATAGTGGGTGACTGATGCAGGGGTGACAAGTAGAGAGTAGATGACTGAGGCAGGGGAGACAGGGAGATAGTGGGTGACTGAGGCAGGGGTGACAGGGAGATAGTGGGTGACTGAGGCAGGGGTGACGGAGATAGTGAGTGACTGAGGCAGGGGAGAAAGGGAGATAGTGGGTAACTGAGGCCGGGGTGACAAGTAGAGAGTAGATGACAAAGGCAGTGGTGACAGGTAGAATTGGATACTGAGGCAGGGGTGGCAGGTTGAGTTGGTGACAGAGGCAGGGGTGACAAGTAGAGAGCAAAAGACTGAAGCACGGGTGACAGGGAGATAGTGGGTGACTGAGGAAAGGGTGACAATTAGAATGTGGCTGACTGAGGCTGGAGTGAAAAGGAGATAGCGGGTGACTGAAGCAGGGGTAAAAGAGAGATAGTGGGTGACTGAGGCAAGGGTGACACCGACATAGTAGGTGACTGAGGCAGGGGTGACGGAGACAGTGGGTGACTGAGGCCGGGATGACAGAGAGATAGTGGGTGACTGAGATAGGGGTGACAGGTAGAGTTGGTGACTGAGGCAGGGGTGACAGGGAAATAGTTTGTGACTGAGGCAGGGATGACAGGATGATAGTGGGTGAGTAAGTCATGGGAGACAAGGAGATAGTGGGTGACTGAGACAGGGGAATCAGGTGGAGTTGGTGACTGAGGGAGGGTGACGGAGATAGTGGATGACTGAGGCAGGGTGACAGGGAGATAGTGGGTGACTGAGGCAGGAGTGACAAGTAGAGAGTAGATGACTGAGGCAGGGGAGACAGGGAGATAGTGGGTGACTGAGGCAGTGGAGACTGGGATACAGTGGGTGACAGGGATATAGTGGGTGACTGAGGCAGTGTGACAGAGTTGGAGATAGTGGATGACTGAGGCAAGTGAGACAGGGAGATAGTGGGTGACTGAGGCAGGGGTGACAAGTAGAGAGTAAATAACAAAGGCAGGGGTGACAGATAGAGTTGGTGACTGAGTCATGGGTGACAGGGATATAGTGGGTGACAGGTAGAGTTGGTTACTGAGGCAGGGGTGAAAATTAGAGAGTAGATGACTAAGGCAGGGGTGACATATGGAGCTGGTGACTGAGGCAGGGGTGACAAGTAGAGAGTAGATGACTGAGGTAGAGGTGACAGTGAGATAGTGGGTAACTGAGGCTGGGGTGATAGGGAGATAGTGAGTGACTGAGGCAGGGGTAATAGGGAGATAGTGGGTGACAGGTAGAGTTGGTGACTGAGGCAGGGGAGACTAGGAAAAAGTGGGTAACTGTGGCAGGGGTGACAGGTGGAGCGGGTGACTGAGGCAGGGGTGACAGGGAGATAGTGAGTGACTGTGGCAGGGGTGACAGATAAAGTTGGTGACTGAGGCAGGGGTGACAAGTAGAGAGTAGATGACTGAGACAGGGGTGACAGGGATATAGTGGGTGACTGAGGCAGGGGTGACATGGAGATAGTGGGTGACTGAGGCAGGGATGACAAGTATAAAGAAGATGACTGAGGCAGGGGTGACAGGGAAATAGTGGGTGACTGAGGCAGTGGTGACAGGGAGATAGTGAGTGACTGAGGCAGGGGAGAAGGGGAGATAGTGGGTGACTGAGGCAGGGGTGACGGAGATAGTGGGTAACTGTGGCAGGGGTGACAGGTGTAGCTGGTGATTGAGGCAGGGGTGACAGGTAGATAGTGGGTGACTGAGGCAGGGGTGACAGATAAAGTTGGTGACTGAGGCAGGGGTGACAAGTAGAGAGTAGATGACTTAGGCAGGGGTGAAAGGGAGATAGTGGGTGACTGAGGAAGGGGTGACAGGGAGATAGTGGGTGACTGAGGCAGGGGTGAAGGGGAGAAAGTGGGTGACTGAGGCAGGGGTGACAGGTAGAGTCTGTGACTGAATCAGGATGACAGAGTGGTGACTGAGACAGTGTGACAGAGTGGGTGACTGAGGCAGGATTGACATGGAGATAGTGGGTGACTGAGGCAGGGGTGACAGGTAGAGAGTAGATATCACAAAGGCAGGGGTGACAGGTAGAATTGGGTACTGAGGCAGGGGTGGCAGGTTGAGTTGGTGACAGAGGCAGGGGTGACAAGTAGAGAGTAAAAGACTGAGGCAGCGGTTACAGGGAGATAGTGGGTGACTGAGGAAGGGGTGACAATTAGAATGTGGCTGACTGAGGCTGGGGTGACAGGGAAATAGCTTGTGACTGAGGCAGGAGTGACAGGATAATAGTGGGTGACTAAGGCACGGGAGACAAGGAGATAGTGGGTGACTGAGACAGGGGAGATAGGTGGAGTTGGTGACTGAGGCAGGGTGACAGTTAGATAGTGGATGACTGAGGCAGGGTGACAGGGAGATAGTGGGTGACTGATGCAGGGGTGACAAGTAGAGAGTAGATGACTGAGGCAGGGGAGACAGGGAGAGTGTGGGTGACTGAGGCAGGGGAGACTGGGAGACAGTGGGTGACAGGGAGATAGTGGGTGACTGAGGCAGTGTGACAGATTTGGTGACTGAGGCAGGTGAGACAGGGAGATAGTGGGTGACTGAGGCAGGGGTGACAAGTAGAGAGTAGATGACTGAGGTAGAGGTGACAGTGAGATAGTGCGTGACTGAGGCCGGGATGACAGGGAAATAGTAGGTGACTGAGGCAGGGGTGACAGGGAGATAGTAGGTGACTGAGGCTGAGGTGACTGGGAGACAGTGGGTGACAGGGAGATAGTGGATGACTGAGGCAGGATGACAGAGAGTGGGTGACTGAGGAAGGGTGACAAAGTGTGTGACTGATGCAGGGTAGACAGGGAGATAGTGGGTGACTGAGGCCGGGGTGACAAGTAGAGAGTAGATGACAAAGGCAGGGGTGACAGGTAGAATTGGTTACTGAGGCAGGGGTGACAGGTTGATAGTGGGTGACAGGTAGAGTTGGTGACAGGTAGAGTTGGTGACAGAGGCAGGGGTTACAAGTAGAGAGTAAATGACTGAGGCAGGGGCAACAGGGAGATAGTGAGTGACTGAGGAAGGGGTGACAATTAGAATGTAGATGACTGAGGCAGGGGTTACAGGGAGATGGTGGCTGACTGAGGCTGGGGTGAAAAGGAGATAGTGGGTGACTGAGGCAGGGGTGAAAGGGATAGAGTGGGTGACTGAGGCAAGGGTGACACCGACATAGTAGGTGACTGAGGCAGGGGTGACGGAGACAGTGTGTGCCTGAGGCCGGGATGACAGGGAGATAGTTGTTGACTGAAACAGGGGTGACAGGTAGAGTTGGTGACTGAGGCAGGGGTGACAGGGAAATAGTTTGTGACTGAGGCAGGGGTGATAGGATGATAGTGGGTGACTAAGGCAGGGGAGACAAGGAGATAGTGGGTGACTGAGGCAGGGGTGACAGGTAGAGTTTGTGACTGAGTCAGGATGACAGAGAGTGGGTGACTAAGGCAGGGTGACAGAGTGGGTGACTGAGGCAGGTGAGACAGGGAGATAGTGGGTGACTGAGGCAGGGGTGACAGGTAGAGTTTGTGACTGAGTCAGGATGACAGAGTGGGTGACTGAGACAGTGTGACAGAGTTGATGACTGAGGCAGGATTGACAGGGAGATAGTGGGTGACTGAGGCAGGGGTGACAGGTATAGAGTAGATAACTAAGGCAGGGGTGACTGGTAGAGTTGGTGACTGAGGCAGGGGTGACAGGGAGATAGTGGGTGACAGGTAGAGTTGGTGACTGAGGCAGGGGTGAAAATTAGAGAGTAGATGACTAAGGCAGGGGTGACAGGTGGAGCTGGTGACTGAGGCAGGGGTGACAAGTAGAGAGAAGATGACTACGGCAGAGGTTACAGGGAGACAGTGGATGACTGAGGAAGGGGTGACAGGGAGATAGTGGGTGACTGAGGCAGGGGTGAAGGGGAGAAAGTGGGTGACTGATTCAGGGGTGACAGGTAGAGTCTGTGACTGAGTCAGGATGACAGAGTGGGTGACTGAGACAGTGTGACAGAGTGGGTGACTGAGGCAGGATTGACATGGAGATAGTGGGTGACTGAGGCAGGGGTGACAGGTAGAGAGTAGATATCACAAAGGCAGGGGTGACAGCTAGAATTGGGTACTGAGGCAGGGGTGGCAGGTTGAGTTGGTGACAGAGGCAGGGGTGACAAGTAGAGAGTAAAAGACTGAGGCAGCGGTTACAGGGAGATAGTGGGTGACTGAGGAAGGGGTGACAATTAGAATGTGGCTGACTGAGGCTGGGGTGACAGGGAAATAGCTTGTGACTGAGGCAGGAGTGACAGGATGATAGTGGGTGACTAAGGCACGGGAGACAAGGAGATAGTGGGTGACTGAGACAGGGGAGACAGGTGGAGTTGGTGACTGAGGCAGGGTGACATGGAGATAGTGGATGACTGAGGCAGGGTGACAGGGAGATAGTGGGTGACTGATGCAGGGGTGACAAGTAGAGAGTAGATGACTGAGGCAGGGGATACAGGGAGATAGTGGGTGACTGAGGCAGGGGAGACTGGGAGACAGTGGGTGACAGGGAGATAGTGGGTGACTGAAGCAGTGTGACAGAGTTGGTGACTGAGGCCGGGATGACAGGGAAATAGTGGGTGACAGAGGCAAGGGTGACAGGGAGATAGTGGGTGACTGAGGCAGAGGTGACTGGGAGACAGTGGGTGACAGGGAGACAGTGGATGACTGAGGCAGGATGACAGAGAGTGGGTGACTGAGGAAGGGTGACAGAGTGTGTGACTGATGCAGGGTAGACAGGGAGATAGTGGGTGACTGAGGCCGGGGTGACAAGTAGAGAGTAGATTACAAAGGCAGGGGTGACAGGTAGAATTGGTTACTGAGGCAGGGGTGACTGGTTGATAGTGGGTGACAGGTAGAGTTGGTGACAGGTAGAGTTGGTGACAGAGGCAGGGGTTACAAGTAGAGAGTAAATGACTGAGGCAGGGGCAACAGGGAGATAGTGGGTGACTGAGGAAGGGGTGACAATTAGAATGTAGATGACTGAGGCAGGGAGTACAGGGAGATGGTGGCTGACTGAGGCTGGGGTGAAAAGGAGATAGTGGGTGACTGAGGCAGGGGTGAAAGGGAGATAGTGGGTGACTGAGGCAAGGGTGACACCGACATAGTAGGTGACTGAGGCAGGGTGACGGAGACAGTGTGTGACTGTGGCCGGGATGACAGGGAGATAGTTGGTGACTGAAACAGGGGTGACAGGTAGAATTGGTGACTGAGGCAGGGGTGACAGGGAAATAGTTTGTGACTGAGGCAGGGGTGACAGGATGATAGTGGGTGACTAAGGCAGGAGAGACAAGGAGACAGTGGGTGACTGAGGCAGGGGTGACAGGTAGAGTTATTGACTGAGTCAGGATGACAGAGAGTGGGTGACTAAGGCAGGGTGACAGAGTGGGTGACTGAGGCAGGTGAGACAGGGAGATAGTAGGTGACTGAGGCAGGGGTGACAAGTAGAGAGTAGATAACCAAGGCAGGGGTGAAATGTAGAGAGCAGATGACTAAGGCAGGGGTGACAGGTGGAGCTGGTGACTGAGGCAGGGGTGACAAGTAGAGAGTATATGACTGAGGCAGGGTTGACAGGGATATAGTGGGTGACTGAAGCTTGGGTGACAGGGAGATAGTGAGTGATTGAGGCAGGGGTGAAAGGGAGATAGTGGGTGACAGAGGCAAGCGAGACAAAGAGATAGTGGGTGACTGAGGCAGGTTTGACAGAGAGATAGTGGGTGACTGAGGCAGGGGTGAAAGGGAGATAGTGGGTGACTGAGGCAAAGGTGACACCGACATAGTAGGTGACTGAGGCAGGGGTGACGGAGACAGTGTGTGACTGAGGCCAGGATGACAGGGAGATAGTGGGTGACTGAGACAGGAGTGACAGGTAGAATTGGTGACTGAGGCAGGGGTGACAGGGAAATAGTTTGTGACTGAGGCAGGAGTGACAGGGTAATAGTGGGTGACTAAGGCACGGGAGACAAGGAGATAGTGGGTGACTGAGACAGGGGAGACAGGTGGAGTTGGTGACTGAGGCAAGGTGACAGGGGGATAGTGGATGACTGAGGCAGGGTGACAGGGAGATAGTGGGTGACTGAGGCAGGGGTGACAAGTAGAGAGTAGATGACTGAGGCAGGGAAGACAGGTTGATAGTGGGTGACTGAGGCAGGGGAGACTGGGAGACAGTGGGTGACAGGGAGATTATGGGTGACTGAGGCAGTGTGACAGAGTTGGAGATAGTGGATGACTGAGGCAAGTGAGACAGGGAGATAGTGGGTGACTGAGGCAGGGGTGACAAGTATAGAGTAGATAACCAAGGCAGGGGTGACAGATAGAGTTGGTGACTGAGTAATGGGTGACAGGGATATAGTGGGTGACAGGTAGAGTTGGTTACTGAGGCAGGGGTGAAAATTAGAGAGTAGATGACTAAGGCAGGGGTGACATATGGAGCTGGTGACTGAGGCAGGGGTGACAAGTAGAGAGTAGAATATAGATGTAGAGGTGACAGTGAGATAGTGGGTAACTGAGGCTGGGGTGACAGGGAGATAGTGAGTGACTGAGGCATGGGTAATAGGGAGATAGTGGGTGACAGGTAGAGTTGGTGACTGAGGCAGGGGAGACTAGGAAAAAGTGGGTAACTGTGGCAGGGGTGACAGGTGGAGCGGGTGACTGAGGCAGGGGTGACAGGGAGATAGTGGGTGACTGTGGCAGGGGTGAAAAGGAGATAGTGGGTGACTGAGGCAGGGGTGAAAGGGAGATAGTGGGTGACTGAGGCAAGGGTGACACCGACATAGTAGGTGACTGAGGCAGGGTGACGGAGACAGTGTGTGACTGAGGCCGGGATGACAGGGAGATAGTTGGTGACTGAAACAGGGGTGACAGGTAGAGTTGGTGACTGAGGCAGGGGTGACAGGGAAATAGTTTGTGACTGAGGCAGGGGTGACAGGATGATAGTGGGTGACTAAGGCAGGAGAGACAAGGAGACAGTGGGTGACTGAGGCAGGGGTGACAGGTAGAGTTATTGACTGAGTCAGGATGACAGAGAGTGGGTGACTAAGGCAGGGTGACAGAGTGGGTGACTGAGGCAGGTGAGACAGGGAGATAGTAGGTGACTGAGGCAGGGGTGACAAGTAGAGAGTAGATAACCAAGGCAGGGGTGAAATGTAGAGAGTAGATGACTAAGGCAGGGGTGACAGGTGGAGCTGGTGACTGAGGCAGGGGTGACAAGTAGAGAGTATATGACTGAGGCAGGGTTGACAGGGATATAGTGGGTGACTGAAGCTTGGGTGACTGGGAGATAGTGAGTGACTGAGGCAGGGGTGAAAGGGAGATAGTGGGTGACAGAGGCAAGCGAGACAAAGAGATAGTGGGTGACTGAGGCAGGTTTGACAGAGAGATAGTGGGTGACTGAGGCAAGGGTGACACCGACATAGTAGGTGACTGAGGCAGGGGTGACGGAGACAGTGTGTGACTGAGGCCAGGATGACAGGGAGATAGTGGGTGACTGAGACAGGAGTGACAGGTAGAGTTGGTGACTGAGGCAGGGGTGACAGGGAAATAGTTTGTGACTGAGGCAGGAGTGACAGGATAATAGTGGGTGACTAAGGCACGGGAGACAAGGAGATAGTGGGTGACTGAGACAGGGGAGACAGGTGGAGTTGGTGACTGAGGCAGGGTGACAGGGGATAGTGGATGACTGAGGCAGGGTGACAGGGAGATAGTGGGTGACTGAGGCAGGGGTGACAAGTAGAGAGTAGATGACTGAGGCAGGGAAGACAGGTTGATAGTGGGTGACTGAGGCAGGGGAGACTGGGAGACAGTGGGTGACAGGGAGATTATGGGTGACTGAGGCAGTGTGACAGAGTTGGAGATAGTGGATGACTGAGGCAAGTGAGACAGGGAGATAGTGGGTGACTGAGGCAGGGGTGACAAGTAGAGAGTAGATAACCAAGGCAGGGGTGACAGATAGAGTTGGTGACTGAGTCATGGGTGACAGGGATATAGTGGGTGACAGGTAGAGTTGGTTACTGAGGCAGGGGTGAAAATTAGAGAGTAGATGACTAAGGCAGGGGTGACATATGGAGCTGGTGACTGAGGCAGGGGTGACAAGTAGAGAGTAGATGACTGAGGTAGAGGTGACAGTGAGATAGTGGGTAACTGAGGCTGGGGTGACAGGGAGATAGTGAGTGACTGAGGCATGGGTAATAGGGAGATAGTGGGTGACAGGTAGAGTTGGTGACTGAGGCAGGGGAGACTAGGAAAAAGTGGGTAACTGTGGCAGGGGTGACAGGTGGAGCGGGTGACTGAGGCAGGGGTGACAGGGAGATAGTGGGTGACTGTGGCAGGGGTGACAGATAAAGTTGGTGATTGAGGCAGGGGTGACAAGTAGAGAGTAGATGACTGAGGCAGGGGTGACAGGGAGATAGTGGGTGACTGAGGCAGGGGTGACATGGAGATAGTGGGTGACTGAGGCAGGGATGACAAGTATAAAGAAGATGACTGAGGCAGGGGTGACAGGGAAATAGTGGGTGACTGAGGCAGTGGTGACAGGGAGATAGTGAGTGACTGAGGCAGGGGAGAAGGGGAGATAGTGGGTGACTGAGGCAGCGGTGACGGAGATAGTGGGTAACTGTGGCAGGGGTGACAGGTGTAGCTGGTGACTGAGGCAGGGGTGACAGGTAGATAGTGGGTGACTGAGGAAGGGGTGACAGATAAAGTTGGTGACTGAGGCAGGGGTGACAAGTAGAGAGTAGATGACTGAGGCAGGGGTGAAAGGGAGATAGTGGGTGACTGAGACAGTGTGACAGAGTGGGTGACTGAGGCAGGATTGACAGGGAGATAGTGGGTGACTGTGGCAGGAGTGACAGGTAGAGAGTAGATGACAAAGGCAGGGGTGACAGCTAGAATTGGGTACTGAGGCAGGGGTGGCAGGTTGAGTTGGTGACAGAGGCAGGGGTGACAAGTATAGAGCAAAAGACTGAGGCAGGGGTGACAGGGAGATAGTGGGTGACTGAGGAAGGGGTGACAATCAGAATGTGGCTGACTGAGGCAGGGGTGAAAAGGAGATAGTGAGTGACTGAGGCATGGGTGAAAGGGAGATAGTGGGTGACTGAGACAAGGGTTACACCGACATAGTAGGTGACTGAGGCAGGGGTGACGGAGACAGTGGGTGACTGAGGCCGGGATGACAGGGAGAGAGTTGGTGACTGAGGCAGGGGTGACAGGGAAATAGCTTGTGACTGAGGCAGGAGTGACAGGATAATAGTGGGTGACTAAGGCACGGGAGACAAGGAGATAGTGGGTGACTGAGACAGGGGAGACAGGTGGAGTTGGTGACTGAGGCAGGGTGACAGGGGGATAGTGGATGACTGAGGCAGGGTGACAGGGAGATAGTGGGTGACTGAGGCAGGGGTGACAAGTAGAGAGTAGATGACAAAGGCAGGGGTGACAGGTAGAATTGGTTACTAAGGCAGGGGTGACTGGTTGATAGTGGGTGACAGGTAGAGTTGGTGACAGGTAGAGTTGGTGACAGAGGCAGGGGTTACAAGTAGAGAGTAAATGATTGAGGCAGGGGCAACAGGGAGATAGTGGGTGACTGAGGAAGGGGTGACAATTAGAATGTAGATGACTGAGGCAGGGAGTACTGGGAGATGGTGGCTGACTGAGGCTGGGGTGAAAAGGAGATAGTGGGTGACTGAGGCAGGGGTGAAAGGGAGATAGTGGGTGACTGAGGCAAGGGTGACACCGACATAGTAGGTGACTGAGGCAGGGTGACGGAGACAGTGTGTGACTGAGGCCGGGATGACAGGGAGATAGTTGGTGACTGAAACAGGGGTGACAGGTAGAGTTGGTGACTGAGGCAGGGGTGACAGGGAAATAGTTTGTGACTGAGGCAGGGGTGACAGGATGATAGTGGGTGACTAAGGCAGGAGAGACAAGGAGACAGTGGGTGACTGAGGCAGGGGTGACAGGTAGAGTTATTGACTGAGTCAGGATGACAGAGAGTGGGTGACTAAGGCAGGGTGACAGAGTGGGTGACTGAGGCAGGTGAGACAGGGAGATAGTAGGTGACTGAGGCAGGGGTGACAAGTAGAGAGTAGATAACCAAGGCAGGGGTGAAATGTAGAGAGTAGATGACTAAGGCAGGGGTGACAGGTGGAGCTGGTGACTGAGGCAGGGGTGACAAGTAGAGAGTATATGACTGAGGCAGGGTTGACAGGGATATAGTGGGTGACTGAAGCTTGGGTGACTGGGAGATAGTGAGTGACTGAGGCAGGGGTGAAAGGGAGATAGTGGGTGACAGAGGCAAGCGAGACAAAGAGATAGTGGGTGACTGAGGCAGGTTTGACAGAGAGATAGTGGGTGACTGAGGCAAGGGTGACACCGACATAGTAGGTGACTGAGGCAGGGGTGACGGAGACAGTGTGTGACTGAGGCCAGGATGACAGGGAGATAGTGGGTGACTGAGACAGGAGTGACAGGTAGAGTTGGTGACTGAGGCAGGGGTGACAGGGAAATAGTTTGTGACTGAGGCAGGAGTGACAGGATAATAGTGGGTGACTAAGGCACGGGAGACAAGGAGATAGTGGGTGACTGAGACAGGGGAGACAGGTGGAGTTGGTGACTGAGGCAGGGTGACAGGGGATAGTGGATGACTGAGGCAGGGTGACAGGGAGATAGTGGGTGACTGAGGCAGGGGTGACAAGTAGAGAGTAGATGACTGAGGCAGGGAAGACAGGTTGATAGTGGGTGACTGAGGCAGGGGAGACTGGGAGACAGTGGGTGACAGGGAGATTATGGGTGACTGAGGCAGTGTGACAGAGTTGGAGATAGTGGATGACTGAGGCAAGTGAGACAGGGAGATAGTGGGTGACTGAGGCAGGGGTGACAAGTAGAGAGTAGATAACCAAGGCAGGGGTGACAGATAGAGTTGGTGACTGAGTCATGGGTGACAGGGATATAGTGGGTGACAGGTAGAGTTGGTTACTGAGGCAGGGGTGAAAATTAGAGAGTAGATGACTAAGGCAGGGGTGACATATGGAGCTGGTGACTGAGGCAGGGGTGACAAGTAGAGAGTAGATGACTGAGGTAGAGGTGACAGTGAGATAGTGGGTAACTGAGGCTGGGGTGACAGGGAGATAGTGAGTGACTGAGGCATGGGTAATAGGGAGATAGTGGGTGACAGGTAGAGTTGGTGACTGAGGCAGGGGAGACTAGGAAAAAGTGGGTAACTGTGGCAGGGGTGACAGGTGGAGCGGGTGACTGAGGCAGGGGTGACAGGGAGATAGTGGGTGACTGTGGCAGGGGTGACAGATAAAGTTGGTGATTGAGGCAGGGGTGACAAGTAGAGAGTAGATGACTGAGGCAGGGGTGACAGGGAGATAGTGGGTGACTGAGGCAGGGGTGACATGGAGATAGTGGGTGACTGAGGCAGGGATGACAAGTATAAAGAAGATGACTGAGGCAGGGGTGACAGGGAAATAGTGGGTGACTGAGGCAGTGGTGACAGGGAGATAGTGAGTGACTGAGGCAGGGGAGAAGGGGAGATAGTGGGTGACTGAGGCAGCGGTGACGGAGATAGTGGGTAACTGTGGCAGGGGTGACAGGTGTAGCTGGTGACTGAGGCAGGGGTGACAGGTAGATAGTGGGTGACTGAGGAAGGGGTGACAGATAAAGTTGGTGACTGAGGCAGGGGTGACAAGTAGAGAGTAGATGACTGAGGCAGGGGTGAAAGGTAGATAGTGGGTGACTGAGACAGTGTGACAGAGTGGGTGACTGAGGCAGGATTGACAGGGAGATAGTGGGTGACTGTGGCAGGGGTGACAGGTAGAGAGTAGATGACAAAGGCAGGGGTGACAGCTAGAATTGGGTACTGAGGCAGGGGTGGCAGGTTGAGTTGGTGACAGAGGCAGGGGTGACAAGTAGAGAGCAAAAGACTGAGGCAGGGGTGACAGGGAGATAGTGGGTGACTGAGGAAGGGGTGACAATCAGAATGTGGCTGACTGAGGCAGGGGTGAAAAGGAGATAGTGAGTGACTGAGGCAGGGGTGAAAGGGAGATAGTGGGTGACTGAGACAAGGGTTACACCGACATAGTAGGTGACTGAGGCAGGGGTGACGGAGACAGTGGGTGACTGAGGCCGGGATGACAGGGAGAGAGTTGGTGACTGAGGCAGGGGTGACAGGGAAATAGCTTGTGACTGAGGCAGGAGTGACAGGATAATAGTGGGTGACTAAGGCACGGGAGACAAGGAGATAGTGGGTGACTGAGACAGGGGAGACAGGTGGAGTTGGTGACTGAGGCAGGGTGACAGGGGGATAGTGGATGACTGAGGCAGGGTGACAGGGATATAGTGGGTGACTGAGGCAGGGGTGACAAGTAGAGAGTAGATGACTGAGGCAGGGGAGACAGGGAGATAGTGGGTGACTGAGGCAGGGGAGACTGGGAGACAGTGGGTGACAGGGAGATAGTGGGTGACTGAGGCAGTGTGACAGAGTTGGTGACTGAGGCAGGTGAGACAGGGAGATAGTGGGTGACTGAGGCAGGGGTGACAAGTAGAGAGTAGATGACTGAGGTAGAGGTGACAGTGAGATAGTGCGTGACTGAGGCCGGGATGACAGGGAAATAGTGGGTGACTGAGGCAGGGGTGACAGGGAGATAGTGGGTGACTGAGGCAGAGGTGACTGGGAGACAGTGGGTGACAGGGAGATAGTGGATGACTGAGGCAGGATGACAGAGAGTGGTAGACTGAGGAAGGGTGACAGAGTGTGTGACTGATGCAGGATAGACAGGGAGATAGTGGGTGACTGAGGCCGGGGTGACAAATAGAGAGTAAATGACTGAGGCAGGGGCAACAGGGAGATAGTGAGTGACTGAGGAAGGGGTGACAATTAGAATGTTGATGACTGAGGCAGGGGTTACAGGGAGATGATGGCTGACTGAGGCTGGGGTGAAAAGGAGATAGTGGGTGACTGAGGCAAGGGTGACACCGACATAGTAGGTGACTGAGGCAGGGGTGACGGAGACAGTGTGTGACTGAGGCCGGGATGACAGGGAGATAGTTGGTGACTGAAATAGGGGTGACAGGTAGAGTTGGTGACTGAGGCAGGGGTGACAGGGAAATAGTTTGTGACTGAGGCAGCGGTGACAGGATGATAGTTGGTGACTAAGGCAGGGGAGACAAGGAGACAGTGGGTGACTGAGGCAGGGGTGACAGGTAGAGTTTGTGACTGAGTCAGGATGACATAGAGTGGGTGACTAAGGCAGGGTGACAGAGTGGGTGACTGAGGCAGGTGAGACAGGGAGATAGTGGGTGTCTGAGGCAGGGGTGACAGGGAGATAGTGGGTGACTGAGGCAGGGGTGAAGGGGATAAAGTGGTTGACTGATGCAGGGGTGACAGATAGAGTCTGTGACTGAGTCAGGATGACAGAGTGGGTGACTGAGACAGTGTAACAGAGTGGGTGACTGAGGCAGGATGACAGAGTGGGTGACTGAGGCAGGATTGACAGGGAGATAGTGGGTGACAGGTAGAGAGTAGATAACTAAGGCAGGGGTGACTGGTAGAGTTCGTGACTGAGGCAGGGGTGACAGGGAGATAGTGGGTGACAGGTAGGGTTGGTGACTGAGGCAGGGGTGAAAATTAGAGAGTAGATGACTGAGGCAGGGGTGACAAGTAGAGAGAAGATGACTAAGGCAGAGGTTACAGGGAGACAGTTGGTCACTGAGGCTGGGGTGACAGGGAGATAGTGAGTGACTGAGGCAGGGGTGAAAGGGAGATAGTGGGTGACGTAGGCAAGGGAGACAAAGAGATAGTGGGTGACTGAGGCAGGTGTGACAGGGAGATAGTGGATGACTGAGGCAGGGGTGAAAGGGAGATAGTGGGTGACGGAGGCAAGGGTGACACCGACATAGTAGGTGACTGAGGCAGGGGTGACGGAGACAGTGGGTGACTGAGGCCGGGATGACAGGGAGATAGTGGGTTACTGAGACAGGGGTGACAGGGAAATAGTTTGTGACTGAGGCAGGAGTGACAGGATGATAGTGGGTGACTAAGGCACGGAAGACAAGGAGATAGTGGGTGACTGAGACAGGGGAGACAGGTGGAGTTGGTGACTGAGGCAGGGTGACAGGGAGATAATGGATGACTGAAGCAGGATGACAGGGAGATAGTGGGTGACTGAGGCAGGGGTGACAAGTAGAGAGTTGATGACTGAGGCAGGGAAGACAGGTTAATAGTGGGTGACTGAGGCAGGGGAGACTGGGAGACAGTGGGTGACAGGGAGATAGTGGGTGACTGAGGCAGTGTGACAGAGTTGGTGACTGAGGCAGGCGAGACAGGGAGATAGTGGGTGACTGAGGCAGGGGTGACAAGTAGAGATTAGATGACTGAGGTAGAGGTGACAGTGAGGTAGAGGTGACTGAGGCCGGGATGACAGGGAGATAGTGGGTGACTGAGGCAGGGGTGACAGGGAGATAGTGGGTGACTGAGGCAGAGGTGACTGGGAGACAGTGGGTGACAGGGAGATAGTGGATGACTGAGGCAGGATGACAGAAAGTGGGTGACTGAGGAAGGGTGACAGAGTGTGTGACTGATGCAGGGTAGACAGGGAGATAGTGGGTGACTGAGGCCGAGGTGACAAGTAGAGAGTAGATGACAAAGGCAGGGGTGACAGGTAGAATTGGTTACTGAGGCAGGGATGACAGGTTGATAGTGGGTGACAGGTAGAGTTGGTGACAGGTAGAGTTGGTGACAGAGGCAGGGGTTACAAGTAGAAAGTATATGACTGAGGCAGGGGCAACAGGGAGATAGTGGGTGACTGAGGAAGGGGTGACAATGAGAATGTAGATGACTGAGGCAGGGAGTACAGGGAGATGGTGGCTGACTGAGGCTGGGGTGTAAAGGAGATAGTGGGTGACTGAGGCAAGGGTGACACCGACATAGTAGGTGACTGAGGCAGGGGTGACGGAGACAGTGTGTGACTGAGGCCGGGATGACAGGGAGATAGTTGGTGACTGAAACAGGGGTGACAGGTAGAGTTGGTGACTGAGGCAGGGGTGACAGGGAAATAGTTTGTGACTGAGGCAGGGGTGACAGGATGATAGTGGGTGACTAAGGCAGGGGAGACAAGGAGACAGTGGGTGACTGAGGCAGGGGTGACAGGTAGAGTTTGTGACTGAGTCAGGATGACAGAGAGTGGGTGACTAAGGCAGGGTGACAGAGTGGGTGACTGAGGCAGGTGAGACAGGGAGATAGTGGGTGACTGAGGCCGAGGTGACAAGTAGAGAGTAGATGACAAAGGCAGGGGTGACAGGTAGAATTGGTTACTGAGGCAGGGATGACAGGTTGATAGTGGGTGACAGGTAGAGTTGGTGACAGGTAGAGTTGGTGACAGAGGCAGGGGTTACAAGTAGAAAGTATATGACTGAGGCAGGGGCAACAGGGAGATAGTGGGTGACTGAGGAAGGGGTGACAATGAGAATGTAGATGACTGAGGCAGGGAGTACAGGGAGATGGTGGCTGACTGAGGCTGGGGTGTAAAGGAGATAGTGGGTGACTGAGGCAAGGGTGACACCGACATAGTAGGTGACTGAGGCAGGGGTGACGGAGACAGTGTGTGACTGAGGCCGGGATGACAGGGAGATAGTTGGTGACTGAAACAGGGGTGACAGGTAGAGTTGGTGACTGAGGCAGGGGTGACAGGGAAATAGTTTGTGACTGAGGCAGGGGTGACAGGATGATAGTGGGTGACTAAGGCAGGGGAGACAAGGAGACAGTGGGTGACTGAGGCAGGGGTGACAGGTAGAGTTTGTGACTGAGTCAGGATGACAGAGAGTGGGTGACTAAGGCAGGGTGACAGAGTGGGTGACTGAGGCAGGTGAGACAGGGAGATAGTGGGTGACTGAGGCAGGGGTGACAAGTAGAGAGTAGATAACCAAGGCAGGGGTGAAATGTAGAGAGTAGATGACTAAGGCAGGGGTGACAGGTGGAGCTGGTGACTGAGGCAGGGGTGACAAGTAGAGAGTAGATGACTGAGGCAGGGGTGACAGGGAGATAGTGGGTGACTGAAGCTGGGGTGACAGGGAGATAGTGAGTGATTGAGGCAGGGGTGAAAGGGAGATAGTGGGTGACGGAGGCAAGCGAGACAAAGAGATAGTGGGTGACTGAGGCAGGTGTGACAGAGCGATAGTGGGTGACTGAGGCAGGGGTGACAGGGAGATAGTGGAAGACTGAGGCAGGGGTGAAAGGGAGATAGTGGGTGACTGAGGCAAGGGTGACACCGACATAGTAGGTGACTGAGGCAGGGGTGACGGAGACAGTGGGTGACTGAGGCCGGGATAACAGGGAGATAGTGGGTGACTGAGACAGGGGTGACAGGTAGAGTTGGTGACTGAGTCAGGGGTGACAGGGAAATAGTTTGTGACTGAGGCAGGGGTGACAGGATGATAGTGGGTGACTAAGGCAGGGGAGACAAGGAAATAGTGGGTGACTGAGGCAGAGTTGACAGGGAGATAGTGGGTGATTGAGGCATAGGTGACTGGGAGACAGTGGGTGACAGGGAGATAGTGGATGACTGAGGCAGGATGTCAGAAAGTGGGTGACTGAGGAAGGGAGACAGAGTGGGTGACGGAGGCAGGGGAGACAGGGAGATAGTGGGTGACTGAGGCCGGGGTGACAAGTAGAGAGTAGATGACAAAGGCAGGGGTGACAGGAAGAATTGGATACTGAGGCAGGGGTGGCAGGTTGAGTTGGTGACAGAGGCAAGGGTGACAAGTAGAGAGTAAAAGACTGAGGCAGGGGTAACAGGGAGATAGTTGGTGACTGAGGAAGGGGTGACAATTAGAATGTGGCTGACTGAGGCTGGGGTGAAAAGGAGATAGTGGGTGACTGAGACAAGGGTGACACCGACATAGTAGGTGACTGAGGCAGGGGTGACGGAGACAGTGTGTGCCTGAGGCCGGGATGACAGGGAGATAGTTGGTGACTGAAACAGGGGTGACAGGTAGAGTTGGTGACTGAGGCAGGGGTGACAGGGAAATAGTTTGTGACTGAGGCAGGGATGACAGGATGATAGTGGGTGACTAAGGCAGGGGAGACAAGGAGATAGTGGGTGACTGAGGCAGGGGTGACAGGTAGAGTTTGTGACTGAGTCAGGATGACAGAGAGTGGGTGACTGAGGCAGGGTGACAGAGTGGGTGACTGAGGCAGGTGAGACAGGGAGATAGTGGGTGACTGAGGCAGGGGTGACAGGGAGATAGTGGGTGACTGAGGCAGGGGTGAAGGGGATAAAGTGGTTGACTGATTCAGGGGTGACATATAGAGTATGTGACTGAGTCAGGATGACAGAGTGGGTGACTGAGACAGTGTGACAGAGTTGATGACTGAGGCAGGATTGACAGGGAGATAGTGGGTGACTGAGGCAGGGGTGACAGGTAGAGAGTAGATAACTAAGGCAGGGGTGACTGGTAGAGTTGGTGACTGAGGCAGGGGTGACAGGGAGATAGTGGGTGACAGGTAGAGTTGGTGACTGAGGCAGGGGTGAAAATTAGAGAGTAGATGACTAAGGCAGGGGTGACAGGTGGAGCTGGTGACTGAGGCAGGGGTGACAAGTAGAGAGAAGATGACTACGGCAGAGGTTACAGGGAGACAGTGGGTGACTGAGGCTGGGGTGACAGGGAGATAGTGAGTGACTGAGGCAGGGGTGACAGGATGATAGTGGGTGACTAAGGCAGGGGAGACAAGGAGACAGTGGGTAACTGAAGCAGGGGTGACAGGTAGAGTTTGTGACTGAGTCAGGATGACAGAGAGTGGGTGACTAAGGCAGGGTGACAGAGTGGGTGACTGAGGCAGGTGAGACAGGGAGATAGTCGGTGACTGAGGCAGGGGTGACAAGTAGAGAGTAGATAACCAAGGCAGGGGTGAAATGTAGAGAGTAGATGACTAAGGCAGGGGTGACAGGTGGAGCTGGTGACTGAGGCAGGGGTGACAAGTAGAGAGTAGATGACTGAGGCAGGGGTGACAGGGAGATAGTGGGTGACTGAAGCTGGGGTGACAGGGAGATAGTGAGTGACTAAGGCAGGGGTGAAAGGGAGATAGTGGGTGACGGAGGCAAGCGAGACAAAGAGATAGTGGGTGACTGAGGCAGGTGTGACAGAGAGATAGTGGATGACTGAGGCAGGGGTGACAGGGAGATAGTGGATGACTGAGGCAGGGGTGAAAGGGAGATAGTGGGTGACTGAGGCAAGGGTGACACCGACATAGTAGGTGACTGAGGCAGGGGTGACGGAGACAGTGGGTGACTGAGGCCAGGATAACAGGGAGATAGTGGGTGACTGAGACAGGGGTGACAGGTAGAGTTGGTGACTGAGTCAGGGGTGACAGGGAAATAGTTTGTGACTGAGGCAGGGGTGACAGGATGATAGTGAGTGACTAAGGCAGGGGAGACAAGGAGATAGTGGGTGACTGAGGCAGAGTTGACAGGGAGATAGTGGGTGATTGAGGCATAGGTGACTGGGAGACAGTGGGTGACAGGGAGATAGTGGATGACTGAGGCAGGATGACAGAAAGTGGGTGACTGAGGAAGGGAGACAGAGTGGGTGACGGAGGCAGGGGAGACAGGGAGATAGTGGGTGACTGAGGCCGGGGTGACAAGTAGAGAGTAGATGACAAAGGCAGGGGTGACAGAAAGAATTGGATACTGAGGCAGGGGTGGCAGGTTGAGTTAGTGACAGAGGCAGGGGTGACAAGTAGAGAGTAAAAGACTGAGGCTCGGGTGACAGGGAGATAGTGGGTGACTGAGGAAGGGGTGACAATTAGAATGTGTCTGACTGAGGCTGGGGTGAAAAGGAGATAGTGGGTGACTGAGGCAGGGGTGAAAGGGAGATATGTGGGTGACTGAGACAAGGGTGACACCGACATAGTAGGTGACTGAGGCAGGGGTGACGGAGACAGTGGGTGACTGAGGCCGGGTGGACAGGGAGATAGTGGGTTACTGAGACAGGGGTGACAGGTAGAGTTTGTGACTGAGGCAGGGGTGACAGGGAAATAGTTTGTGACTGAGGCAGGAGTGACAGGATGATAGTGGGTGACTAAGGCACGGGCGACAAGGAGATAGTGGGTGACTGAGACAGGGGAGACAGGTGGAGTTGGTGACTGAGGCAGGGTGACAGGGAGATAGTGGATGACTGAGGCAGGGTGACAGGGAGATAGTGGGTGACTGAGGCAGGGGTGACAAGTAGAGAGCAGATGACTGAGGCAGGGGAGACAGGGAGATAGTGGGTGGCAGAGGCAGGGGAGACTGGGAGACAGTGGGTGACAGGGAGATAGTGGGTGACAGGGAGATAGTGGGTGACTGAGGCAGTGTGACAGAGTTGGTGACTGAGGCCGGGATGACAGGGTAATAGTGGGTGACTGAGGCAAGGGTGACAGGGAGATAGTGGGTGACTGAGGCAGAGGTGACTGGGAGACAGTGGGTGACAGGGAGACAGTGGATGACTGAGGCAGGATGACAGAGAGTGGGTGACTGAGGAAGGGTGACAGAGTGTGTGACTGATGCAGGGTAGACAGGGAGATAGTGGGTGACTGAGGCTGGGGTGACAAGTAGAGAGTAGATGACAAAGGCAGGGGTGACAGGTAGAATTGGTTACTGAGGCAGGGGTGACTGGTTGATAGTGGGTGACAGGTAGAGTTGGTGACAGGTAGAGTTGGTGACAGAGGAAGGGGTTACAAGTAGAGAGTAAATGACTGATGCAGGGGCAACAGGGAGATAGTGGGTGACTGAGGAAGGGGTGAAAGGGATATAGTGGGTGACTGAGGCAAGGGTGACACCGACATAGTAGGTGACTGAGGCAGGGTGACGGAGACAGTGTGTGACTGAGGCCGGGATGACAGGGAGATAGTTGGTGACTGAAACAGGGGTGACAGGTAGAGTTGGTGACTGAGGCAGGGGTGACAGGGAAATAGTTTGTGACTGAGGCAGGGGTGACAGGATGATAGTGGGTGACTAAGGCAGGAGAGACAAGGAGACAGTGGGTGACTGAGGCAGGGGTGACAGGTAGAGTTATTGACTGAGTCAGGATGACAGAGAGTTGGTGACTAAGGCAGGGTGACAGAGTGGGTGACTGAGGCAGGGGGTGACAAGTAGAGAGTAGATAACCAAGGCAGGGGTGAAATGTAGAGAGTAGATGACTAAGGCAGGGGTGACAAGTGGAGCTGGTGACTGAGGCAGGGGTGACAAGTAGAGAGTATATGACTGAGGCAGGGGTGACAGGGATATAGTGGGTGACTGAAGCTTGGGTGACAGGGAGATAGTGAGTGACTGAGGCAGGGGTGAAAGGGAGATAGTGGGTGACAGAGGCAAGCGAGACAAAGAGATAGTTGGTGACTGAGGCAGGTTTGACAGAGAGATAGTGGGTGACTGAGGCAGGAGTGACAGGATGATAGTGGGTGAATAAGGCACGGGAGACTAGGAGATAGTGGGTGACTGAGACAGGGGAATCAGGTGGAGTTGGTGACTGAGGGAGGGTGACAGGGAGATAGTGGATGACTAAGGCAGGGTGACAGGGAGATAGTGGGTGACTGAGGCAGGGGTGACAAGTAGAGAGTAGATGACTGAGGCAGGGGAGACAGGTTGATAGTGGGTGACTGAGGCAGGGGAGACTGGGAGACAGTGGGTGACAGGGAGATAGTGGGTGACTGAGGCAGTGTGACAGAGTTGGAGATAGTGGATGACTGAGGCAAGTGAGACAGGGAGATAGTGGGTGACTGAGGCAGGGGTGACAAGTAGAGAGTAGATAACCAAGGCAGGGGTGACAGATAGAGTTGGTGACTGAATCATGGGTGACAGGGATATAGTGGGTGACAGGTAGAGTTGGTTACTGAGGCAGGGGTGAAAATTAGAGAGTAGATGACTAAGGCAGGGGTGACATATGGAGCTGGTGACTGAGGCAGGGGTGACAAGTAGAGAGTAGATGACTGAGGTAGAGGTGACAGTGAGATAGTGGGTAACTGAGGCTGGGGTGACAGGGAGATAGTGAGTGACTGAGGCATGGGTAATAGGGAGATAGTGGGTGACAGGTAGAGTTGGTGACTGAGGCAGGGGAGACTAGGAAAAAGTGGGTAACTGTAGCAGGGGTGACAGGTGGAGCGGGTGACTGAGGCAGGGGTGACAGGGAGATAGTGGGTGACTGTGGCAGGGGTGACATGGAGATAGTGGGTGACTGAGGCAGGGATGACAAGTATAAAGAAGATGACTGAGGCAGGGGTGACAGGGGAATAGTGGGTGACTGAGGCAGGGGTGACAGGGAGATAGTGAGTGACTGAGGCAGGGGAGAAGGGGAGATAGTGGGTGACTGAGGCAGGGGTGACGGAGATAGTGGGTAACTGTGGCAGGGGTGACAGGTGTAGCTGGTGACTGAGGCAGGGGTGACAGGTAGATAGTGGGTGACTGAGGCAGGGGTGACAGATAAAGTTGGTGACTGAGGCATGGGTGACAAGTAGAGAGTAGATGACTGAGGCAGGGGTGAAAGGGAGATAGTGGGTGACTGAGACAGTGTGACAGAGTGGGTGACTGAGGCAGGATTGACAGGGAGATAGTGGGTGACTGTGGCAGCGGTGACAGGTAGAGAGTAGATGACAAAGGCAGGGGTGACAGCTAGAATTGGGTACTGAGGCAGGGGTGGCAGGTTGAGTTGGTGACAGAGGCAGGGGTGACAAGTAGAGAGTAAAAGACTGAGGCAGGGGTGACAGGGAGATAGTGGGTGACTGAGGAAGGGGTGACAATCAGAATGTGGCTGACTGAGGCTGGGGTGAAAAGGAGATAGTGAGTGACTGAGGCAGGGGTGAAAGGGAGATAGTGGGTGACTGAGACAAGGGTTACACCGACATAGTAGGTGACTGAGGCAGGGGTGACGGAGACAGTGGGTGACTGAGGCCGGGATGACAGGGAGAGAGTGGGTGACTGAGACAGGGGTGACAGGTAGAGTTGGTGACTGAGGCAGAGGTGACAGGGAAATAGCTTGTGACTGAGGCAGGAGTGACAGGATAATAGTGGGTGACTAAGGCACGGGAGACAAGGAGATAGTGGGTGACTGAGACAGGGGAGACAGGTGGAGTTGGTGACTGAGGCAGGGTGACAGGGGGATAGTGGATGACTGAGGCAGGGTGACAGGGAGATAGTGGGTTACTGAGGCAGGGGTGACAAGTAGAGAGAAGATGACTGAGGCAGGGGAGACAGGGAGATAGTGGGTGACTGAGGCAGGGGAGACTGGGAGACAGTGGGTGACAGGGAGATAGTGGGTGACTGAGGCAGTGTGACAGAGTTGGTGACTGAGGCAGGTGAGACAGGGATATAGTGGGTGACTGAGGCAGGGGTGACAAGGAGATAGTGGGTGACTGAGACAGGGGAGACAGGTGGAGTTGGTGACTGAGGCAGGGTGACATGGGGATAGTGGATGACTGAGGCAGGGTGACAGGGGGATAGTGGGTGACTGAGGCAGGGGTGACAAGTAGAGAGAAGATGACTGAGGCAGGGGAGACAGGGAGATAGTGGGTAACTGAGGCAGGGGAGACTGGGAGACAGTGGGTGACAGGGAGATAGTGGGTGACTGAGGCAGTGTGACAGAGTTGGTAACTGAGGCAGGTGAGACAGGGAGATAGTGGGTGACTGAGGCAGGGGTGACAAGTAGAGAGTAGATGACTGAGGTAGAGGTGATAGTGAGATAGTGCGTGACTGAGGCCGGGATGACAGGGAAATAGTGGGTGACTGAGGCAGGGGTGACAAGGAGACAGTGGGTGACTGAGGCAGAGGTGACTGGGAGATAGTGGATGACTGAGGCAGGATGACAGAGAGTGGTAGACTGAGGAAGGGTGACAGAGTGTGTGACTGATGCAGGATAGACAGGGAGATAGTGGGTGACTGAGGCCGGGGTGACAAGTAGAGAGTAGATGACAAAGGCAGGGGTGACAGGTAGAATTGGTTACTGAGGCAGGGGTGACAGGTTGATAGTGGGTGACAGGTAGAGTTGGTGACAGGTAGAGTTGGTGACTAAGGCAGGGGTTACAAGTAGAGAGTAAATGACTGAGGCAGGGGCAACAGGGAGATAGTGAGTGACTGAGGAAGGGGTGACAATTAGGGGTGGTCTTCTGTTTGCCGGCGGTCGGGCTCCCGGCGCTCAGTATACCGGCGCCGGGAGCCCGACAGCCGGAATACCGACAATTATTTTCCCTCGTGGGGGTCCACGACCCCCATAGAGGGAGAATAAAATAGTGTGGCGTGCGTAGCGCGCCACCGTGCCCGTAGCGTGGCGAGCGCAGCGAGCCCGCAAGGGGCTCATTTGCGCTAGCCAAGCTGTCGGTAAGCCGGCGGTCGGGCTCCCGGCGCCGGGATGCTGGTCGCCGGGAGCCCGACCGCCGGCCAGCCGTAGTGAACCCACAATTAGAATGTAGATGACTGAGGCAGGGGTTACAGGGAGATGGTGGCTGACTGAGGCTGGGGTGAAAAGGAGATAGTGGGTGACTGAGGCAGGGGTGAAAGGGATATAGTGGGTGACTGAGGCAAGGGTGACACCGACATAGTAGGTGACTAAGGCAGGGGTGACGGAGACAGTGTGTGACTGAGGCCGGGATGACAGGGAGATAGTTGGTGACTGAAACAGGGGTGACAGGTAGAATTGGTGACTGAGGCAGGGGTGACAGGGAAATAGTTTGTGACTGAGGCAGCGGTGACAAGATGATAGTGGGTGACTAAGGCAGGGGAGACAAGGAGACAGTGGGTGACTGAGGCAGGGGTGACAGGTAGAGTTTGTGACTGAGTCAGGATGACAGAGAGTGGGTGACTAAGGCAGGGTGACAGAGTGGGTGACTGAGGCAGGTGAGACAGGGAGATAGTGGGTGTCTGAGGCAGGAGTGACAGGGAGATAGTGGGTGACTGAGGCAGGAGTGAAGGGGATAAAGTGGTTGACTGATGCAGGGGTGACAGATAGAGTCTGTGACTGAGTCAGGATGACAGAGTGGGTGACTGAGACAGTGTGACAGAGTTGGTGGCTGAGGCAAGATTGACAGGGAGATAGTGGGTGACTGAGGCAGGGGTGACAGGTAGAGAGTAGATAACTAAGGCAGGGGTGACTGGTAGAGTTGGTGACTGAGGCAGGGGTGACAGAAAGATAGTGGGTGACAGGAAGAGTTGGTGACTGAGGCAGGGGTGAAAATTAGAGAGTAGATGACTAAGGCAGGGGTGACAGGAGGAGCTGGTGACTGAGGCAGGGGTGACAAGTAGAGAGTAGATGACTGAGGCAGGAGTGACAGGGAGATAGTGGGTGACTGAAGCTGGGGTGACAGGGAGATAGTGAGTGACTAAGGCAGGGGTGAAAGGGAGATAGTGGGTGACGGAGGCAAGCGAGACAAAGAGATAGTGGGTGACTGAGGCAGGTGTGACAGAGAGATAGTGGGTGACTGAGGCAGGGGTGACAGGGAGATAGTGGATAACTGAGGCAGGGGTGAAAGGGAGATAGTGGGTGACTGAGGCAAGGGGGACACCGACATAGTAGGTGACTGAGGCAGGGGTGACGGAGACAGTGGGTGACTGAGGCCGGGATAACAGGGATATAGTGGGTGACTGAGACAGGGGTGACAGGTAGAGTTGGTGACTGAGTCAGGGGTGACAGGGAAATAGTTTGTGACTGAGGCAGGGGTGACAGGATGATAGTGAGTGACTAAGGCAGGGGAGACAAGGAGATAGTGGGTGACTGAGGCAGTGTTGACAGGGAGATAGTGGGTGATTGAGGCATAGGTGACTGGGAGACAGTGGGTGACAGGGAGATAGTGGATGACTGAGGCAGGATGACAGAAAGTGGGTGACTGAGGAAGGGAGACAGAGTGGGTGACGGAGGCAGGGGAGACAGGGAGATAGTGGGTGACTGAGGCCGGGGTGACAAGTAGAGAGTAGATGACAAAGGCAGGGGTGACAGAAAGAATTGGATACTGAGGCAGGGGTGGCAGGTTGAGTTAGTGACAGAGGCAGGGGTGACAAGTAGAGAGTAAAAGACTGAGGCTCGGGTGACAGGGAGATAGTGGGTGACTGAGGAAGGGGTGACAATTAGAATGTGGCTGACTGAGGCTGGGGTAAAAAGGAGATAGTGGGTGACTGAGGCAGGGGTGACAGGGAGATAGTGGGTGACTGAGGCAGGTGAGACAGGGAGATAGTGGGTGTCTGAGGCAGGGGTGACAGGGATATAGTGGGTGACTGAGGCAGGGGTGAAGGGGATAAAGTGGTTGACTGATGCAGGGGTGACAGATAGAGTCTGTGACTGAGTCAGGATGACAGAGTGGGTGACTGAGACAGTGTGACAGAGTTGGTGGCTGAGGCAAGATTGGCAGGGAGATAGTGGGTGACTGAGGCAGGGGTGACAGGTAGAGAGTAGATAACTAAGGCAGGGGTGACTGGTAGAGTTGGTGACTGAGGCAGGGGTGACAGAAAGATAGTGGGTGACAGGTAGAGTTGGTGACTGAGGCAGGGGTGAAAATTAGAGAGTAGATGACTAAGGCAGGGGTGACAGGTGGAACTGGTGACTGAGGCAGGGGTGACAAGCAGAGAGATGATGACTAAGGCAGAGGTTACAGGGAGACAGTGGGTGACTGAGGCTGGGGTGACAGGGAGATAGTGAGTGACTGAGGCAGGGGTGAAAGGAAGATAGTGGGTGACGTAGGCAAGGGAGACAAAGAGATAGTGGGTGACTGAGGCAGGTGTGACAGGGAGATAGTGGATGACTGAGGAAGGGGTGAAAGGGAGATAGTGGGTGACTGAGGCTGGGGTGAAAAGGAGATAGTGGGTGACTGAGGCAAGGGTGACACCAACATAGTAGGTGACTGAGGCAGGGGTGACGGAGACAGTGTGTGACTGAGGCCGGGATGACAGGGAGATAGTTGGTGACTGAAACAGGGGTGAGAGGTAGAGTTGGTGACTGAGGCAGGGGTGACAGGGAAATAGTTTGTGACTGAGGCAGGGGTGACAGGATGATAGTGGGTGACTAAGGCAGGGGAGACAAGGAGACAGTGGGTAACTGATGCAGGGGTGACAAGTAGAGATTAGATGACTGAGGTAGAGGTGAAAGTGAGGTAGAGGTGACTGAGGCCGGGATGACAGGGAGATAGTGGGTGACTGAGGCAGGGGTGACAGGGAGACAGTGGGTGACAGGGAGATAGTGGATGACTGAGGCAGGATGACAGAAAGTGGGTGACTGAGGAAGGGTGACAGAGTGTGTGACTGATGCAGGGTAGATAGGGATATAGTGGGTGACTGAGGCCGGGGTGACAAGTAGAGAGTAGATGACAAAGGCAGGGGTGACAGGTTGAATTGGTTACTGAGGCAGGGGTAACAGGTTGATAGTGGGTGACAGGTAGAGTTGGTGACAGGTAGAGTTGGTGACAGAGGCAGGGGTTACAAGTAGAGAGTAAATGACTGAGGCAGGGGCAACAGGCAGATAGTGGGTGACTGAGGAAGGGGTGACAATTAGAATGTAGATGACTGAGGCAGGGAGTACAGGGAGATGGTGGCTGACTGAGGCTGGGGAGAAAAGGAGATAGTGGGTGACTGAGACAAGGGTGACACCGACATAGTAGGTGACTGAGGCAGGGGTGACGGAGACAGTGTGTGACTGAGGCCGGGATGACAGGGAGATAGTTGGTGACTGAAACAGGGGTGACAGGTATAGTTGGTGACTGAGGCAGGGGTGACAGGGAAATAGTTTGTGACTGAGGCAGGGGTGACAGGATGATAGTGGGTGACTAAGGCAGGGGAGACAAGGAGACAGTGGGTAACTGAAGCAGGGGTGACAGGTAGAGTTTGTGACTGAGTCAGGATGACAGAGAGTGGGTGACTAAGGCAGGGTGACAGAGTGAGTGACTGAGGCAGGTGAGACAGGGAGATAGTGGGTGACTGAGGCAGGGGTGACAAGTAGAGAGTAGATAACCAAGGCAGGGGTGAAATGTAGAGAGTAGATGACTAAGGCAGGGGTGACAGGTGGAGCTGGTGACTGAGGCAGGGGTGACAAGTAGAGAGTAGATGACTGAGGCAGGGGTGAAAGGGAGATAGTGGGTGACTGAAGCTGGGGTGACAGGGAGATAGTGAGTGACTAAGGCAGGGGTGAAAGGGAGATAGTGGGTGACGGAGGCAAGCGAGACAAAGAGATAGTGGGTGACTGAGGCAGGTGTGACAGAGAGATAGTGGATGACTGAGGCAGGGGTGACAGGGAGATAGTGGATGACTGAGGCAGGGGTGAAAGGGAGATAGTGGGTGACTGAGGCAAGGGTGACACCGACATAGTAGGTGACTGAGGCAGGGGTGACGGAGACAGTGGGTGACTGAGGCCGGGATAACAGGGAGATAGTGGGTGACTGAGACAGGGGTGACAGGTAGAGTTGGTGACTGAGTCAGGGGTGACAGGGAAATAGTTTGTGACTGAGGCAGGGGTGACAGGATGATAGTGAGTGACTAAGGCAGGGGAGACAAGGAGATAGTGGGTGACTGAGGCAGAGTTGACAGGGAGATAGTGGGTGATTGAGGCATAGGTGACTGGGAGACAGTGGGTGACAGGGAGATAGTGGATGACTGAGGCAGGATGACAGAAAGTGGGTGACTGAGGAAGGGAGACAGAGTGGGTGACGGAGGCAGGGGAGACAGGGAGATAGTGGGTGACTGAGGCCGGGGAGACAAGTAGAGAGTAGATGACAAAGGCAGGGGTGACAGAAAGAATTGGATACTGAGGCAGGGGTGGCAGGTTGAGTTAGTGACAGAGGCAGGGGTGACAAGTAGAGAGTAAAAGACTGAGGCTCGGGTGACAGGGAGATAGTGGGTGACTGAGGAAGGGGTGACAATTAGAATGTGTCTGACTGAGGCTGGGGTGAAAAGGAGATAGTGGGTGACTGAGGCAGGGGTGAAAGGGAGATATGTGGGTGACTGAGACAAGGGTGACACCGACATAGTAGGTGACTGAGGCAGGGGTGACGGAGACAGTGGGTGACTGAGGCCGGGATGACAGGGAGACAGTGGGTGACTGAGACAGGGGTGACAGGTAGAGTTGGTGACTGAGGCAGGGGTGACAGGGAAATAGTTTGTGACTGAGGCAGGAGTGACAGGATGATAGTGGGTGACTAAGGCACGGGAGACTAGGAGATAGTGGGTGACTGAGACAGGGGAGACAGGTGGAGTTGGTGACCGAGGAAGGGTGACAGGGAGACAGTGGATGACTGAGGCAGGGTGACAGGGAGATAGTGGGTGACTGAGGCAGGGGTGACAAGTAGAGAGTAGATGACTGAGGCAGGGGAGACAGGGAGATAGTGGGTGACTGAGGCAGGGGAGACTGGGAGACAGTGGGTGACAGGGAGATAGTGGGTGACTGAGGCAGTGTGACAGAGTTGGTGACTGAGGCAGGTGAGACAGGGAGATAGTGGGTGACTGAGGCAGGGGGTGACAAGTAGAGAGTAGATAACCAAGGCAGGGGTGACAGATAGAGTTGGTGACTGAGTCATGGGTGACAGGGATATAGTGGGTGACAGGTAGAGTTGGTTACTGAGGCAGGGGTGAAAATTAGAGAGTAGATGACTAAGGCAGGGGTGACATATGGAGCTGGTGACTGAGGCAGGGGTGACAAGTAGAGAGTAGATGACTGAGGTAGAGGTGACAGTGAGATAGTGAGTGACTGAGGCAGGGGTAATAGGGAGATAGTGGGTGACAGGTAGAGTTGGTGACTGAGGCAGGGGAGACTAGGAAAAAGTGGGTAACTGTGGCAGGGGTGACAGGTGGAGCGGGTGACTGAGGCAGGGGTGACAGGGAGATAGTGGGTGACTGTGGCAGGGGTGACAGATAAAGTTGGTGACTGAGGCAGGAGTGACAAGTAGAGAGTAGATGACTGAGGCAGGAGTGACAGGGAAATAGTGGGTGACTGAGGCAGGGGTGACATGGAGATAGTGGGTGACTGAGGCAGGGGTGAAAGGGATATAGTGGGTGACTGAGGCAAGGGTGACACCGACATAGTAGGTGACTAAGGCAGGGGTGACGGAGACAGTGTGTGACTGAGGCCGGGATGACAGGGAGATAGTTGGTGACTGAAACAGGGGTGACAGGTAGAATTGGTGACTGAGGCAGGGGTGACAGGGAAATAGTTTGTGACTGAGGCAGCGGTGACAGGATGATAGTGGGTGACTAAGGCAGGGGAGACAAGGAGACAGTGGGTGACTGAGGCAGGGGTGACAGGTAGAGTTTGTGACTGAGTCAGGATGACAGAGAGTGGGTGACTAAGGCAGGGTGACAGAGTGGGTGACTGAGGCAGGTGAGACAGGGAGATAGTGGGTGTCTGAGGCAGGAGTGACAGGGAGATAGTGGGTGACTGAGGCAGGGGTGAAGGGGATAAAGTGGTTGACTGATGCAGGGGTGACAGATAGAGTCTGTGACTGAGTCAGGATGACAGAGTGGGTGACTGAGACAGTGTGACAGAGTTGGTGGCTGAGGCAAGATTGACAGGGAGATAGTGGGTGACTGAGGCAGGGGTGACAGGTAGAGAGTAGATAACTAAGGCAGGGGTGACTGGTAGAGTTGGTGACTGAGGCAGGGGTGACAGAAAGATAGTGGGTGACAGGAAGAGTTGGTGACTGAGGCAGGGGTGAAAATTAGAGAGTAGATGACTAAGGCAGGGGTGACAGGAGGAGCTGGTGACTGAGGCAGGGGTGACAAGTAGAGAGTAGATGACTGAGGCAGGAGTGACAGGGAGATAGTGGGTGACTGAAGCTGGGGTGACAGGGAGATAGTGAGTGACTAAGGTAGGGGTGAAAGGGAGATAGTGGGTGACGGAGGCAAGCGAGACAAAGAGATAGTGGGTGACTGAGGCAGGTGTGACAGAGAGATAGTGGGTGACTGAGGCAGGGGTGACAGGGAGATAGTGGATAACTGAGGCAGGGGTGAAAGGGAGATAGTGGGTGACTGAGGCAAGGGTGACACCGACATAGTAGGTGACTGAGGCAGGGGTGACGGAGACAGTGGGTGACTGAGGCCGGGATAACAGGGATATAGTGGGTGACTGAGACAGGGGTGACAGGTAGAGCTGGTGACTGAGTCAGGGGTGACAGGGAAATAGTTTGTGACTGAGGCAGGGGTGACAGGATGATAGTGAGTGACTAAGGCAGGGGAGACAAGGAGATAGTGGGTGACTGAGGCAGAGTTGACAGTGAGATAGTGGGTGATTGAGGCATAGGTGACTGGGAGACAGTGGGTGACAGGGAGATAGTGGATGACTGAGGCAGGATGACAGAAAGTGGGTGACTGAGGAAGGGAGACAGAGTGGGTGACGGAGGCAGGGGAGACAGGGAGATAGTGGGTGACTGAGGCCGGGGTGACAAGTAGAGAGTAGATGACAAAGGCAGGGGTGACAGAAAGAATTGGATACTGAGGCAGGGGTGGCAGGTTGAGTTAGTGACAGAGGCAGGGGTGACAAGTAGAGAGTAAAAGACTGAGGCTCGGGTGACAGGGAGATAGTGGGTGACTGAGGAAGGGGTGACAATTAGAATATGGCTGACTGAGGCTGGGGTAAAAAGGAGATAGTGGGTGACTGAGGCAGGGGTGACAGGGAGATAGTGGGTGACTGAGGCAGGTGAGACAGGGAGATAGTGGGTGTCTGAGGCAGGGGTGACAGGGATATAGTGGGTGACTGAGGCAGGGGTGAAGGGGATAAAGTGGTTGACTGATGCAGGGGTGACAGATAGAGTCTGTGACTGAGTCAGGATGACAGAGTGGGTGACTGAGACAGTGTGACAGAGTTGGTGGCTGAGGCAAGATTGACAGGGAGATAGTGGGTGACTGAGGCAGGGGTGACAGGTAGAGAGTAGATAACTAAGGCAGGGGTGACTGGTAGAGTTGGTGACTGAGGCAGGGGTGACAGAAAGATAGTGGGTGACAGGTAGAGTTGGTGACTGAGGCAGGGGTGAAAATTAGAGAGTAGATGACTAAGGCAGGGGTGACAGGTGGAACTGGTGACTGAGGCAGGGGTGACAAGTAGAGAGATGATGACTAAGGCAGAGGTTACAGGGAGACAGTGGGTGACTGAGGCTGGGGTGACAGGGAGATAGTGAGTGACTGAGGCAGGGGTGAAAGGAAGATAGTGGGTGACGTAGGCAAGGGAGACAAAGAGATAGTGGGTGACTGAGGCAGGTGTAACAGGGAGATAGTGGATGACTGAGGCAGGGGTGAAAGGGAGATAGTGGGTGACTGAGGCTGGGGTGAAAAGGAGATAGTGGGTGACTGAGGCAAGGGTGACACCAACATAGTAGGTGACTGAGGCAGGGGTGACGGAGACAGTGTGTGACTGAGGCCGGGATGACAGGGAGATAGTTGGTGACTGAAACAGGGGTGACAGGTAGAGTTGGTGACTGAGGCAGGGGTTACAAGTAGAGAGTAAATGACTGAGGCAGGGGCAACAGGGTGATAGTGGGTGACTGAGGAAGGGGTGACAATTAGAATGTAGATGACTGAGGCAGGGAGTACAGGGAGATGGTGGCTGACTGAGGCTGGGGTGAAAAGGAGATAGTGGGTGACTGAGGCAGGTGTGAAAGGGAGATAGTGGGTGACTGAGGCAAGGGTGACACCGACATAGTAGGTGACTGAGGCAGGGGTGACGGAGACAGTGTGTGACTGAGGCCGGGATGACAGGGAGATAGTTGGTGACTGAAACAGGGGTGACAGGTAGAGTTGGTGACTGAGGCAGGGGTGACAGGGAAATAGTTTGTGACTGAGGCAGGGGTGACAGGATGATAGTGGGTGACTAAGGCAGGGGAGACAAGGAGACAGTGGGTAACTGATGCAGGGGTGACAAGTAGAGATTAGATGACTGAGGTAGAGGTGACAGTGAGGTAGAGGTGACTGAGGCCGGGATGACAGGGAGATAGTGGGTGACTGAGGCAGGGGTGACAGGGAGACAGTGGGTGACAGGGAGATAGTGGATGACTGAGGCAGGATGACAGAAAGTGGGTGACTGAGGAAGGGTGACAGAGTGTGTGACTGATGCAGGGTAGATAGGGATATAGTGGGTGACTGAGGCCGGGGTGACAAGTAGAGAGTAGATGACAAAGGCAGGGGTGACAGGTTGAATTGGTTACTGAGGCAGGGGTAACAGGTTGATAGTGGGTGACAGGTAGAGTTGGTGACAGGTAGAGTTGGTGACAGAGGCAGGGGTTACAAGTAGAGAGTAAATGACTGAGGCAGGGGCAACAGGCAGATAGTGGGTGACTGAGGAAGGGGTGACAATTAGAATGTAGATGACTGAGGCAGGGAGTACAGGGAGATGGTGGCTGACTGAGGCTGGGGAGAAAAGGAGATAGTGGGTGACTGAGGCAAGGGTGACACCAACATAGTAGGTGACTGAGGCAGGGGTGACGGAGACAGTGTGTGACTGAGGCCGGGATGACAGGGAGATAGTTGGTGACTGAAACAGGGGTGACAGGTATAGTTGGTGACTGAGGCAGGGGTGACAGGGAAATAGTTTGTGACTGAGGCAGGGGTGACAGGATGATAGTGGGTGACTAAGGCAGGGGAGACAAGGAGACAGTGGGTAACTGAAGCAGGGGTGACAGGTAGAGTTTGTGACTGAGTCAGGATGACAGAGAGTGGGTGACTAAGGCAGGGTGACAGAGTGAGTGACTGAGGCAGGTGAGACAGGGAGATAGTGGGTGACTGAGGCAGGGGTGACAAGTAGAGAGTAGATAACCAAGGCAGGGATGAAATGTAGAGAGTAGATGACTAAGGCAGGGGTGACAGGTGGAGCTGGTGACTGAGGCAGGGGTGACAAGTAGAGAGTAGATGACTGAGGCAGGGGTGACAGGGAGATAGTGGGTGACTGAAGCTGGGGTGACAGGGAGATAGTGAGTGACTAAGGCAGGGGTGAAAGGGAGATAGTGGGTGACGGAGGCAAGCGAGACAAAGAGATAGTGGGTGACTGAGGCAGGTGTGACAGAGAGATAGTGGATGACTGAGGCAGGGGTGACAGGGAGATAGTGGATGACTGAGGCAGGGGTGAAAGGGAGATAGTGGGTGACTGAGGCAAGGGTGACACCGACATAGTAGGTGACTGAGGCAGGGGTGACGGAGACAGTGGGTGACTGAGGCCGGGATAACAGGGAGATAGTGGGTGACTGAGACAGGGGTGACAGGTAGAGTTGGTGACTGAGGCAGGGGTGACAGGATGATAGTGAGTGACTAAGGCAGGGGAGACAAGGAGATAGTGGGTGACTGAGGCAGAGTTGACAGGGAGATAGTGGGTGATTGAGGCATAGGTGACTGGGAGACAGTGGGTGACAGGGAGATAGTGGATGACTGAGGCAGGATGACAGAAAGTGGGTGACTGAGGAAGGGAGACAGAGTGGGTGACGGAGGCAGGGGAGACAGGGAGATAGTGGGTGACTGAGGCCGGGGTGACAAGTAGAGAGTAGATGACAAAGGCAGGGGTGACAGAAAGAATTGGATACTGAGGCAGGGGTGGCAGGTTGAGTTAGTGACAGAGGCAGGGGTGACAAGTAGAGAGTAAAAGACTGAGGCTCGGGTGACAGGGAGATAGTGGGTGACTGAGGAAGGGGTGACAATTAGAATGTGTCTGACTGAGGCTGGGGTGAAAAGGAGATAGTGGGTGACTGAGGCAGGGGTGAAAGGGAGATATGTGGGTGACTGAGACAAGGGTGACACCGACATAGTAGGTGACTGAGGCAGGGGTGACGGAGACAGTGGGTGACTGAGGCCGGGATGACAGGGAGACAGTGGGTGACTGAGACAGGGGTGACAGGTAGAGTTGGTGACTGAGGCAGGGGTGACAGGGAAATAGTTTGTGACTGAGGCAGGAGTGACAGGATGATAGTGGGTGACTAAGGCACGGGAGACTAGGAGATAGTGGGTGACTGAGACAGGGGAGACAGGTGGAGTTGGTGACCTAGGAAGGGTGACAGGGAGACAGTGGATGACTGAGGCAGGGTGACAGGGAGATAGTGGGTGACTGAGGCAGGGGTGACAAGTAGAGAGTAGATGACTGAGGCAGGGGAGACAGGGAGATAGTGGGTGACTGAGGCAGGGGAGACTGGGAGACAGTGGGTGACAGGGAGATAGTGGGTGACTGAGGCAGTGTGACAGAGTTGGTGACTGAGGCAGGTGAGACAGGGAGATAGTGGGTGACTGAGGCAGGGGGTGACAAGTAGAGAGTAGATAACCAAGGCAGGGGTGACAGATAGAGTTGGTGACTGAGTCATGGGTGACAGGGATATAGTGGGTGACAGGTAGAGTTGGTTACTGAGGCAGGGGTAAAAATTAGAGAGTAGATGACTAAGGCAGGGGTGACATATGGAGCTGGTGACTGAGGCAGGGGTGACAAGTAGAGAGTAGATGACTGAGGTAGAGGTGACAGTGAGATAGTGAGTGACTGAGGCAGGGGTAATAGGGAGATAGTGGGTGACAGGTAGAGTTGGTGACTGAGGCAGGGGAGACTAAGAAAAAGTGGGTAACTGTGGCAGGGGTGACAGGTGGAGCGGGTGACTGAGGCAGGGGTGACAGGGAGATAGTGGGTGACTGTGGCAGGGGTGACAGATAAAGTTGGTGACTGAGGCAGGAGTGACAAGTAGAGAGTAGATGACTGAGGCAGGAGTGACAGGGAAATAGTGGGTGACTGAGGCAGGGGTGACATGGAGATAGTGGCTGACTGAGGCAGGGATGACAAGTATAAAGAAGATGACTAAGGCAGGGGTGACAGGGAAATAGTGGGTGACTGAGGCAGTGGTGACAGGGAGATAGTGGGTGACTGAGGCAGGGGAGAAGAGGAGATAGTGGGTGACTGAGGCAGGGGTGACGGATATAGTGGGTAACTGTGGCAGCGGTGACAGGTGTAGCTGGTGACTGAGGCAGGGGTGACAAGTAGATAGTGGGTGACTGAGGCAGGGGTGACAGATAAAGTTGGTGACTGAGGCAGCGGTGACAAGTAGAGAGTAGATGACTGAGGCAGGGTTGAAAGGAATATAGTGGGTGACTGAGGCAGGGGTGTCAGGGAGATAGTGGGTGATTGAGGCAGGGGTGAAGGGGAGAAAGTGGGTGACTGATTTAGGGGTGACAGGTAGAGTCTGTGACTGAGTCAGGATGACAGAGTGGGTGACTGAGACAGTGTGACAGAGTGGGTGACTGAGGCAGGATTGATAGGGAGATAGTGGGTGACTGAGGCAGGGGTGACAGGTAGAGAGTAGATGACAAAGGCAGGGGTGACAGGTAGAATTGGGTACTGAGGCAGGGGTGGCAGGTTGAGTTGGTGACAGAGGCAAGGGTGACAAGTAGAGAGTAAAAGTCTGAGGCAGGGGTGACAGGGAGATAGTGGGTGACTGAGGAAGGGGTGACAATTAGAATGTGGCTGACTGAGGCTGGGGTGAAAGGGAGATAGTGGGTGACTGAGACAAGGGTGACACCGACATAGTAGGTGACTGAGGCAGGGGTGACGGAGACAGTGGGTGACTGAGGCCAGGATGACAGGGAGATAGTGAGTGACTGAGACAGGGGTGACAGGTAGATTTGGTGACTGAGGCAGGGCTGACAGGGAAATAGTTTGTGACTGAGGCAGGAGTGGCAGGGTGATAGTGGGTGACTAAGGAACGGGAGACAAGGAGATAGTGGGTGACTGAGACGGGAGACAGGTGGAGTTGGTGACTGAGGCAGGGTGACAGGGAGATAGTGGATGACTGAGGCAGGGTGACAGGGAGATAGTGGGTGACTGAGGCAGGGGTGACAAGTAGAGAGTAGATGACTGAGGCAGGGGAGACAGGGAGATAGTGGGTGACTAAGGCAGGTGAGACAAGGAGACAGTGGATGACTGAGGCAGGGGTGACAGGTAGAGTTTGTGACTGAGTCAGGATGACAGAGAGTGGGTGACTAAGGCAGGGTGACAGAGTGGGTGACTGAGGCAGGTGAGACAGGGAGATAGTGGGTGACTGAGGCAGGGGTGACTGGGAGATAGTGGGTGACTGAGGCAGGGGTGAAGGGGATAAAGTGGTTGACTGATTCAGGGGTGACAGATAGAGTCTGTGACTGAGTCAGGGTGACTGAGACAGTATGACAGAGTGGGTGACTGAGGCAGGATTGACAGGGAGATAGTGGGTGACTGAGGCAGGGGTGACAGGTAGAGAGTAGATAACTAAGGCAGGGGTGACTGGTAGAGTTGGTGACTGAGGCAGGGGTGGCAGGGAGATAGTGGGTGACAGGTAGAGTTGGTGACTGAGGCAGGGGTGAAAATTAGAGAGTAGATGACTAAGGCAGGGGTGACAGGAGGAGCTGGTGCCTGAGGCAGGGGTGACAAGTAGAGAGAAGATGACTACGGCAGAGGTTACAGGGAGACAGTGGGTGACTGAGGCTGGGGTGACAGGGAGATAGTGAGTGACTGAGGCAGGGGTGAAAGGGAGAGAGTGGGTGACTTAGGCAAGGGAGACAAAGAGATAGTGGGTGACTGAGGCAGGTGTGACAGGGAGATAGTGGATGACTGAGGCAGGGGTGAAAGGGAGATAGTGGGTGACTGAGGCAAGGGTAACACCGACATAGTAGGTGACGAAGGCAGGGGTGACGGAGACAGTGGGTGACTGAGGCCGGGATGACAGGGAGATAGTGGGTTACTGAGACAGGGGTGACAGGTAGAGTTTGTGACTGAGGCAGGAGTGACAGGATGATAGTGGGTGACTAAGGCACGGGCGACAAGGAGATAGTGGGTGACTGAGACAGGGGAGACAGGTGGAGTTAGTGACTGAGGCAGGGTGACAGGAAGATAGTTGATGACTGAGGCAGGGTGACAGGGAGATAGTGGGTGACTGAGGCAGGGGTGACAAGTAGAGAGTAGATGACTGAGGCAGGGGAGACAGGGAGATAGTGGGTGACTGAGGCAGGGGAGACTGGGAGATAGTGGGTGACTGAGGCAGTGTGACAGAGTTGGTGACTGAGGCCGGGATGACAGGGAAATAGTGGGTGACTGAGGCAAGGGTGACAGGGAGATAGTGGGTGACTGAGGCAGAGGTGACAGGGAGACAGTGGGTGACAGGGAGACAGTGGATGACTGAGGCAGGATGACAGAGAGTGGGTGACTGAAGAAGGGTGACAGAGTGTGTGACTCATGAAGGGTAGACAGGGAGATAGTGGGTGACTGAGGCTGGGGTGACAAGTAGAGAGTAGATGACAAAGGCAGGGGTGACAGGTAGATTTGGTTACTGAGGCAGGGGTGACAGGTTGATAGTGGGTGACAGGTAGAGTTGGTGACAGGTAGAGTTGGTGACAGAGGCAGGGGTTACAAGTAGAGAGTAAATGACTGAGGCAGGGGCAACAGGGAGATAGTGGGTGACTGAGGAAGGGGTGACAATTAGAATGTAGATGACTGAGGCAGGGAGTACAGGGAGATGGTGGCTGACTGAGGCTGGGGTGAAAAGGAGATAGTGGGTGACTGAGGCAGGTGTGAAAGGGAGATAGTGGGTGACTGAGGCAAGGGTGACACCGACATAGTAGGTGACTGAGGCAGGGGTGATGGAGACAGTGTGTGACTGAGGCCGGGATGACAGGGAGATAGTTGGTGACTGAAACAGGGGTGACAGGTAGAGTTGGTGACTGAGGCAGGGGTGACAGGGAAATAGTTTGTGACTGAGGCAGGGGTGACAGGATGATAGTGGGTGACTAAGGCAGGAGAGACAAGGAGACAGTGGGTGACTGAGGCAGGGGTGACAGGTAGAGTTTGTGACTGAGTCAGGATGACAGAGAGTGGGTGACTAAGGCAGGGTGACAGAGTGGGTGACTGAGGCAGGTGAGACAGGGAGATAGTGGGTGACTGAGGCAGGGGTGACAAGTAGAGAGTAGATAACCAAGGCAGGGGTGAAATGTAGAGAGTAGATGACTAAGGCAGGGGTGACAGTTGGAGCTGGTGACTGAGGCAGGGGTGACAAGTAGAGAGTAGATGACTGAGGCAGGGGTGACAGGGAGATAGTGGGTGACTGAAGCTGGGGTGACAGGGAGATAGTGAGTGACTGAGGCAGGGGTGAAAGGGAGATAGTGGGTGACGGAGGCAAGCGAGACAAAGAGATAGTGGGTGACTGAGGCAGGTGTGACAGAGAGATAGTGGGTGACTGAGGCAGGGGTGACAGGGAGATAGTGGATAACTGAGGCAGGGGTGAAAGGGAGATAGTGGGTGACTGAGGCAAGGGTGACACCGACATAGTAGGTGACTGAGGCAGGGGTGACGGAGACAGTGGGTGACTGAGGCCGGGATAACAGGGATATAGTGGGTGACTGAGACAGGGGTGACAGGTAGAGTTGGTGACTGAGGCAGGAGTGACAGGGAAATAGTTTGTGACTGAGGCAGGAGTGACAGGATGATAGTGGGTGACTAAGGCACGGGAGACTAGGAGATAGTAGGTGACTGAGACAGGGGAGACAGGTGGAGTTGGTGACCGAGGAAGGGTGACAGGGAGACAGTGGATGACTGAGGCAGGGTGACAGGGAGATAGTGGGTGACTGAGGCAGGGGTGACAAGTAGAGAGTAGATGACTGAGGCAGGGGAGACAGGGAGATAGTGGGTGACTGAGGCAGGGGAGACTGGGAGACAGTGGGTGACAGGGAGATAGTGGGTGACTGAGGCAGTGTGACAGAGTTGGTGACTGAGGCAGGTGAGACAGGGAGATAGTGGGTGACTGAGGCAGGGGGTGACAAGTAGAGAGTAGATAACCAAGGCAGGGGTGACAGATAGAGTTGGTGACTGAGTCATGGGTGACAGGGATATAGTGGGTGACAGGTAGAGTTGGTTACTGAGGCAGGGGTGAAAATTAGAGAGTAGATGACTAAGGCAGGGGTGACATATGGAGCTGGTGACTGAGGCAGGGGTGACAAGTAGAGTGTAGATGACTGAGGTAGAGGTGACAGTGAGATAGTGAGTGACTGAGGCAGGGGTAATAGGGAGATAGTGGGTGACAGGTAGAGTTGGTGACTGAGGCAGGGGAGACTAGGAAAAAGTGGGTAACTGTGGCAGGGGTGACAGGTGGAGCGGGTGACTGAGGCAGGGGTGACAGTGAGATAGTGGGTGACTGTGGCAGGGGTGACAGATAAAGTTGGTGACTGAGGCAGGAGTGACAAGTAGAGAGTAGATGACTGAGGCAGGAGTGACAGGGAGATAGTGGGTGACTGAGGCAGGGGTGACATGGAGATAGTGGCTGACTGAGGCAGGGATGACAAGTATAAAGAAGATGACTAAGGCAGGGGTGACAGGGAAATAGTGGGTGACTGAGGCAGTGGTGACAGGGAGATAGTGGGTGACTGAGGCAGGGGAGAAGAGGAGATAGTGGGTGACTGAGGCAGGGGTGACGGATATAGTGGGTAACTGTGGCAGCGGTGACAGGTGTAGCTGGTGACTGAGGCAGGGGTGACAAGTAGATAGTGGGTGACTGAGGCAGGGGTGACAGATAAAGTTGGTGACTGAGGCAGCGGTGACAAGTAGAGAGTAGATGACTGAGGCAGGGTTGAAAGGAATATAGTGGGTGACTGAGGCAGGGGTGTCAGGGAGATAGTGGGTGATTGAGGCAGGGGTGAAGGGGAGAAAGTGGGTGACTGATTCAGGGGTGACAGGTAGAGTCTGTGACTGAGTCAGGATGACAGAGTGGGTGACTGAGACAGTGTGACAGAGTGGGTGACTGAGGCAGGATTGATAGGGAGATAGTGGGTGACTGAGGCAGGGGTGACAGGTAGAGAGTAGATGACAAAGGCAGGGGTGACAGGTAGAATTGGGTACTGAGGCAGGGGTGGCAGGTTGAGTTGGTGACAGAGGCAAGGGTGACAAGTAGAGAGTAAAAGTCTGAGGCAGGGGTGACAGGGAGATATGGGGTGACTGAGGAAGGGGTGACAATTAGAATGTGGCTGACTGAGGCTGGGGTGAAAGGGAGATAGTGGGTGACTGAGACAAGGGTGACACCGACATAGTAGGTGACTGAGGCAGGGGTGACGGAGACAGTGGGTGACTGAGGCCAGGATGACAGGGAGATAGTGAGTGACTGAGACAGGGGTGACAGGTAGATTTGGTGACTGAGGCAGGGCTGACAGGGAAATAGTTTGTGACTGAGGCAGGAGTGGCAGGATGATAGTGGGTGACTAAGGAACGGGAGACAAGGAGATAGTGGGTGACTGAGACGGGAGACAGGTGGAGTTGGTGACTGAGGCAGGGTGACAGGGAGATAGTGGATGACTGAGGCAGGGTGACAGGGAGATAGTGGGTGACTGAGGCAGGGGTGACAAGTAGAGAGTAGATGACTGAGGCAGGGGAGACAGGGAGATAGTGGGTGACTAAGGCAGGTGAGACAAGGAGACAGTGGATGACTGAGGCAGGGGTGACAGGTAGAGTTTGTGACTGAGTCAGGATGACAGAGAGTGGGTGACTAAGGCAGGGTGACAGAGTGGGTGACTGAGGCAGGTGAGACAGGGAGATAGTGGGTGACTGAGGCAGGGGTGACTGGGAGATAGTGGGTGACTGAGGCAGGGGTGAAGGGGATAAAGTGGTTGACTGATTCAGGGGTGACAGATAGAGTCTGTGACTGAGTCAGGGTGACTGAGACAGTATGACAGAGTGGGTGACTGAGGCAGGATTGACAGGGAGATAGTGGGTGACTGAGGCAGGGGTGACAGGTAGAGAGTAGATAACTAAGGCAGGGGTGACTGGTAGAGTTGGTGACTGAGGCAGGGGTGGCAGGGAGATAGTGGGTGACAGGTAGAGTTGGTGACTGAGGCAGGGGTGAAAATTAGAGAGTAGATGACTAAGGCAGGGGTGACAGGAGGAGCTGGTGCCTGAGGCAGGGGTGACAAGTAGAGAGAAGATAACTACGGCAGAGGTTACAGGGAGACAGTGGGTGACTGAGGCTGGGGTGACAGGGAGATAGTGAGTGACTGAGGCTGGGGTGAAAGGGAGAGAGTGGGTGACGTAGGCAAGGGAGACAAAGAGATAGTGGGTGACTGAGGCAGGTGTGACAGGGAGATAGTGGATGACTGAGGCAGGGGTGAAAGGGAGATAGTGGGTGACTGAGGCAAGGGTGACACCGACATAGTAGGTGACGAAGGCAGGGGTGACGGAGACAGTGGGTGACTGAGGCAGGGATGACAGGGAGATAGTGGGTTACTGAGACAGGGGTGACAGGTAGAGTTTGTGACTGAGGCAGGAGTGACAGGATGATAGTGGGTGACTAAGGCACGGGCGACAAGGAGATAGTGGGTGACTGAGACAGGGGAGACAGGTGGAGTTAGTGACTGAGGCAGGGTGACAGGAAGATAGTTGATGACTGAGGCAGGGTGACAGGGAGATAGTGGGTGACTGAGGCAGGGGTGACAAGTAGAGAGTAGATGACTGAGGCAGGGGAGACAGGGAGATAGTGGGTGACTGAGGCAGGGGAGACTGGGAGATAGTGGGTGACTGAGGCAGTGTGACAGAGTTGGTGACTGAGGCCGGGATGACAGGGAAATAGTGGGTGACTGAGGCAAGGGTGACAGGGAGATAGTGGGTGACTGAGGCAGAGGTGACTGGGAGACAGTGGGTGACAGGGAGACAGTGGATGACTGAGGCAGGATGACAGAGAGTGGGTGACTGAAGAAGGGTGACAGAGTGTGTGACTGATGCAGGGTAGACAGGGAGATAGTGGGTGACTGAGGCTGGGGTGACAAGTAGAGAGTAGATGACAAAGGCAGGGGTGACAGGTAGAATTGGTTACTGAGGCAGGGGTGACAGGTTGATAGTGGGTGACAGGTAGAGTTGGTGACAGGTAGAGTTGGTGACAGAGGCAGGGGTTACAAGTAGAGAGTAAATGACTGAGGCAGGGGCAACAGGGTGATAGTGGGTGACTGAGGAAGGGGTGACAATTAGAATGTAGATGACTGAGGCAGGGAGTACAGGGAGATGGTGGCTGACTGAGGCTGGGGTGAAAAGGAGATAGTGGGTGACTGAGGCAGGTGTGAAAGGGAGATAGTGGGTGACTGAGGCAAGGGTGACACCGACATAGTAGGTGACTGAGGCAGGGGTGACGGAGACAGTGTGTGACTGAGGCCGGGATGACAGGGAGATAGTTGGTGACTGAAACAGGGGTGACAGGTAGAGTTGGTGACTGAGGCAGGGGTGACAGGGAAATAGTTTGTGACTGAGGCAGGGGTGACAGGATGATAGTGGGTGACTAAGGCAGGAGAGACAAGGAGACAGTGGGTGACTGAGGCAGGGGTGACAGGTAGAGTTTGTGACTGAGTCAGGATGACAGAGAGTGGGTGACTAAGGCAGGGTGACAGAGTGGGTGACTGAGGCAGGTGAGACAGGGATATAGTGGGTGACTGAGGCAGGGGTGACAAGTAGAGAGTAGATAACCAAGGCAGGCGTGAAATGTAGAGAGTAGATGACTAAGGCAGGGGTGACAGGTGGAGCTGGTGACTGAGGCAGGGGTGACAAGTAGAGAGTAGATGACTGAGGCAGGGGTGACAGGGAGATAGTGGGTGACTGAAGCTGGGGTGACAGGGAGATAGTGAGTGACTGAGGCAGGGGTGAAAGGGAGATAGTGGGTGACGGAGGCAAGCGAGACAAAGAGATAGTGGGTGACTGAGGCAGGTGTGACAGAGAGATAGTGGGTGACTGAGGCAGGGGTGACAGGGAGATAGTGGATAACTGAGGCAGGGGTGAAAGGGAGATAGTGGGTGACTGAGGCAAGGGTGACACCGACATAGTAGGTGACTGAGGCAGGGGTGACGGAGACAGTAGGTGACTGAGGCCGGGATAACAGGGATATAGTGGGTGACTGAGACAGGGGTGACAGGTAGAGTTGGTGACTGAGGCAGGGGTGACAGGGAAATAGTTTGTGACTGAGGCAGGAGTGACAGGATGATAGTGGGTGACTAAGGCACGGGAGACTAGGAGATAGTGGGTGACTGAGACAGGGGAGACAGGTGGAGTTGGTGACCGAGGAAGGGTGACAGGGAGACAGTGGATGACTGAGGCAGGGTGACAGGGAGATAGTGGGTGACTGAGGCAGGGGTGACAAGTAGAGAGTAGATGACTGAGGCAGGGGAGACAGGGAGATAGTGGGTGACTGAGGCAGGGGAGACTGGGAGACAGTGGGTGACAGGGAGATAGTGGGTGACTGAGGCAGTGTGACAGAGTTGGTGACTGAGGCAGGTGAGACAGGGAGATAGTGGGTGACTGAGGCAGGGGGTGACAAGTAGAGAGTAGATAACCAAGGCAGGGGTGACAGATAGAGTTGGTGACTGAGTCATGGGTGACAGGGATATAGTGGGTGACAGGTAGAGTTGGTTACTGAGGCAGGGGTGAAAATTAGAGAGAAGATGACTAAGGCAGGGGTGACATATGGAGCTGGTGACTGAGGCAGGGGTGACAAGTAGAGAGTAGATGACTGAGGTAGAGGTGACAGTGAGATAGTGAATGACAGAGGCAGGGGTAATAGGGAGATAGTGGGTGACAGGTAGAGTTGGTGACTGAGGCAGGGGAGACTAGGAAAAAGTGGGTAACTGTGGCAGGGGTGACAGGTGGAGCGGGTGACTGAGGCAGGGGTGACAGGGAGATAGTGGGTGACTGTGGCAGGGGTGACAGATAAAGTTGGTGACTGAGGCAGGAGTGACAAGTAGAGAGTAGATGACTGAGGCAGGAGTGACAGGGAAATAGTGGGTGACTGAGGCAGGGGTGACATGGAGATAGTGGCTGACTGAGGCAGGGATGACAAGTATAAAGAAGATGACTAAGGCAGGGGTGACAGGGAAATAGTGGGTGACTGAGGCAGTGGTGACAGGGAGATAGTGGGTGACTGAGGCAGGGGAGAAGAGGAGATAGTGGGTGACTGAGGCAGGGGTGACGGATATAGTGGGTAACTGTGGCAGCGGTGACAGGTGTAGCTGGTGACTGAGGCAGGGGTGACAAGTAGATAGTGGGTGACTGAGGCAGGGGTGACAGATAAAGTTGGTGACTGAGGCAGCGGTGACAAGTAGAGAGTAGATGACTGAGGCAGGGTTGAAAGGAATATAGTGGGTGATTGAGGCAGGGGTGTCAGGGAGATAGTGGGTGATTGAGGCAGGGGTGAAGGGGAGAAAGTGGGTGACTGATTTAGGGGTGACAGGTAGAGTCTGTGACTGAGTCAGGATGACAGAGTGGGTGACTGAGACAGTGTGACAGAGTGGGTGACTGAGGCAGGATTGATAGGGAGATAGTGGGTGACTGAGGCAGGGGTGACAGGTAGAGAGTAGATGACAAAGGCAGGGGTGACAGGTAGAATTGGGTACTGAGGCAGGGGTGGCAGGTTGAGTTGGTGACAGAGGCAAGGGTGACAAGTAGAGAGTAAAAGTCTGAGGCAGGGGTGACAGGGAGATAGTGGGTGACTGAGGAAGGGGTGACAATTAGAATGTGGCTGACTGAGGCTGGGGTGAAAGGCAGATAGTGGGTGACTGAGACAAGGGTGACACCGACATAGTAGGTGACTGAGGCAGGGGTGACGGAGACAGTGGGTGACTGAGGCCAGGATGACAGGGAGATAGTGAGTGACTGAGACAGGGGTGACAGGTAGATTTGGTGACTGAGGCAGGGCTGACAGGGAAATAGTTTGTGACTGAGGCAGGAGTGGCAGGATGATAGTGGGTGACTAAGGAACGGGAGACAAGGAGATAGTGGGTGACTGAGACGGGAGACAGGTGGAGTTGGTGACTGAGGCAGGGTGACAGGGAGATAGTGGATGACTGAGGCAGGGTGACAGGGAGATAGTGGGTGACTGAGGCAGGGGTGACAAGTAAAGAGTAGATGACTGAGGCAGGGGAGACAGGGAGATAGTGGGTGACTAAGGCAGGTGAGACAAGGAGACAGTGGATGACTGAGGCAGGGGTAACAGGTAGAGTTTGTGACTGAGTCAGGATGACAGAGAGTGGGTGACTAAGGCAGGGTGACAGAGTGGGTGACTGAGGCAGGTGAGACAGGGAGATAGTGGGTGACTGAGGCAGGGGTGACTGGGAGATAGTGGGTGACTGAGGCAGGGGTGAAGGGGATAAAGTGGTTGACTGATTCAGGGGTGACAGATAGAGTCTGTGACTGAGTCAGGGTGACTGAGACAGTAAGACAGAGTGGGTGACTGAGGCAGGATTGACAGGGATATAGTGGGTGACTGAGGCAGGGGTGACAGGTAGAGAGTAGATAACTAAGGCAGGCATGACTGGTAGAGTTGGTGACTGAGGCAGGGGTGGCAGGGAGATAGTGGGTGACAGGTAGAGTTGGTGACTGAGGCAGGGGTGAAAATTAGAGAGTAGATGACTAAGGCAGGGGTGACAGGAGGAGCTGGTGCCTGAGGCAGGGGTGACAAGTAGAGAGAAGATGACTACGGCAGAGGTTACAGGGAGACAGTGGGTGACTGAGGCTGGGGTGACAGGGATATAGTGAGTGACTGAGGCAGAGGTGAAAGGGAGAGAGTGGGTGACGTAGGCAAGGGAGACAAAGAGATAGTGGGTGACTGAGGCAGGTGTGACAGGGAGATAGTGGATGACTGAGGCAGGGGTGAAAGGGAGATAGTGGGTGACTGAGGCAAGGGTGACACCGACATAGTAGGTGACGAAGGCAGGGGTGACGGAGACAGTGGATGACTGAGGCCGGGATGACAGGGAGATAGTGGGTTACTGAGACAGGGGTGACAGGTAGAGTTTGTGACTGAGGCAGGGGTGACAGGGAAATAGTTTGTGACTGAGGCAGGAGTGACAGGATGATAGTGGGTGACTAAGGCACGGGCGACAAGGAGATAGTGGGTGACTGAGACAGGGGAGACAGGTGGAGTTAGTGACTGAGGCAGGGTGACAGGAAGATAGTTGATGACTGAGGCAGGGGTGACAGGGAGATAGTGGGTGACTGAGGCAGGGGTGACAAGTAGAGAGTAGATGACTGAGGCAGGGGAGACAGGGAGATAGTGGGTGATTGAGGCAGGGGAGACTGGGAGATAGTGGGTGACTGAGGCAGTGTGACAGAGTTGGTGACTGAGGCCGGGATGACAGGGAAATAGTGGGTGACTGAGGCAAGGGTGACAGGGAGATAGTGGGTGACTGAGGCAGAGGTGACTGGGAGACAGTGGGTGACAGGGAGACAGTGGATGACTGAGGCAGGATGACAGAGAGTGTGTGACTGATGCAGGGTAGACAGGGAGATAGTGGGTGACTGAGGCTGGGGTGACAAGTAGAGAGTAGATGACAAAGGCAGGGGTGACAGGTAGAATTGGTTACTGAGGCAGGGGTGACAGGTTGATAGTGGGTGACAGGTAGAGTTGGTGACAGGTAGAGTTGGTGACAGAGGCAGGGGTTACAAGTAGAGAGTAAATGACTGAGGCAGGGGCAACAGGGTGATAGTGGGTGACTGAGGAAGGGGTGACAATTAGAATGTAGATGACTGAGGCAGGGAGTACAGGGAGATGGTGGCTGACTGAGGCTGGGGTGAAAAGGAGATAGTGGGTGACTGAGGCAGGTGTGAAAGGGAGATAGTGGGTGACTGAGGCAAGGGTGACACCGACATAGTAGGTGACTGAGGCAGGGGTGACGGAGACAGTGTGTGACTGAGGCCGGGATGACAGGGAGATAGTTGGTGACTGAAACAGGGGTGACAGGTAGAGTTGGTGACTGAGGCAGGGGTGACAGGGAAAAAGTTTGTGACTGAGGCAGGGGTGACAGGATGATAGCGGGTGACTAAGGCAGGAGAGACAAGGAGACAGTGGGTGACTGAGGCAGGGGTGACAGGTAGAGTTTGTGACTGAGTCAGGATGACAGAGAGTGGGTGACTAAGGCAGGGTGACAGAGTGGGTGACTGAGGCAGGTGAGACAGGGAGATAGTGGGTGACTGAGGCAGGGGTGACAAGTAGAGAGAAGATAACCAAGGCAGGGGTGAAATGTAGAGAGTAGATGACTAAGGCAGGGGTGACAGGTGGAGCTGGTGACTGAGGCAGGGGTGACAAGTAGAGAGTAGATGACTGAGGCAGGGGTGACAGGGAGATAGTGGGTGACTGAAGCTGGGGTGACAGGGAGATAGTGAGTGACTGAGGCAGGGGTGAAAGGGAGATAGTGGGTGACGGAGGCAAGCGAGACAAAGAGATAGTGGGTGACTGAGGCAGGTGTGACAGAGAGATAGTGGGTGACTGAGGCAGGGGTGACAGGGAGATAGTGGATAACTGAGGCAGGGGTGAAAGGGAGATAGTGGGTGACTGAGGCAAGGGTGACACCGACATAGTAGGTGACTGAGGCAGGGGTGACGGAGACAGTGGGTGACTGAGGCCGGGATAACAGGGATATAGTGGGTGACTGAGACAGGGGTGACAGGTAGAGTTGGTCACTGAGTCAGGGGTGACAGGGAAATAGTTTGTGACTGAGGCAGGGGTGACAGGATGATAGTGAGTGACTAAGGCAGGGGAGACAAGGAGATAGTGGGTGACTGAGGCAGAGTTGACAGGGAGATAGTGGGTGATTGAGGCATAGGTGACTGGGAGACAGTGGGTGACAGGGAGATAGTGGATGACTGAGGCAGGATGACAGAAAGTGGGTGACTGAGGAAGGGAGACAGAGTGGGTGACGGAGGCAGGGGAGACAGGGAGATAGTGGGTGACTGAGGCCGGGGTGACAAGTAGAGAGTAGATGACAAAGGCAGGGGTGACAGAAAGAATTGGATACTGAGGCAGGGGTGGCAGGTTGAGTTAGTGACAGAGGCAGGGGTGACAAGTAGAGAGTAAAAGACTCAGGCTCGGGTGACAGGGAGATAGTGGGTGACTGAGGAAGGGGTGACAATTAGAATGTGGCTGACTGAGGCTGGGGTGAAAAGGAGATAGTGGGTGACTGAGGCAGGGGTGACAGGGAGATAGTGGGTGACTGAGGCAGGTGAGACAGGGAGATAGTGGGTGTCTGAGGCAGAGGTGACAGGGATATAGTGGGTGACTGAGGCAGGGGTGAAGGGGATAAAGTGGTTGACTGATGCAGGGGTGACAGATAGAGTCAGGATGACAGAGTGGGTGACTGAGACAGTGTGACAGAGTTGGTGGCTGAGGCAAGATTGACAGGGAGATAGTGGGTGACTGAGGCAGGGGTGACAGGTAGAGAGTAGATAACTAAGGCAGGGGTGACTGGTAGAGTTGGTGACTGAGGCAGGGGTGACAGAAAGATAGTGGGTGACAGGTAGAGTTGGTGACTGAGGCAGGGGTGAAAATTAGAGAGTAGATGACTAAGGCAGGGGTGACAGGTGGAACTGGTGACTGAGGCAGGGGTGACAAGTAGAGAGATGATGACTAAGGCAGAGGTTACAGGGAGACAGTGGGTGACTGAGGCTTGGGTGACAGGGAGATAGTGAGTGACTGAGGCAGGGGAGAAAGGAAGATAGTGGGTGACGTAGGCAAGGGAGACAAAGAGATAGTGGGTGACTGAGGCAGGTGTGACAGGGAGATAGTGGATGACTGAGGCAGGGGTGAAAGGGAGATAGTGGGTGACTGAGGCTGGGGTGAAAAGGAGATAGTGGGTGACTGAGGCAAGGGTGACACCGACATAGTAGGTGACTGAGGCAGGGGTGACGCAGACAGTGTGTGACTGAGGCCGGGATGACAGGGAGATAGTTGGTGACTG